>NC_089849.1:51134069-51448712 GCF_035609145.1 Eleutherodactylus coqui | reverse complement strand
AATGCGGTGAGTGGGTATTGCTCAACTCCCATTCACCCAATAGATGCAGATTCCAGAGTTGACATTTATGAAATACTAGTATGATACAACCTGTAATGGCCACAACATGATGGAAAACTGTGGCCAGGTTGTGTGTCTATATAAATAGATCAACTACCCAGTTTATTATATAGAGATATAGGCTGGCTGAGATGCTGTACACTTCCTATCTGTATATACAGTTGCACATCTTAGGCATTGTGCCATGCACTGCTCGTGTGGGAAGCTGGGAGCCCACTCCTGGTTCAGTGTCCACCGAAGGGATTCACCTATTCCCCTATGGACCAGTCCGAGACTGGGTAGATAGATTCAGAGGAGGAATGAGTTATTTCTATTTGGTCTAAGCGTTGGATAATGGACAAGGAGGTTTATTTTAGTGCGTACCATTCAGTCCTAGATTCAACCAGTGATCTATGGAGTGATTTTACTACCTCCCTCTCGGTGTAGCTAATGCTTCTTCCTATACAATTTAGTATCCTGCTGGTTTTCCCCTCTGCTTTGCTGCACTGCTTGCTTAGCTCTAAGTCATCTGAAATAATGGCTCCCTGGATCCTTCCTTCTGTAGCAGTTGACATTATAGAGCCATTAATTCTGAATTCTGGAATTTTATGACCCAAGTGGAATACTTTGTACTCTCTATACATTAGCCTGTAGTTGCCGCACTCTTGTCCGTATCTCCATATTCCCATAAAAGAAGTTCAATCACAATGGCTGACAATCATCTCTTTTGTGCTAACGTTTAGATTACCCTTAGATCATTTTTAAGAATGTCTTTCATCTAGTCTCAGCCTGTGGAAATGTTCTTTGGTTCATGATGAATGGAAATCACATTTAACCACTTCCAGAGTTCATCCAAATAGATTAGGCTACCCTTTGCATCTCTGAATCATACACTAAGCTTATCTATAAAAGGCATTCGGATATTGTTTTTTATGAAGCTTTAGTGGTCATTCCTGTAGAAGCACATACAACAGGACCTTCCAACGTCCATTTCATCCAACTTGTTTTTTTTCTTGAATGAGGCTGATTTGCAATACCCGACACAGCCAGTGAACAAGATGGGCGCTGTTTCAGCAAAGAATCAAAGTCTTCCTTTATACTTCTATAAATCCCCAATAAAATAGTCTTCTAGATATTTTTCATAGACCAGCAAGCTTTTAAGATCATTGAATGGCAGATTTAAATGAAAACAGTTATATTCATGCTCCCTATGTGCTATTCAAATTTGGCTACCGTTCTAGATAGGCCAGAGTCAGCAGGGTGGCTTAAAGCCTACCATAAAAAGTAAATTAAAGGGGTTGTACAAGAATTACAAGTTATCCCTATCCATAGGATAGGGCGTAACTTGCTGATCAGTGGGAGTCTTATGCTTGAGATGCCAACTGATTCTGAGAATGAAGGTCCCGTATCCCACTCTTCTCAACACTGTAGGGATGCAGTGTGATGCCACATTGAATGGAGCGTTGGACGATCATGAGCAGTCGGCACCCCATTCATTTTGGTGGGGCTGACGGAAATACCCAATCTCTTACACTCAGCTATTTCCGGTAGGCCCATTGTAAATTAATGAAGTGGCGGCGAGCTTGCCTGACCAGCATGCCATTCAATCTCCTCCTCACTGCGGGGATGCAGAGAGCCCACAGTGTTCAGTATGGTGGAAGGGGTCCCAGGTTCTCAGAATTGTTGGGGGTCTCAGCGGTGAGATTCCCACCGATCAGAAAGTTATCCTCTATCATATCCTGTGGATGGGGGGAAAACTTGTAATCCTGGTACAACCCTTTAAATGTTGATGGCCCATGGACACTCTAATGTGTATGGGGGGCTCCTGACTATCCCCTGATGATATGAGAAAAGAAGATTGGGTATATTGGATTTCAATATGCCCAATCCTTTCTTGTGCCGAGAGATAAGCATTGTAAGTCAAAAGTGTTTGGAATCGGCTTGACTCTGTCTGCCCTAATGAATAAAGCGTTAATTACCCATATGCAGAACTGGGTTACTTTTAATGCAGAACTCTTAAAAGATGTGGCTAAAGTGCAACACCACAAACAAAAGACAGAAAAAGTTTGGGCTCCCTTACCCGCCATTCAGCATCGTTCTGTGATGCAACCTGCCCAAAGATGTCATTACACCGCCTGCATCACTCTGCAGTATCCAAGCGCCGGGCCTGCATTGCTGGATGATGGGATTGGAACTGGGAGAGGTGAGTATTTCCTTTTGTTCAGGGTGATATCTCATGCACTATGCAGGGGTTCTATTATCTTTCTGGTGGATAATATTTGGTATTTATCTTTCAGTGGGCACTATGTATGACACTTCTCTGGAGATAGCCCCTGTATAGCACTGTTGTTTTGGAGAGTGCCATTTTCATGGGGCACATTGTGCGGCAATATTAAGTTTCAGAGAACAGGGATTGTGACATTTATTTTTCATGGGGTACAGTGTGTGGTGCCATAATATAAAGGGCCCCAAGCGTGTGCTGGTATTATATACAGGGGACACAGTTTGTGGCAGTATTTTCATGGGGCAGTGTGTGGCATTATTATATTCAATTGGCATAGTGTATGGCATTATTTTCAGGTCACAGAATCTGGCGCTATTATATTCAGGGGACCTAGTGTACAGCACTATTATATTCAAAGGACCTAGTATAAGGCACTGTTATATTCAAAGGACCTAGTATAAGGCACTATTATATTCAAAGTACCTAGTATAAGGCACTATTATATTCAGGGCACCTAGTGTACAGCACTATTATATTCAAAGGACCTAGTATAAGACACTGTTATATTCAAAGGACCTAGTATAAAGCACTATTATATTCAAAGTACCTAGTATAAGGCACTATTATATTCAGGGCACCTAGTGTACAGCACTATTATATTAAGGGGATCTAGTGTACAGCACTATTATATTCAAAGGACCTAGTATAAAGGCACTATTATATTCAGGGCACCTAGTGTACAGCACTATTATATTCAGGAGAACTAGTATAAGGTACTATTATATTTAGGGGACCTAGTATAAGGCACTACTATATTCAAAGGACCTAGTATAAAGGAACTATTATATTCAGGGGATCTAGTGTACAGCACTATTATATTCAGGAGAACTAGTATAAGGTACTATTATATTCAGGGGACCTAGTATAAGGCACTATTATATTCAGGGCACCTAGTGTACAGCACTATTATATTAAGGGGATCTAGTGTACAGCACTATTATATTCAGGAGAACTAGTATAAGGTACTATTATATTCAGGGGACCTAGTATAAGGCACTATTATATTCAGGGGACCTAGTGTACAGCACTATTATATTCAAAGGACCTAGTATAAGGCACTATTATATTCAAAGTACCTAGTATAAGGCACTATTATATTCAGGGCACCTAGTGTACAGCACTATTATATTAAGGGGATCTAGTGTACAGCACTATTATAGTCAGGGGATCTAGTGTACAGCACTATTATATTCAAAGGACCTAGTATAAGGCACTATTATATTCAAAGGACCTAGTATAAGGCACTATTATATTCAAAGGACCTAGTATAAGGCACTATTATATTCAGGGCACCTAGTGTACAGCACTATTATATCAAGGGGATCAAGTGTACAGCACTATTATATCAAGGGGATCTAGTGTACAGCACTATTATATTCAGGAGAACTAATATAAGGTACTATTATATTCAGGGGACCTAGTATAAGGCACTATTATATTCAGGGGACCTAGTGTACAGCACTATTATATTCAGGGGGCCTAGTGTACAGCACTATTATATTCAGGGGACTTAGTGTACAGCACTATTATATTCAGGGGAACTAGTATACAGCACTATTATATTCAGGGGACCTAGTATAAGGCACTATTACATTCAGGGGACCTAGTGTACAGCACTATTATATTCAGGGGACCTAGTATAAGACACTATTACATTCAGGGGACCTAGTGTACAGCACTATTATATTAAAGGGATCTAGTGTACAGCACTATTATAGTCAGGGGACCTAGTGTACAGCACTATTACATTCAGGGGACCTAGTTTACAGCACTATTATATTCAGGGGGCCTAGTTTACAGCACAATTATATTCAGGGACCTAGTATAAGGCACTATTATATTCAGGGGACCTAGTGTACAGCACTATTATATTCAGGGGACCTAGTATAAGACACTATTACATTCAGGGGACCTAGTGTACAGCACTTTTATATTAAGGGGATCTAGTGTACAGCACTATTATAGTCAGGGGACCTAGTGTACAGCACTATTATATTCAGTGGACCTAGTGTACAGCACTATTATATTCAGGGGACCTAGTGTAGAGCGCTATTATATTCAAAGTACCTAGTGTAGAGCGCTATTATATTCAGGGGACCTAGTGTACAGCACTATTATATTCAGGGGACCTAGTGTACAGCACTATTATATTCAGGGGACCTAGTGTACAGCACTATTATATTCAGGGGACCTAGTGTACAGCACTATTATATTCAGAGTACCTAGTGTACAGCACTATTACATTCAGGGGATATGTGAGTGACATTACTGTTTGCAGTGCATGCACTGTGCTCCACTATTAATTTGAGGGTCAGAGTACATGGCCCCGTTATACAAAGGGAAGTAAAAAAATGATGCTTTGGTGTCTGTAACATTTTATCTATCCCAGTGACTGTGAATGACTATGAATGATGTTATGTAGGTGTCGCTGCTCTACTGATACATGCTTTCCTTTTTCACCCGGAGTGATTAGAACCACGGATCGGAGGCCAAAACAAAGAGCTGTCATTGAATTCCTGGTGAAAGAGGGGTGTGCACCTAGGGAAAACATAATCAGCTGAACATTAGCAATGTGCGGCATTGGGTGAAGAAGTTTCAAGCAGGAGAAACTAAAATTGCAGATAAGCCAAAATATGCGCAAAAATCCAAAATATGCAAGAAATACTCGTATTTAGGTCGCATATTATGTGAGCAAAATACGAAAAGCTCGTGTGAGTGCTTAACTGCAGCCACACCACAGCCGTGGGGATGAGACCGCCGGGCACCTTTACACGGGCGTATTTGCACATGCAAAATTTGCGGAATACTTAGGAAACAGCGACCTTATTTACATGGGCAGCTAATTATTTTGCAAGCGCTGATTGTTAGCCTTTTATCTATATACCTTTTGCATTACTACTACCTATCATGATTCTGAAATCACTTCATTCAAGGACCCGCCAAGGTAGTTTACAGGACATTCGAGGCAACATCGCTGGTACAAAAATACATCAGTGAATGAACTTGTCCTTTATGTATTCTGCATTTCATATAAAATGAAATTATTCAGAGCCATCAATGCGGCAGAGTAAGTGGTCTCTTTTTAATAATTGGTTTGGCTGCTACAAAGGAAATTTTCAGGGTCTGAAAAAGTGCCGTGTGATTCAGCTGTCTATGGGGAGATCAGCTTGTTTTTAAGTGTACACAAAGTTTCTGCATCACGATTTGAGAATGGGAACAAAACATTCCCCCGCACAAAAATGTGCCCTTATGTGAAAGAGCGAGGCAAGTATGGCAAGCCGTAATCTGTGTATAAAGTAATAACGCATTCAGCTGGGGCTTTTATATGAAGAGTCATTATTAGTAGCCTGGCTGTGACCTTGTATAGCCCATTCTAATACAGTTCTGGTTGAACTGTCCATACAAGAGTGCTTTCACAGCGGCGTTAGGGTCAGTTCAGGGTTTCCATCTCTCTGTTCTGTCTTTAGATAAAAGAAACTGAAATGAAACTGGAAAAAAATGATCAATTTTTTCCCCCATTGATTTCAATGGGGTTTAAAAAAAGACGAAAAAAGGCTTTCGCTTGCTTCCATGCCGACATATTTTCATTTTTTTTATGGAAAAATAGTGCAGTCTGCAGTGTTATGTCTCCATTTTAAATAATGGAAACTTGGCAGAATGGAAGCAAACGGAAGCCTTTCCGTTGCTTTTTTTTTTTTTTTTTTTTTAAACCCCAATTAAATCAATGGGGGAAAAAATGGATCCCTTTTTTTCAGATTTATTTTAGTTTCTCTTCTCCAAAACGGGGCAGAGAGACGAAAACCCCGAACTGACCCTAACACCGGTATGAAAGCAGCCTAAGCAAATATTAAATAGACTTATTTTTGACTGCTACAATGGCACAGGGAGTAGGATGGTGTTTGCAAATTTCAATATTCTACCACCTATGACCTTGTCTGGCAAGTTTTTCTCAGAGAAGATAGTTCATATTTCCTGACCCAGTTAATTTCAAAGATGTTCAATAAGGTTCAGATTGGGACCAGTCCCATCATGGAACATCCATCTCTTCAGACCAATGTAAAACAGTGTCGGATTTGTGACAAGGTGTGTTGTTCTGTCAGTATTGCTAACCTTTTCCAGAGTATGGCCAGATTGTTGCAGCACATTTATGTTTAGAATGACCAGGTACACCTCCATCCTCATGGTTCCTACTACTACAACCAACGGACTGAGACTATGCCATATAAAACACCCCAGATCATAGCAGAACCATCATCATATGTAACTGTTGGCATAAGACACTGCGGCAAAAGGCATCCCAAGCCATCCTCCACACCCAGGTACGTCCATCTGATCTGAAGATTGAGTAGTGTGGTTTGTCACTCCATAGAACGTTCTTCATTGTTCAACTGTCCAATAATGATGTCCATTCTACCATTGTAGACAGACAATGCATTGTGCTTCATGCTGGACGGCTTGTGTGTAGCGGCATAACCCGTATATCCAATAGTGTTTAGTTCCCGTCACAAGCTATGGGCTTATTCACACGATCATATATTAACCGGCATTTTCACGGGTCGGCTGATATACACTAACATGTGATGTATTAGATTCCAATGCATCAGATCACACAGGCGTATTCCCGCAACGTAAAAGCCCCCTTTCGAGCACTTTTACACCGGGCAGGAAAGATAGTCCTGGAACTATCTTCCTGGCCGGACTACGGCCGCTACCATAGACTCCTATGGGAGCCAGAGACAGTGGCGGGAGAATGGAGGTGGGAGGGAGTTTAGCAGCGTTACTGCTAAACTCCCTCCCCCTTCTCTTCTCCTCTCCGCCCCTTGCCGTTGTTTGCAATGAGGGTGGGCAGGATGGGGATGGAGGGGAGGAAAGAGGAGGTAGGCCGGAAAGGGAGAGACAGCTTAGCAGAGCAAAGCTGTCTTCCCCTTCCCAACAGCAAACATGCCAAGCCCATGCATTACATGGTAGCATATATCGGCCGTCCGTGAAAAAGCTGGCCAATATACGCTCGTCTGAATAAGCCCTATGGCTGACACCTCCAAGATTCTATATCATATGTAGCATGGTTTAGGACATGCAATATGCTAATAAGACACGATCCATTCTACTGACAGGGGTGTCCAAATATTTTTGGTAAGATAGCATACCTACTCATGTACTCAGCACTGGCCAATCATCTTGGCCACCTGGAGGCGGCAAAACTGAAAGATGGCCAACACAATCAACTACAAGTAATGCATCTACTCCGCCCTCCGGTCCGGGAACAGAATTTTCTCTTTGAAACCATAGAGTCGCTTTAACTAGTATTCTGCATTGTGTGGTTCTTCTGTTACTCCACCTGGAAACGTGTGAATGAATTGAAATTTGGGTGTTACCATTCCATTTGTCAATGGCGTGTCCCTGCAAACTAGGAGATTGGCCAATCAATGCTGTGAGGGTCAGACTGGGACCTACCTCATCAATAGGAGAAACAAGAACAACAGAAATGGCCAGTTGTCAATTTATTCATAATTTTCATATGAGCTCTAAGAATAGATGCTCCAGGTTTGTTATTTCATGAAGATTACAAGTATTTACTTAGGCTCTGTTCACATCTGCGCTATGACTCATAATGAAAACCATATTACCGTGCTCGATCTGTCACATGGCGGATTCAGACGCATTCAATGGGCGCCAATGACTGGTAATGAATTCTGTCTGCAAGCTGTGCTCATCTTCTCAACAGAAGTGACTGAAACTGTGAAAGAACTCCCAGTGAAAGGGGCGAATACAGGTGTGAACGTCGTCAAAAGAGCTGACAGGTCGTCTTTAAATATAAGCAAATGATAGAATAACATATTAACCAGCAACCATAAAATAAAAAACATCAAAAATAAAAATTCACAGCTGATTTAGTATCCATATGTTACACATGGTATATACTATGTAAAACAACAAGCGTGATGTCAATGTCTTTGTACTATTTTTATTGAAAAATATGCAAAATCAACAAATAAAGAGAAGTTTGAAAAAAAAATAATAAAAAAATTAAAATTCTAGACATATAAATCCATCAGATCTCTCTACTTCAGAGTTAATTTTTACTACATACATTAAAAAAACACTACAGAGTTACCAAATACACCACAGCCCCTTATTTCTGACCCCCAAAAAGTAAAGTTCTAGAAGGGACCCTCAGTGAATGACACAGATGTTGAAGTTGAACAAACTTTTTTACTTAAATGGAACCTGCCATGTTTCTGCAGCACCATAAAGTAAGTTACAGTGCCATTAGGAGATGTGGCAGGGAGACGGGTGAGGTAGGTTTTATATTTGCTTGCTCTTTGGTTCCTGCAGTGTCTACCTCTGAAGTTTGCGCTGGTACTGCAAACCCAACTCTTTTCACAGTGCCGTGCGTACTCTTCCGGAGACTGGTATAGAAGAGCATGCACACGGCACTGTGGTAAGAGTCGGATCTGGGTAGACCGCAGAATTTATTGCAGTGGTGGGTTTGAGAGCTGACAGTGGGGGAACAGCAGGGAAACTCATATACTCGGACTCAGTGTGTCAACTAACTGGAGTTAAGGGACCTCACCTTATGCCAGAGCTCCCACCAAGTTAAAGTGACTATTGGCTCTCAGCCAGTCCTACTATGCCATTATGGGACCCTCAGAGGCTATTCTCTGCTACAGGCAGCCCCAGCAATACAGAACGTTGTGTCAAGATTGCAGCAGTTACTTCGCATAGGGATTACTATGTGTCTCCAATGGTTTGTGTGGCCGCTACCGCTCAAGGAATCCCATGCTGCCATAGCACCTTACCCCTCAGTCAGTGCCATGTGGCTATTGGCTGTAGTTGCAGGGCATTGACTTCACAGCACACGCTCTCTCTAATGAAGAACATTATACTCTCTTATAACTTATTCCTATTGCATTTGGTTACACTAGGAGGGAGGTTGCAGGACTCCCCTTTATGGGAGGCCTTGGGACTCCCCTTTATGGACTTGAGCTTTCCCTTGCAAAATCAGCTGTTTGCAGAGGATATTGGCACCTGACCAATCACCCAGCTTCCCGCATTCTAAAAGGAGACCGCCCCTTTAAGAAAATGTTTGAATATGTACTTTTATTATGAAAGTGGAGTGGATGAAATGCACAGCCGCTGCCTTTACTATATTGTGCGCATATTATGACTCTTGCTTAAATTACAATTTACTCTTCTTTTAGTTCGCAATGTTACTCATGGTTTCCCTCCTACAAAAGGATCACAATTGATGAGCTCACCCATTAGGAACTGGGAAAATCCTGAGCACATTTTGCATTTTCTGCCCTCTTGCAGTGGTAGTACTGCAGTGATCATCTTCAGTAAACCTCCTCATTTATATTGTACATTTCTGCAATAACTTCCAGTTGTATGCATTTTTTTCTGCATAGCAAATATTCAGTTATTGACATTTTCACATGTGCTGCCATCTAGAGGCCAATCAGGCGGTACTGCAGGAAGAATTTCCAAGTAATTCTACAGAGTGATTCAAAAGTCAGGGCCAAGAAGCAGGATATCTTCTAAATGAAAAGATGTGCAAGGAAGAAACCTTGTACAACACCTAGATGGGTGGGGGGAGAACATTTTAGTTGTACTTGTTAGCCATTTTGGTGGCAGCAATGCCCCGAGGCGTTACTGCTGTGAGGTGGTAAGGGGGTCAGTGTACATCCCCTTGCTCACTGCCTCTGGACTGTACTTCTTGGCTTGCGAAGGGACTGTTCACACAGAGGTGATTATTATTGACAAATGTATATGCGAACATTATTTTTACATCTATGAAGTATTTTGCAGAAAGAAGTTTTGTCGTTTGTTTTTTTTTGTTTTTTTTTAATATATTGTTTGCAAATGTGGAGACTGGAGACTGTGAAGCCTGATCACTCCATATCGTGACTACAGTGAGCGCACAAACTGTCAGGAAACGGATTCCGAAGTTCAGGAAAATTGGTAGTGCCAGTACAAACTGCAAACTTTTGAATCCATATTCTGACAGTTTGTGCACTTACTGCTGGTATTCCTGGGTAATTTATGCTATATGTGAACATACCCTTAAAGGGGTTGTCCAGTCGTAAATAACTGATGGTCTATCCTTAGGATAGGTCGTGAAGACTGGCAATGGTCCTCAGCCCAGAAGCCCACTGAGCAGCAGTTCTCTGGACTGCTGTGTTCAGGCACCAAGCTGATTTCTGTAGGAAGCAGCCAGCTCTGTTCCCACAACAGTGGTCATACTTGGTATTACAGGCAAGGCTCCTATTTGAATTAATAAGAACTTTGACTCTACCAAACCTGGCCATCTGCAGTGGGAACAGAGAAAAGCATCTAGTAGAAGTTGTCGTTTTGCCGCAAAACTTGGCATGCAGTTACATCTCAGGCAGATATGCAAATGATTAGAGTTGTGGAGTGATTACATGAGGCCCTGAAAATGTTCTCGAGGCTCCTTGTGTGTAGTGGACTCTTCTTCCGCTTGTGTAGAGCTTGTTGACTACTAGGCATGACTTTATGGTGCAATTAAAGAGATTTTGTCCAGTTAACAGTTCGAGAGGGGCACATTGTTGAAATATGAGAAGCTGGATGGTCATATCGACGAATTGCCCGCAACCTGGACCGCTCTGACCAGACTGGTAGGAGGTTTTGGGACCTGTAGATGTGTGAAGGCACACACATAAGATGACCGGGCTCAGGATTCCCTCGACAGACCACAACTCCAGCTTTTTCATTATCTGCCCTCCAGAGACAGGTGGCATCATCATTACAGCCCACTGTGTCTGTCAGCGTCATTTCCAGAAGCTTGGCTGAAGGACATTTGGTCTCACAGCGCCCATTACGTGTACTGCTTTTGACACTCACTCACCGTCACATGTGTTGCAATTGTGTCATGAAATAAGAAACTGGATGCTACAGAGTGGAACCGGGTTGTCTTCAGTGACAAATCCAGATTCAGTCTAGGCACCGACAATGGCCACATGCGTGTCTGGAGACCAAAGGGAAAGCACTTCAATCCTGCCTTTGCTATGGAGGGGCACAGTATCCCACTGCTGCTGTGATGGTCTAGAGAGCCATTGCACATGACAGTTGGTCACCCCTAGTAGTTGTACAAGGGACAATGACAGCTCAGCAATAGGTTCAGAACATCCTGCAGCCACATGTGTTCCTCTCATGGCGGCTTCCAAGAGGCATTTTCCAATAGGAATGCCTCTACAACATTGTCACACTTCCGTGGCCTGCCCAATTGCTAGATTTATTACCAATAGAACATGCATGGGACCATCTGGGACGCCAACTTTGACAACCTACAAGTTTGCATAATCTAGAGGCTCAGTTACAGCAAATGTGGACCAATATACCTCTGGATACCCTACAGAACCTGTATGCCTACATGCCCGCCTGTATGCCTACATGCCCGCCTGTATCACATCTTGCATCCAAGCTAGAGATGGTACAACAGGGTACTAGAGTCTCCATGCCCACCTGTATCACATCTTGTATCCAAGCTAGACGCGGTACAACAGGGTACTAGAGCCTCCATGCCTGCCCATATCACTTCTTGAATCCAAGCTAGAGGTGGTACAACAGGGTACTAGAGCCTCCTTGCCTACGTATCACATCTTGTATCCAAGCTAGAGATGATACAACAGGGTACTAGAGCCTCCATGCCCACCTGTATCACATCTTGTATCCAAGCTAGAGGCGGTACAACAGGGTACTAGAGCCTCCATGCCCACCTGTATCACATCTTGTATCCAAGCTAGAGGCGGTACAACAGGGTACTAGAGCCTTCATGCCTGCCCATATCACTTCTTGAATCCAAGCTAGAGGCGGTACAACAGGGTACTAGAGCCTCCCTACAAGTCTTCAGTTTCCCGTAATATATTCTCCTTTTGCTCTGATATGTAATCACTTATTTATCTCAACATTCCAATCACACAGAGAGAAACTTACATTGCATTCTATGGGATGGATTTTTTTTCTTTTTGACAAGGAGTATATATGGCTGGGCTGGTGACACAGGAATGAGAGGAGTGTCCCGGCCTGACTGCGGATATCCTAACCTAAACTCTGAGCATCATAGATTGCTATGATCCTTGGAGTTTGGTTCAAGATACCTGCAGTCAGGCCGAATTATGGACAAATAAAGGGATGAGGTTTGTATCTTTTTAAAAGTTAGCCATGTATCAACCAACATTCTTCAATGTAACATGAAAAGTATCAATAAGCTTTTCTACCACCAAAGATCCAATAGAGAACTGCTACAGCTCACAGGTGTTACTTCATACTGAAACACTAACTTTGCAACTGGCTGCATGTAAAACCTCCGTCTTTGCAAAACATTATAGTACACAAGTGGCATTAATACATACATAAAAGTCTACATTTCTCACTCGGGCTCTGAGGCAGCCTGCAGTTTTGTTCATCCCACCTCTATTCTTATTACTGCGCTCCCAAGATTTGGACACACATCAAATGGAATCCTAAAAGCCTACAGAAAAATAAAAGTAGGTTGGCGGCATATGATGGCTTCATAGATAACAGGTGTTCATCTGATCTCTTCTGCAGCAAGGCCGGGTGGGAATTATTTAGAGGTGGGGAGATATTGGCATAGAGTGGACTCTACAATTCAGCTTCTAGCAAGTAATGACACCAATGTGCAGAAATCAGTTGCCTTAAGACAAATAAAAGATTAAAAAGAAACACAAAGTCATAGAACACACAAATAATATATCGTTTTCAGACTGCCTCCCTAATACAACTATAAAGATCATGGAAAAAGACATTATAGAGCTCGTGTGGCTGCAGAAGAGTACACTGACATTAATGCGCCCAACAACGGGCGCAAATCCTTGGAGCAGGGCATAAATCACCAGCTCTAATCCAGATGCATACGGTTTTTCCTAGTCAATTTTACTAAAGGTTTAAAAGTTGAACAAAGCTGCCATCTAGTGGTGGAATATCATAGGTGCAGGGGTGGTCACAATGCAGCTGTTCTCTCATAACTGTTGCAATTAGTCATTCAACCCACATTGCAAATTAGGTTTATTTGCAAAGTTTACAAACTTTCAGCTGTTTGGGGAAAAAAAAACAAAAAACAAGAACAAGTTAAATAACAACACAAATAATATAACAAGCGGTTTCTCCAAATTCAACGCAAGATACCACTTTCACTGACTACTGCAGTCCCAATTATTCAATCTCCTGAATAGCATCACCCATAAGACTTCTATTACAGGAGTGCTACCACTTACATTTTCCTGATAACGGCCAGATTGAACCTGGTGTAGCCCGGCAATTAGCGCTAACACACGACTGTTAACGGGGTGCAATAGCACTAATTGCCAGGCTGCACCTGCACTGATCGCAGAGTTTCTTCCACTTTTTTCAATGGGAGACCTTACATCGCGTGCATCCAGCATGTAGTGCGATGCTGCCGCCAGCCCCTTTGAAAACAATGGGCGCTGCTATGCAAGCAAGATAGAACATGCCGCGATTTGTTTCCTGCATCGCATTGGTGTCATGAAGGAAAACATCGCTCATGTGTATTGGTGAGTTCAAAAAGGATCCAACCTTTATTTTTTGTGCGTAAACACATGAAGCTAGGGAGGCGCGGTTCGGTGCACGTATTTAGGCGAGCCTAATGCGCATGCCAGGATTTTTTTTCCTGCCTGCAGAAGCTGCCAGTCACCGGTAGACAGCCGATGAGTGAGGAAGTGTAAGTGACTAGAGATGAGCGAACGTACTCGTCCGAGCTTGATATTCGTGCGAATATTACGGTGTTCGGGATGCTCGTTACTCGTAATGAGTACCACGCGGTGTTCCGGTTACTTTCAGTTTCCTCTCTGAGACGTTAGCGCGCTTTTCTGGCCAATTGAAAGACAGGGAAGGCATTACAACTTCCCCCTGTGACGTTCAAGCCCTATACCACCCCCCTGCTGTGAGTGGCTGGGGAGATCTGATGTCACCCGAGTATAAAAGTCGGCCCCTCCCGCGGCTCGGCTCAGATGCCGTGTGAGTTAGTGAGGGAAAGTGCTGTTCTATTGGAGTTGCTGTAGGGAGAGTGTTTGTAGTGAGTGTAGGCTTCAAGAACCCCAACGGTCCTTCTTAGGGCCACATCTACGTGTGTGCAGGCTGCTGTTAGCAGTGGAAATTTTTTTTTTTTTTCTCAAAATCGGCAGTGCAGAGCATTGCACCCGGTATTAGGGACAGAAGTGGTGCTTAGGCAGGGAGAGTGTTAGGAGTGAGTGTAGCCTTCAAGAACCCCAACGGTCCTTCTTAGGGCCACATCTACGTGTGTGCAGGCTGCTGTTAGCAGTGGGAAAAAAAAATATTTTTTTCTCAAAATCGGCAGTGCAGAGCATTGCACCCGGTATTAGGGACAGAAGTGGTGCTTAGGCAGGGAGAGTGTTAGGAGTGAGTGTAGCCTTCAAGAACCTCAACGGTCCTTTCTAGGGCCAAATTTAACCGTGTGCAGTACTGTGCTGGCTGCTGTTAGCAGTGTTGCATTTTTTTTTTCCAAAAAATCGTCTGTGCAGAGCATTGCACCCTCCATTGATACTACAGGGACAGAATTGTGTAGGCAGGGCCACAACACAGTTATTGTTCATTGAATATCCGCAGTGGGGCCCTCCCTTTGCAAAAAAGCAGGGAAAAAATTATATTTGGCCTGCCTGTGTCAGTCCTAAGGTCTCCGTGTACGTGTGTGCTGCGTGGAGAACGTACAAAAATCAAATGCAACCAGCTACGGTTTACTGCAGGCTTGCGCCATTGTCTTTCCTGACTGGCAAATACCTGCTCTGCCAGAGTTAATAACTCTGCTACACTAAAGTTGTGTGACACTTTTTCAGGGCCACACCACAGTTATTAAACGTATTGTTCATTGAATATCCGCAGTGGGGCCCTCCCTTTGCAAAAAAGCGAATTCAATTAATTATATTTGGCCTGCCTGTGTCAGTCCTAAGGTCTCCGTGTACGTGTGTGCTGCGTGGAGAAGTACAAAAATCAAACGCAACCAGCTACGGTTTACTGCAGGCTTGCGCCATTGTCTTTCCTGACTGGCAAATACCTGCTCTGCCAGAGTTAATAACTCTGCTACACTAAAGTTGTGTGACACTTTTTCAGGGCCACACCAGTTATTAAATGTATTGTTCATTGAATATCCGCAGTGGGGCCCTCCCTTTGCAAAAAAGCGAATTAATTATATTTGGCCTGCAGGCTTGCGCCAATTTATTTCCTGCCTGGGAAATCAAATCACTGGTAATACAGCATGCTGAGGGGTAGGGGTAGGCCTAGAGGACGTGGACGCGGCCGAGGACGCGGAGGGCCAAGTGAGGGTGTGGGCACAGGCCGAGCTCCTGATCCAGGTGTGTCGCAGCCGACTGCTGCGCGATTAGGAGAGAGGCACGTTTCTGGCGTCCCCACATTCATCGCCCAATTAATGGGTCCACGCGGGAGACCTTTATTAGAAAATGAGCAGTGTGAGCAGGTCCTGTCCTGGATGGCAGAAAGTGCTTCGAGCAAGCTATCATCCACCCAGAGTTCTGCGCCGTCCAGTGCTGCAAATCCGAATCCTCTGTCTGCTGCTCCTCCTTCCTCCCAGCCTCCTCACTCCACTACAATGACACATGCTCAGGAGCGGGAACACTCCCAGGAACTTTTCTCGGGCCCCTGCTCAGATTGGGCAGCAGTGGTTCCTCTACCACCAGAGGAGTTTATCGTCACTGATACACAACCATTGGAAAGTTCCCGGGTCCGGGGGATGAGGCTGGGGACTTCCGGCAACTGTCTCAAGACCTTTCAGTGGGTGAGGAGGACGATGACGATGAGACACAGTTGTCTTGCAGTGAGGTAGTAGTAAGGGCAGTAAGTCCGAGGGAGCAGCGCACAGAGGATTCGGAGGAAGAGCAGCAGGACGATGAGGTGACTGACCCCACCTGGTGTGCAACGCCTACACAGGACAGGTCTTCAGAGGGGGAGGCACGGGCAGCAGCAGGGCAGGTTGCAAGAGGCAGTGCGGTGGCCAGGGGTAGAGGCAGGGCCAGACCGAATAATCCACCAACTGTTTCCCAAAGCGCCCCCTCGCGCCATGCCACCCTGCAGAGGCCGAGGTGCCCTAAGGTCTGGCAGTTTTTCACAGAGACGCCTGACGACCGACGAACAGTGGTGTGCAACCTTTGTCGCGCCAAGATCAGCCGGGGAGCCACCACCACCAGCATCACCACCACCAGCATGCGCAGACATATGATGGCCAAGCACCCCACAAGGTGGGACGAAGGCCGTTCACCGCCTCCGGTTTGCACCGCTGCCTCTCCCCCTGTGCCCCAACCTGCCACTGAGATACAACCCCCCTCTCAGGACACAGGCACGACCGTCTCATGGCCTGCACCCACACCCTCACCTCCGCTGTCCTCGGCCCCATCCAGCAATGTCTCGCACCGCACCGTCCAGCCGTCGCTAGCGCAAGTCTTTGAGCGGAAGCGCAAGTACGCCGCCACGCACCCGCACGCTCAATCGTTAACCGTCCACATAGCCAAATTTATCAGCCTTGAGATGCTGCCGTATAGGGTTGTGGAAACGGAGTCCTTCAAAGCTATGATGGCGGCGGCGGCCCCGCGCTACTCAGTTCCCAGTCGCCACTACTTTTCCCGATGTGCCGTCCCAGCCCTGCACAACCACGTCTCCCGCAACATTGTACGCGCCCTCACCAATGCGGTTAGTGGCAAGGTCCACTTAACTACGGACACGTGGACAAGCACAGGCGGGCAGGGCCACTACATCTCCCTGACGGCACATTGGGTGAATTTAGTGGAGGCTGGGACAGAGTCAGAGCCTGGGACCGCTCACGTCCTACCCACCCCCAGAATTGCGGGCCCCAGCTCGGTGGTGGTATGTTCGGCGGTGTATGCTTCTTCCACTAAAGCACCCTCCTCCTCCTCCTCAACCTCTGTCTCGCAATCTAGATGTGTCAGCAGCAGCAGGACGTCGCCAGCAGTCGGTGTCGCGCGGCGTTGCAGCACAGCGGTGGGCAAGCGTCAGCAGGCCGTGCTGAAACTACTCAGCTTAGGAGATAGGAGGCACACAGCCCACGAACTGCTGCAGGGTCTGACAGAGCAGACCGACCGTTGGCTTGCGCCGCTGAGCCTCCAACCGGGCATGGTCGTGTGTGACAACGGCCGTAACCTGGTGGCGGCTCTGCAGCTCGGCAGCCTCACGCACGTGCCATGCCTGGCCCACGTCTTTAATTTGGTGGTTCAGCGCTTTCTGAAAAGCTACCCTCGCTTGTCAGACCTGCTCGTAAAGGTGCGCCGGCTCTGCGCACATTTCCGCAAGTCCCACACGGACGCTGCCACCCTGCGCACCCTGCAACATCGGTTTAATCTGCCAGTGCACCGACTGCTGTGCGACGTGCCCACACGGTGGAACTCTACGCTCCACATGTTGGCTAGGCTCTATGAGCAGCGTAGAGCTATAGTGGAATACCAACTCCAACTTGCGCGGCGCAGTGGGAGTCAGCCTCCTCAATACTTTTCAGAAGAGTGGGCCTGGTTGGCAGACATCTGCCAGGTCCTTCGAAACTTTGAGCAGTCTACCCAGGTGGTGAGCGGCGATGCTGCAATCATTAGCGTCACCATTCCTCTGCTATGCATCTTGAGAACTTCCCTGCAAACCATAAAGGCAGCCGCTTTGCGCTCGGAAACCGAGCCGGGGGAAGACAGTATGTCGCTGGATAGTCAGAGCACCCTCCTGTCTATATCTCAGCGCGTTCAGGAGGAGGAGGAGGAGCATGAGGAGGATGAGGAGGAGGGGGAAGAGACAGCTTGGCCCACTGCTGACCGTACCCATGCTGCTTGCCTGTCATCATTTCAGCGTGTATGGCCTGAGGAGGAGGAGGAGGAGGAGGAGGAGGAGGATCCTGAAAGTGATCTTCCTAGTGCGGACAGCCATGTGTTGCGTACAGGTACCCTGGCACACATGGCTGACTTCATGTTAGGATGCCTTTCTCGTGACCCTCGCATTCAACGCATTCTGGCCACTACGGATTACTGGGTGTACACACTGCTCGACCCACGCTATAAGGAGAACCTTCCCAGTCTCATTCCCGAAGAGGAAAGGGGTTCGAGAGTGTTGCTATACCACAGGACCCTGGCGGACAAGCTGATGGTAAAATTCCCATCCGACAGCGGTAGTGGCAGAAGGCGCAGTTCCGAGGGCCAGGTAGCAGGGGAGGTGCGTAGATCGAGCAGCATGTACAGCCCAGGCAGTGCAACAGTCTTTAAGGGCCTGGCCAGCTTTATGGCTCCCCAGCAAGACTGTGTCACCGCTCCCCAGTCAAGGCTGAGTCGGCGGGAGCACTGTAAAAGGATGGTGAGGGAGTACGTAGCCGATTGCACGACCGTCCTCGGTGACGCCTCTGCCCCCTACAACTACTGGGTGTCGAAGCTGGACACGTGGCCTGAACTAGCGCTGTATGCCCTGGAGGTGCTTGCTTGTCCTGCGGCTAGCGTCTTGTCGGAGAGGGTGTTTAGTGCGGCTGGGGGAATCATCACAGATAAGCGTACCCGCCTGCCAACCGACAGTGCCGACAGGCTAACACTCATCAAGATGAACAAAGCCTGGATTTCCCCAGACTTCTCTTCTCCAACAGCGGACAGCAGCGATATGTAAGCAATACGTAGGCTGCACCCGCGGATGGAAGCTACGTTCTCTCTCACCATCCAAAACGGGGACATTTCTGCTTCATCAATCTGTGTCTAATATTCCTCCTCCTCCTCCTGCTCCTCCTCCTGAAACCTCACGTAATCACGCTGAATGGGCAATTTTTCTTAGGGCCACAAGGCTCACTCATCTAATTTTTCGAAACAATTTTTATATGTTTCAATGCTCTTAAAAGCGTTGAAACTTTAACTTGAACCAATTTTTCGTTAAACTGGGCTGCCTCCAGGCCTAGTTACCACTTAAGCCACATTAACCAAAGCGATTAATGGGTTTCACCTGCCATCTTGGTTGGGCATGGCCAATTTTTACTGAGGTACATTAGTACTGTTGGTACACCAATTTTTTGGGGCCCTCACCTACAGTGTAATCATAGCAATTTGTATGTTCTTCGCCTGCACTCATGGTACAGAAGTGTGTGTGGGGTTGGCCTACACTTTAGCTACATAAATGTAACTTGGGCCTTGGCTATACTGCAGCTACTGAAATGGAACTAAGACTGCGCTCCCGCTATACTGCTGCTTCGGAATTGTTACTGGGGCCTGTCTTGAGTGCTACTATTGCTGACATGGAACGAAGACTGCGCTCCCGCTATACTGCTGCTTCGGAATTGTTACTGGGGCCTGTCTTGAGTGCTACTATTGCTGACATGGAACGAAGACTGCGCTCCCGCTATACTGCTGCTTCGGAATTGTTACTGGGGCTTGTCTTGAGTGCTACTATTGCTGACATGGAACGAAGACTGCGCTCCCGCTATACTGCTGCTTCGGAATTGTTACTGGGGCCTGTCTTGAGTGCTACTATTGCTGACATGGAACTAAGACTGTGCTCCCCCTATAATGCTGCTAGTGATATGTTAGTGGGGCCTGTCCTAATGCTACGGCTGAAATGTTACTAATTATGGGCTCTGCCTATACCGCTGCTAATGGTATGTCTCTGGGGTGTGGAAACAGAGGCTTCCCAAAGACATGATGGCGGCGAGGCCATTTCCCACCAACGCGGTTACTGTTAAGGTGCATATAACCACGGACACGTGGAGAGGACACGTAGTGCCTCAAAAACATCCCCCTCCTCCTCCAACAGGGAAAACATTCTTGGCAAATGCCTTTGCATTGGTTCGTCTGGTGGCAGTCCAAGAATTTCACCTTTACCGACACTACAAGAGAGCCCCCCCACCATCCCCCCGCCACGGCCCACTTAATCCTGGTCACATTCCGAAAACCAACAAAATAAAACCGCGCTACTAGGTCCGCAGTCACCACCACATTACCACCAACGCGGTTACTGTTAAGGTACATATTACCAGTCTGACTGGGGCATGCAGACACCTTGACAGAATGAATAGTGTGTGGCACATAGGTTCCCCATTGCTATGCCCACGTGTGCAGCTCCTGATGGCGGTGGCACAGGATTGGATTTCTTATTGCTTCTGTACAGCATTGTGGGCTATCGCCCCGCCCCTTTTAAAGAGGGTCGCTGCCTAGCCGTGCCAACCCCTCTGCAGTGTGTGCCTGCGGTCCCTCGTCATGGCAGACGCACTTCTAAATAGACATGAGTGTGGTGTGGCATGAGGGCAGCTGAAGGCTGCGCAGGGACACTTTGGTGTGCGCTGTGGGGGGGAGGGGGGGCGGTTGGTCAGCATGTAACCCAGGAGAAGTGGCAGCGGAGTGTCATCCAGGCAGTGATTGTGCTTTGTTGTAGCTAGTGTGGTGCTTAGCAAAGGTATGCCATGCTAATGAGGGCTTTTCAAAAGTAAAAGTTTTTGGGAGGCGGGGGGCCCACTCTTGCCGCTATTGTGGCTTAATAGTGGGACCTGTGAACTTGAGATGCAGCCCAACATGTAGCCCCTCGCCTGCCCTGTCCATTGCTGTGTCGTTCCCATCACTTTCTTGAATTGCCCAGATTTTCACACATGAAAACCTTAGCGAGCATCGGCGAAATACAAAAATGCTCGGGTCGCCCATTGACTTCAATGGGGTTCGTTACTCGAAACGAACCCACGAGCATCGCGGTAATTTCGTTCCGAGTAACGAGCACCCGAGCATTTTGGTGCTCGCTCATCTCTATAAGTGAGCGCCGTCCGATTTTCCTTTTTTGACAAAATGACGCAAAAACATGAACAACGCTACTGCATTAAATGTTGTATAAAGCTTGGTGATTCCCAAGTGGAAACGATCCACAAGATTCAAAAGGCCCTTGGGGACGAAGCAATGGGCACCACTCACATAAAGGAGTGGTACAACCGCTTCACAAATGGGCGCACATCAATGAAGAGTCAGCCTCTCTATTCTCCCCGCGGCTCCATGGGACTTCTGGAATTTCCATAAGCTGAAAATGCCGAGAAAGGAACCAGATTTCAGTCCAAAGTAGACATCATCCAGAATGCGACGGACCAGCTACGCACCATCTCAAAAGAAGCGTTTCAGCACTGCTTCTGACAGAAGCGTTGGGAGAAGTGTGTGGCTGCCCAAGGGGACTACTGTGAAGGAGATTAGTGGAAGATTGTTGGATCTGAATACAATTTTTTTATGAATAAGGGTTGGATACTTTTTGAAGACCTCGTAGGACCTCACTAAAAAGAATGAGGTTCATATGTGTGTGAGACTTCTGTGTTTCGCAATGCACAAATCTCGCACGATTTTCTTGACCTTGTGAAGGCAGCCTTAGTGATCATATATTACACACACACAGACCTTTTTCCCCCTCACATCACATTGCTGTGCAGGAAAAAAAGGCGGCATGTCCTATCTTTGGGCTTTCCTCGGGAAAACCTCACCCATTAATTCCAGGTGCACGTGATGTGATGTGATGTTTCCCATTGAAAATAATAGGAAGCACTTGCCGATCCTCCCGCTAATTTACACACGGGTGAGTACGATATTGGGCCATAAAACTCCGCTCAATATCATGCTCGGGAATGTGTGATGTCCCAGCGGATGGGAGGCAGCTTTTAGTCAAAATGCCTCCCATTCAGCCATGCCGGAGGATCGGCAAGTGCTTCCTATTGTTTTCAATGGGAAACCTTGCAGCGCACTCGAGTGCACATCGCACGCCGTGCAATGGTTTGTCTGTCTGCATTGAAAACAATGGTTGAGGCATTCTGAGGGAACGCCAAAAGATAAGACATGCTGTGATTTTTTCCCACACTATGATGGGATGCAGGGGAAAAAAAGGCTCATGTATATGACCCCATTCAAAAGAATGGGGTTCATATTCGAGCAAGATTTGTAGGTCTCAACGCACAAATTTTGCGCAGTTTTCTGTCGTGTGAAAGCAGCCATAAGCTACTATTACACTAGTGCTGTTAGCTAGTGTAATAACGCTTACTGCCATGCTACATGTGTGCGTGCTGGTCGGAAAACCAATAGGCAGCTGCTAGCGCTCTTATAGTAGCAGCTTTAGGGACGTTCCACACACAATGGAATATTTCGCAACAGCACTGCAGAATATACCATCCCAGGATTCCGCACTACTAACTGCGGATTTAGATGCGGAATTGAAAGCAGAATGCTACTACTTGAGATTCTGCTTCAAAATCAGCGCATTAGTAGTGCTGAATATTATGCAGGAGGGCATATTCCGCCACAGTGTGAAAGGTCCCATAGGGCTCCTTCACACAGGTGTATTGGGCATGTAAATACATAGCGCATAGAACACATTGATTTCAGTGGGTTCACTCACATTTCCATATTTTGCGCACGCATTTCTGTTGCAGAAAAATAAATGCAGCATGCTATACTCTGTGCATTTGCACACCAAAGAAGTCCATGGGAAGTGCACGCTGCGCTATTTTGCTGCAAAACGAACACATGTGGAACTCATTAGACTATGGCCTCATTCACACAACCGTATATATGAGGCTAATTTAGCCGCGTAAAAATACAAATCGCGACCAATTGAAGCAGTGGATTCCAATGTATTCAATCTGATGAGCGATTTTCAGCCACGTAAAAGCATCGCACCTGGAAAAATCGGACATCGGCGGCAAAAAACTGCGACTGATTTTATATGCAGCCAGAAAAGATAGGCCTTGCCCTTCTATAGAGCTAAAAAAAAGGGGGGGGGGGGGGGACGCTGCAAAATGATTACAACAGACTCTATTTAGCCATTAGAAGGCATTCTGAGAATTTATCCTGACGGAGGGTTTCTGGTTTTCTCGCTAATACACCACAGCTGCCTGTGTGAATGGACGAGAAATCCCGAATTCTGACCGTTATTCGATCGTGGATTTTCCCTCTTCGTGTGATTTTCGATGTGAAAATGCTTTGCTCGTAGGAATTCCAAATTAGCCATTTCACGCAGTGGGTCGTTTGCCACAAGAAAATTATCCTGGACTGAGTGCAGAAAAAGCACAGTAACATATGCTCAAAAAAAATGAATAGCTAAGCCCTTCATGTAAGTGGCTAAGGGCTCAGCCAATCAGCACAGCCCTTTCAGGAGGCGGGATTTTTAAATCCCCGGCTGCCAAAAGTGCTGGACAGCAGTGCAGGGGAGCCAGCCGGAGGACGCGTCTGAGCGGCGGAGAGGTGAGTAAAGATTTTTTTTGTTTTTTTAACCAGCTAGGGATGATTTTCAGGGAAGGGCTTATATTTCAAGCCTTCCCGAAAATAATGCTGCTGGGGTTGCCACAAAACCACTTTCAATGGGGCCGGCAGCAGCGGTGCCGACCCCATTGAAAGCAATGGGATAGCATCCTGGACTTCTGCCACAGCTATCACAGCTGTGGCAGATGTCTACGGTATCCTCCCTATGTTTTCAATGGGGTTAGCGCTGCTGCTGCCGGGCCCCATTGAAAACACTGAGCGATATCGCAGATTTCTTCTCTGCGATGCGAAGCTCTACTGAAACATCGCAAATGAGTATGAAACCATTGAAAATCATTGGCTTCATAATCATCGCTGTCGCATCGCAGGGAAAAATATCGCTAGTGGGTGTCCACCCTTAAACACATTCATGTAGCAAACAGAATAATGCGTTCTGCTATGATTAGTGAGGGGCGTGGCTCATCAAAAAGGGGGTGTGGCTTACATGGCAGCCAAAATGTTGATGCAAATTAAACTAACCAATAGGTGGTATAAAGTTAGACAAAATGTCTAAGAATTACCAATTTCATCATCCGGCATGAGCCACTGTGATAAATGTGTCAATTAGACAGGAATAGTAAATTTGCGAAGTCCACATCTATAGGTAAAACAAGTTTGTGCTGCAGACAGAACTCATTACTAAAGGGGTATTCTGGGCTCAGTTCAACTGATGAACTATCCTCAATAATTGATGGACCGGGGTCCGCCGCTCAGGATCGGCATCCATCAGCTGATTGTCTGGCATGCGGCACTGGACATTAGTTGATAGGGAATGAAGTGCAAGCGCCGGCTTCACTCCCATTGAAATCAATGGGAAACGTGCTGCTATGCTTCCTGCGCAGGACAGGATGATCAGCTGTCGGATAGGGGTCCTGAGCGGCGGACCCCATCCATCAACTACTGATGATTATCCTGAGAACAGGTCATCAGTTGAAACAAGCCCAGACAACTCCTTTAATACAAACTTGTATGGGGCGAACCTGCAATGCCAGACTCAACCAATGGTCAGGAACGGCGCTGTTCTTGTAGTTCCTGCATAGGCTGCAGGGAGGCTGTGGACGACTTTACAACTTGTTCCTACTTGCTGCAGGAATAGTGATCATTATACTAGATAACTACAAATAATGCAATTCCATTGTGCATCTCCAAACACTTAGGCCTCATGTCCGGATTTGCACATTGGAAGAGCAGCGTGCCAATGCGGAAATTATTCTTAAACGCTTGCCAGCGATCGCAGATGCAATTTTTTTTTCCGCATGGATGTACGCAGAAAAAATCTGCAATGCCACCCCCCATATTGATTTTAACCTTCAAATCCGTAATTGTATTTGTAGATGCACAGTGGATCGTCCGCACCCATGGACTTCTATTGAGCCCATCCGCGGTAAAATGAAGCATGCTGCCATTTCTTTTCCACACTTGTCATTAGCACACTTGTTTAAAATTAAAATCTGCAGGTGTTAAAGTGCGGATGCCCCATGCTTCTCTATAAGCGGCTTAAACTGCGGATCATCCACGCCGGTGCCACCCGTGGATTCCGCAATTCAATTTTGCCCGTGGACATGAACCCTTAGGAAGACTATGCTGCTGAGTCCTGCATTGTTCCTAGCCGTCACTAGAAACCATTCGGAAAGCAAAAACAGCGCATTTAATTACAGTGATGAAGTTCCAACGGTGAGAAATATTTCCTTATCAATGTGCGAAAGCCCCAGAGAAATAGCTGCAACGGCACAAGCTGTGCCTGGCGGGATCCTAGCCAAGATTAATACCTACTACACAGCTAATGGAGCAATAACATTTCAATTACTAACTGTCCATCCACAGCATGCAGCGCTACTTATCCGGGCAAAGCAACGGACATCTTGACAGAACCCGCCGGAGCGCGCTGTATGGCTGTATTCACACAGCTAAGTGCCAGAGATTCTCAGTAGCAACTCACATCAGACATCATGCGGACCCAAACCCCCTGATGAAGCTGCCATGGAGCAGCGTGGGAGCTTCTCCATACAGCTACCTTGTCACGGTTGTATTTTGGCACATCTATCCTTATTTCTAAGGGATGGAGAACTTGCTCATATCACTTTGCAACATTGTAACTTTCTGGTTTGGTAGTGTTACTCCCTGGTTTCTACTTTGATTTTGGCTTTTTTTTTCCTGGCCGCACCTTATATCAGGATATAACATGGACAGAGCTTACCTCTAGGGTCGCTGAGGGTTGGGACCGCCTACCAACATATCAGGATGGGGTATGCCATTACACCTCTCATATGACTTACGCCATCCAGGCTGATCTTATTAGTTGGCATCTTCTGTATACACTTAAACAATATGTATCACCCAAAGAATAACATGTGTTAATTGCTGGAGTCCTTAATGAAGGTTATCTAGGTCTGTTCATTAGGTGTGTGTGCGTTTGCATGTTGGTGTAGCTTTTCTTCCGTCATACCTATTATTTGAACACAAGTTGAACCTCCTTTCGGCTTATTGGGTGCTGCCCACCCATGTTGTCTAGTCCCATCCCCGTGCTGTTCGATACCGGCGGGCAGGAAACATTGCACGTCCAATTCATGAATAAGGCCACAATAGGACCTGCTGCAATTTTTTTCCACCTAGACCATTGGTCTGTGTGGGGCACAAAACAGCTCCGGTAAATTGTCCAAGTGCGTCCGTACATAAGAGGCCATTCACACGGATGTATCTTCCCATCTAAGTGCTGGCCATAGGTTTTACTGACTGAATGCAGACAGCAGACTCATGGGGGCAGATTAATGCATCTGGAGGGTCTGTCTTTTTTTTTGCTCGGGATAAAGGACATGCCCCTTCGTTAAGGCCGGCCTCACATGGGCATATGCGTATTTACACGGGCATGAGTGCAGTGTTTTTGTGGAACGGTTTTGTGTGCACATTGTACTTTTTCCACGTACAAGGCGTGGGCATTGGCAGAAGAAAAAACCACTGATTGATTGAAATGGCTAATTACTCTAATGCGTGCCAGATGCATTTCTTATATTTCTTAACATTTTGCGAACATTTGTGCATCCCTTTTGACATCAATAGGGACTTTTGGTGAATAAATGCGCATAAAATGGATATTTTATTTTTTTTGTAGTGCAACCAAAATGCGCAGGAAAATATATGCACATGTGAACTAATCCATTGAAATCAAGGCGTTCTATTCTCTGGGCATTGCGTTCACAAATAAGCCGTGTGGCGCCAGCCTTACTTGCATACCTATACCTGATATGGCTGCAGTATGGAGGCTATGCGTTGGAATAGATAAAGCTCATAATAAATTATATATATATATATAGCCCCCAATAACATTTTTGTATTCTTATGTGCAATTCACGTAGACTATATTGTATATAAACAGGCTGTCCAGAAGAGCCTTTGTGAGTAGCGGAGCAAGCCCAATCAGCTGCTTCTGTAACTCCCATAGACTGCAGCGCACATTCACATCCAGCTCGCACCCACTTTGCATTCACTTAGTGGCCACTGTATGACTTTTACAGGTACACAAGGCTTGCAGACCCCAACCCCATATGACATACCCTTGAAACCAAAACATCTAAATTTCAATTTAAAGGGGTCTTAACCTTTTTATATATTTTGCAGGTTTTTAATACCCCAAGAGCAGGCGGTAACATTTATCTTAGTTTATAGTCAATGGGCTGTTCTATTTGACCACTGGACGCTGATGTAAACGACCCTAGAAATCCACGATCAGAGTCAGTTTGTGGATTTTGCCCACAGCCTGTGGAGGGGTTTTAAATATCTCACCAATTTTTTTGCTTTGGTAAATGCTGTGGACTTTCTGTACAGAAATTTTTGCAGAAAATCAAACAACCTGTGAGCTTCGTGTCTTTGAGCGATAATCGTGTCTAAACCAGGGTTAAGGGGGACTCACTGGCAGTGCGGGGGTGGAGGGGTGGGAGGAGGGAAGGGTACAGTAGTATTCACTGGCTTGTCAACTGGTGAAACATTGCCTTCGGCACACTACCGTAGCTTATTTTAGGCCGTGTGCTGTCCATGTCAATTCAACCGCTGCACATAGCCCTATTATAGCCCATGAGGCTATGCAGATTAACTAATGGTCTCCGTGAGAAATACTCAACAAAGGTCCTAAACTCTGTCCATATCATAGACAAGAAATAGGACATGCTAATGAACGTCTATGTGCCCTGTGTAAATCGCACAGCTCAGGGACAAGTGTCTGTGTGCTGCACAATACAAGCTGCAACTGAACCTCTTGGGTGCAACTCTCACACACGGCAAGCATGCACCCAGCCATGGGCCACAATGGGCAGTATGAGGACACCCACCTGTGTGACGTCTCATATTCACAGACCCACACATTGCATTTCCTATGCTCTTCCACCGATGAGAATAGCACGTGCACCCTCGGGGCTTTCACAAGAATGGCGAGCGTGATACCCAGGGGGGGGGGGGGGGGGGGGGACGACTCAAGGCCCCAAATCGTGCTCGCCACTGTGAAGTTTGCCTTCGGCCCTTCTGCAGTTTTGTTATCTGTGAAATAAGAGAGAACACGGCCCAGATATACAGCCAGAGCTGCTCTTTAAGTGTTTCAGCAACACGGGAAATAAAAGTACTCACTAATCCAAGAACACAAGAGAGTATCAGGCCAGGTCATAGTGAGGGGACAACGCAATTCTGGAAAGAGCACTTTATTCACACTGGCTACTCAAATATTGTCAACTTCCTCGGTCCATGAAGTACAAGTCGAAGGACCCCAGTATAAATAATTTCCTTCTTGGTGCGGACTCCAATCATTAAGCACTGTATGAAAGTGGCTGCGATAATGTAACCTTGGAGAAACCAATGGTGGGTGTGGATTTATGTAAGATATGTCCGAGATCAGAAATAAAAGGTCGCCACAGTCGTGTCCATGGGCAGTGTCTGGTATTACAGACCAAAGCCGGCTTCACATGGGCGCAAGTGCAGGCCTTAGCGCAGCTTTTTTGCGTGCATGTTGGCATAACATACCGTACTTTTTCTACCCGCAGGGCATGTTTATTTGCAAGCTACAGACAAACACACCGATTGAAATTACTAATTAGTTCCAAATGTGCTCTTTTTCCAGCAGAATTAGTGTTTCACGCATCTTCTTTCTCATCTCTCTCCCACCCCCCCCTTATTGACGTTTATGGGCACAAAGGCAAAGATAAAGCATGTTCCATTTTTTTGCACATCTATAAAAACGTGCAAGTGAAATAACCAATTGAAATCAATGGCTTCTATTCACTGCATATTACACATGCAAATACATCCGAGCGAAGTATTAACCCTTTCCAATCCACTGTCTGACCTGTGAAGACATTATGATTTAAGGCTATACAGCTCCGATGTTGGAAGATATCCATCGGGGTACTCTTACTGTATATTGCCAGCCTCTCTGCTGTCGAAGCCTATCCAACATGTCACCTCATGCAGTACTGGCTTTAGCCAGCAGATAGCGCTGTTGTATAACAGCAGTAAAAGAATAAGCCCCCTAGGAAAACCAGGATACAAATTGGACTGGAAAGGGTTAAGGGACCTTTCACTGAGGCGTATTTTCTCTCCAACAGCATACTGGCCCCTTATAGTAAATTGGTGTATGCAGGCAGGCAGGGGTGGAGAGTGTGTTTTTCATTTAAATACACAAAAAGGAGGCTATACCTTCCAGCAAAGTTACTAGCTAGTAGACACGATAATAAAACAGAGACTATTTTTTTTTTAGCGGAGTTGAAACAAAGTGACTTGTGAATTAATTATCACTGGTCACCCTTTGGGTGGCTGTTACTTCCACTCACTTTTTTGACCAACTCTGCAGACAATAGTCGGCCTGTGTAAAGGCACCCGAAACTGAAATACTTGGGGAGGAAGAGCAAGAAGCAGACCTTTATTTCCTAATCCCAGACAACCTTGTAATAGTAATTGGAATCACTAGTAAATAAACATGTGATCCCTAAATGGCGGTCTCCGCCTTGGGGGTTGTGCCTACGGAGTTTGTGTTTCCTGCAATAGCTTTGCTTTGTAAGGATGCATATGTTTACCTAATCCCAGAGAAGTTGTATTAATAGTAAATATAGATCTACTGTTAGTAAAACATCTTTCCTACATCCTCTACTAATCTACATTAGAATTCGCAATTAGGATAAGAACGGGAAAAGAAAAAAAAAAAAAAAGAATAAAAACACAAACCACTTGCACACAGCAGCGTCGTCCATAGCTGCCACCAGATACCGATGAGGCTGAAAAGTAAAGAGCAATCCAACCGGTTGCTACAGACATTTCCATCAGTTTTTATAAATTGCCCCGATCAGCATAGGCCCGGGTCCTTAACACTAATTAGAGGTCAGTTTCAGTCGGGTATTAGCCCTTACTTTGTTTTTGTTTCTCCTTTTAATGGAGTTGTTCAGTATTAGCAAAGTGGGGTCTTTATTTTGCACCTCTCTTGTCCACCGGCTTGTAGCGCAGCTCGTGGACAAAACGCATTTCTCAGGCCAGTCCACCCCTTTAAATAGAGAGACAAACTGAATGATGTGGTTACATAGATAATAGTGGGAAAGCGCTGGTGGGGTAATACTCTTAGCCATTCTTAGCACTTCTGTTGAACCTTTAAAAAACCCGCACAAGCCTGGAGGACGAGGCAACGGCCAGAACCGGTTCTAATTGGAGAACGGGGGGCTTTGTTGCTGCACGGCGAGGCGATTCTTCTACACCCGGGTGATGGACGAGTCCAATGCTTCAGACTATCAGGACATGATGAGAGTCCGTGAAGTAGAGCTGTGTTTGTGCAAGTTCAGGATTGCTCGCGCTTTCTCCTGCATGAGCAGCTGGTCCTGGGAGCCGCCGAAAGCGATGATTTTCCAAGCCGTACTCATCTGGGGAAGAAAGTGAACAGCAAGTGAGAGTCGGACAGAAATGGCAACGTGTGCAAGCCTCTTGGACTTCACCATTCGATAAACACACCACTGCAATAGCAAGTTTGTATAGACTTTTTTTTCTCTTTTACTACTATTGAACAATGAAAACATGTTTTTAAAGAAAAACAGCTGAATTTGTTTTCCCGCATTCAAAGATGACAACATTTTCATTTTCCTGAAAACGGAACTCTGAGGTCGTGTTGTTTTCCGGGAAGAGTTGTAGTTTTTAATGGCTCCATTTAAGGTCCATGTGACTTTTGGATTGTTTTTTTATTGCGGTTTTGGGGAGGTGAACAAAAGAAAAATAGCAATGCTGGTGTTACTTTTTAAAGTAAAGGCTCATTTACACGAGACTATCCGCTTTAAAAAAAAAAAAAAAAAAAAAAAAAAAAAAAGAACACACAGTGTCGTTTGAGCGATCTTTGAGCAATCATCGGCTCGTGTAAATGGGCCTTTATTTTTACTGCGTTAACTATGAGAGCTAAAATATTTTTATTGTCTGGGTCGTTACCAAGGCGGTAATATCTATTATGTGCTGCATTTTCAAAAATTTGGGGATTTTATCCAGTTAAAAAAATAATTAAAAAAAGATTTTTGTAGGAAAATTTTTTAGAAAAATTTTTTTTTATATTTCCCTACAACAACAAAAAAATTCCACAGTATTTGCTGCTGAATCTGGGGGCAGCCGCCGGCCCCGGATTCCGCACATCAAATCCGCTCATGTGCAGGAGCCCTGAGGCAGTTACAAGATACGTAAAGTCTGCTCCCCCGATTACACCGTGTTAAGGTACCTTCACCAGGGACACCCAGTAGCCAAATAATTGCTCGAAAAATCCAATTCGGAACGTGTAAACATGGCCACCAACCGGTCGGCGAGTGGTAAGTCGCTAGTCATTTACCAAAAAAAATAAAAAAGCACTGGCTGATCAAGTGTCTGGTGTAACATCAATTGTTTGTACTTGGACTTGCGAATGAATTTACATGGAGATCTGTCTGTGATCGATATCCCAGCACACTAATGTACCATCATCGCTCTGCTCAGAAAAGTCGTTAAAAGCAAACGAACGGTCATTCATACACCATTTTTTTTTATATGCTGGAAAGATAAATCTTGCAGCAAAGTGCATCCTTCTCCTATTCCATTACTAGATCCCCTTGGATGAAAAGGAAATGTCCGCGGATCAATGGATCCCCCAAATGCATCTACGCTGCTCCTACAGAAAATGTAGCACTACAAGGCTTCCACTAATCTCAATGGGCCGCCATGTAATACTCGACCACGTTTTTCTGGCATCTCCTACTCTTGCCTGCCAGTAATGGTTAATACTATGGAGTCTGTTGGAGACAATACGAGAAGTTAAAGACAATGACTTCCTAGTGCTAATCACTCGCTATCCCTAACCCCTCCTCGTTATCGCAGCAAGAGTCCACCGCGGCGTGCTGTGACATTTTCTTCCGACATTCATTGCGCTGGAGCAGATTCTTTGAATTAAGCCTAGGATCCAGGTAAAACAGTAGGTCTAGACATCAGAGGGACGAGCTTTAAAAACACGGCTGTCGCTTTAAACGATCTCAAAACGGAAGAGGATAATTATTTAAATTCCTCTAATTATGAATCTGTGTGGGAGCCACGGGTGGCATAGTAATAGCGAGATGGATGTTGTTTGGTAAGAGAACACCTGCAGTCAATTCTTTTCTCGCTTCATAATCTGCACAGAAATCAGCGTGTGCGCGTTAACCTTTTTATAGCCCAACTTAATCGCGAAGGTTTATTACCTGGAAGCGGCTACGAATCACTCACTACAAATTGCTATAACAACCCATTCTTCTGTACATCAGAAGGCCTGGAACTCGGACCAGGATGTTGTGTTACGGTGCTATATGCGACATGAACTGCCCATAAAGTTACTGTATACCGAGGCAGCAGAGGTTGGGCCACGTACGGAGATGGCATATGGAATTCTATCAGTATGTGCCGCATCCTTCATCATTACCAGTCCGTGACATTTTCTAAAAGCTATGAAAATTACAGTCAGACATTTCTTGGATCGGTTATTTCTAAGCAGCGAAGTGCCAGTCAAAAGGGGAAAAAAATGGAAATCTAAATGGACCCCATTAAAAGTCAATGGGAAGCCTCATATACATAACGGCTTCAGTAAAAATGAAAGCCTTGATGACGGTGTGAACACGGCCAAACCGCCAAGTATTACAATTAGAGATGAGCGACCGTGCTCGGCCCCGCCCCTTTTTCGCCCGAGTACCGCGATTTTCGAGTACTTCTGTACTCGGGCGAAAAAATTCAGGGGGCGCCGTGGTGGCGCAGAGGGTTGCAGCGGGGAGTGGGGGGGGGGGGGGGGGGGGAGAGGGAGAGAGAGAGGGCTCCCCCCCGCACCGCCGCGCCTCCCCGCCCCCCCCCCCCCCCCCCCCCCGAATCTTTACGCGCGAGTACTGAAGTACTCGAAAATGGCGGTACTCGGGTGCGTAAGTACTCATTACGAGTACGTTCGCTCATCTCTAATTACAATTGAAGAACGTCAGAAAGTTTTGTATCAACAACTGCCTCAGACAGCAAAAGCCAGCAGAGTCTTGTCAAAAGTTTTGTAAAGTGTACTTGTTAAACTTTTTGCACATGTCAGGGCAACATGTCAAAAGTTTGTAGTCAGTGGGGGTCCCACTACTGACAGCGCATCTGATTCCTGAAATACGAGGGCTGCAGCACTCACCCGAGCGCCGTGCCCCTTCGGCAGTCTTCGCTGCCTGTCGGCTCCTCTCGTCAGCTGAAGATAAGTGCATCGAGGTTACTAGACACCTACAGACCTTTGAGCACCCGTTTTCAGTTGCCAAGAGGCATGAAGATAGTCGAAAGGGCCCAGTGCTGCAGCCCTCTTATTTCAGCGATCAGCAGGAGTTCAGCAGTAGGAGCTCCACTGAATCAAAACTTTTGACATGTGAAGTTTGTATACAGTGCAGTTAGGGTATATTTGCATCGCAGACTTCGCCACAGCAGCATTAACAGAAAACAAAGCTTTGTGGTTTTTCGTGCAGATCCGTGTGAGGAATTTTCCCTGTCAATGTCACTTCTTGATGCGGAGATGCAATATTCTGCATCTGAATTCGCAGAGATTTTGCACATTGACCGGACAAATTTCCTGCACAAACAACTGCATTTATTTTTTTCCGATGGAATTTGTCACAGAAAACACACTGCCGTATCTCTCCATGTGAGCATACCCCCCTTACTATATATATTAAAGGGGTTGTCTCACGGCAGCAAGTGGGGTTATACACTTCCGTATGGCCATATTAATGCACTTTGTAATATACATCGTGCATTAAATATGAGCCATACAGAAGTTATTCACTTACCTGCTCCGATGCTGGCGTCCCCGTCTCCATGGTGCCGACTAAAGCTGCCTTCTCCCTGGATTAGATGCGCCTGCGCTGTCTGCCCTCTTCTGTCTGGCTCCGGTGCGCTCGCGCTGCATGCGCAGAAGACCTCTGCAGCGCGAGCACACTGGAGCCGGACAGAAGAGGGCAGACAGCGCAAGCGCGTCTAATCCCGGCAGAAGGCAGCTTTAGGAGGGGTAAGTGTATAACTTCTGTATGGCTCATATTTAATGCACAATGTATATTACAAAGTGCATTAATATGGCCAAACAGAAGTGTATAACCCCACTTGCTATCACGGGACAACCCCTTTAGACGCAAGTTCACACATTGCAGATTTTCAGACGGACCTGTACCAAAATCCACAACATAATCCGTTCTGCGGATCTGGAACACATTTCTCCATTTTAATTGAAGGAGTGACTCCTGCTGTAGATCTGTACTAGTGGTGCGACATTTGAAGCAGATTTTCAACAAAATCTGTGTGCAGAATTCCGATGTGGAAATGCGTTTCTGCATCAAGTCACGTCACTTCTTGATGCAAAAATGCAATTTTCTGCTTTATTTCCACATGCACATTTTGCCAACTGACAAGGCTAAATCTGCACATGGATCTGCGCCAAAAAGACAGATTGAATTTCGACCAAAATTTGCGTCAAACAGAAAAGCGTTGGATTCCACTGTGTGAACATACTGTAAAAATTATAGCAAGAAGTGGCTGGCCCGATTTGTTTCAGCAACTGTAAGACACCTAAATAACTGCAAAAGCAGAGTTGGAGGAGATTCCAGCACCGTAAGTACTTGCCGTCCCACTGACTACTAGGGTACGGCAATATGAGCCATACAAGCTGCAATTTTTAAAGTGCTTTCCATTGAATGTGCAGGAAAAAGCGGATGAGATGTAAAAAACAAGTCTTCATCCACACAATGAGGAAAAATCCTCTGCATAATACAAACGGCAAAACAGACCTGTGATGTGGGTTTTAAACCCAAAGCATATCAAAGTATACTGCGGATTATCAGCATGGATATCACCTTTTGCAAAGGGTGAAATATGTGATAAAGCCGCAGCATTTCTGCAATGAAATCAGCAACAAACTGCACCATTTGGCACGGTGTTCGCCATCAAGGATTTAAATAGATGCTCCGTCAGTAAACTACTGGTGACCCATCCTCAGTTTAGATCAACAGTTGATCATTACAGTCTGCTGCTTAACATCACCGTGAATCAGCCAATTTAACAAGCCGCAGCCTCTTCTCAGGCCAGTGACGTCACATCCATCGATCACAGCCCGAGAGCAGCTCAGTTCCACTCAAATGAATGGGGCCAAGCTGCAAAACCAGGCAGAGACGCTATAAAGCAGCACTGTGCCTGGTATGGACTGAAGTGACAGCAGCATGGTCATCCCAAGCAGCTGACCAGTGGGGATCCCAAGCAGCAAAACGTCGACAATTATTGATAACCTACCCCAAAGGACAGGTCATTAGTAGATTATGCTTTAAGGGTTTTTTCCAGCACTATGAACTGAGGATCATGCCCTTCTGACAGGAGACAGAGGTGGCCTCACGAAACTGGACTACCTTATGAGATGATAGTCCAACACTTCACATTACTCTTGAAGAAACAGCTTTTAGAGAAGGAGTAACGATCACAACAGATTTAAAGTGCCATTTCTTGATGGCAATAGCAATTCAAATAGCTCGATATTCTGCTGACCACATGGTGCTCTCCGGCTTTATTAGAAGGCACTTACCGGTTCTGGAGTCCTGAGCGTTTCTGTTCCTGAGGGTTTCTCAGCATTACAAACTAGAGATTTATCAGCCTTCAAAACGGCTCCTGTACTCCTGCTATAAGAGCTCTTCACCTCCGCAGGCAAGCTTGGGCCAGAGTCTGTAATTAAGTGTAGGGCTGGTTCAGCTTTGACGAGTACACCTTTACCGGTTTTCCGAAGTGATGACTCCTGTGTTTTCACCAGCTCTCCAATGTCAGTATGTGAGGTTTCTTCGTGGATATAGGAGCTGCTGCTTGGCTTGACCTGGACAAATCCCTGATTTAATAAGCTGTTCTCTTTACTACTGCAAGACGACTCATTCAAGGACATGGATAAGAAGCTCTCGCAGGTCTGGGGCTTGGAGAGAGAACGGAACATTATTCAAAAGCCATCAAAACAAATGACAATATGCACTTGAAACAAGCAGCAACAATCCAAACCCCATCAGCACTAATGTCAGATTGCAGTTAAGTCTCCAACTCTGAGCTTATTATACAGAGGCGGGCCGTGATCTCGTTGCGTTGGAAGTTAGCGGATTCTTACCCACCACCAACGCGTTTCAGAATATAACTATACGTATCAGAGGATTTTAATTGTATTTTCTTTTCTAATCCCTTAGACCGCTTTCACATGGCTGAGAAAAATCGCACGAGATTTGCGTGTTGCGAGACGCATAAATATCACGCGAATATGAACCCCATTCTTTTGAATGGAGTCATATACAGAAGTGATTTTTTTTCGCGATTGAAAACACTTGCCGATCCTCCTACGCAGCTGATAGTCGCACCGGAGGATTGCTATTTTATTGCAGTGACTGGAGACGTTTTTAGAAAGATGTCTCGCAGCGGTGAGAAAACACTCGCTGAAAGGACGATACTGGGCTGAGTTTCTTGGTACGAGATCGCACTTGCCTGTGTGTAGGCAGTCTTAAGCATACAACTTTTTTTTTTTTACTAAAACTACTATTAGTTTTTCCTCCCCACTTTCAAAAAGACATTTAAAAAAACCAAAAACCTTATTTTTCCAGCAAATCCTAACTTTATTCCCTTCAACGCAGCTATCTTACTTGTTTTTTGCGAGATGCGTTAGCCCGTTTTCACATGACTGAGATTTGTGCATTGCAAGACGCAAGAATACAAACTTTATTCTTTTGAATTGGATCGTACACAGGAGCAACTTTTTCCAGCATCGCAGCTTACTATGAAACAAATCACAGCACATCCTATCTTCGGGCATGCCCTTGCATCGTGCAAGGTTTTCAATCGGGCACAAAAGTGCAATGCGAGGTCTCTCATTGAAAACCGAAGTGATACAAGGCGGTTTTGATATAACTACGCCTCACATCCACAGGAAAATAAATAAATCACATTTTGGCAAGTGCGATAATCAGATATCACACTCACCTGTGTGAAGTTAGGCTTAGATTAGTTTTTCAGTACCTTATATGATACTTTTCTATGGTACTAAGTAGGCTGCAATGAGGGGGGGGGGGGGGGGGGAATACACAATTTCTTTGCAGGGTTTTTTACGGCACACACTGCGGCAAACACGACATGAAACTTTATTCTGTGGGTCAGTACACTTCAGATACCAAATTTAGGGGGTTTTTTGCGACTATACTTTTAAAAAATAAAAATGCAAAAATATTCTTTCGCCATTTTCTGACTGCCATAATTTTATCTTCCAGTCAATCGGGTAGTGGAAGAGCTCGTCTTTGCGGAACAACCTGCAGCTTCCATTAGTACTAGAGATGAGCGAACGTACTCGCTAAGGCAGACTACTCGAGCAAGTAGTGCCTTATGCGAGTACCTGCCACTCGTCTCAAAAGATTCGGGTGACGGCAGGGGGTGGGGAGCGGTGGGGGAGAGCGGCAAGTTGTGGGAGTAACCGGGGGGAAGGGGGGAAGAAGAGTGATCACCACCACCCCCCCCCCCACCCCGTTCCCTACCGCCACCCAAATCTTTTGAGACAAGCGGGCAGGTACTCGCATAAGGCACTACTCGCTTGAGTAGTTTGCCTTAGCGAGTACGATCGCTCATCTCTAATTAGTACCATTTTGGAATACATACAAATTTTGAATACTTGTTTTGAAATTATTTTCTGGGAGACAGAAATAAATTAAAACAAAAAGAAAAAAAGCTCAATCCTAACATTGTGTATTCGTTTTCTGACAACGTTCACATTCCGGCATAAATGCGTTGTTTTAAAGATCGGACGCAATGTATGCGGCAGTAAAAATGCGTTTTGGGTTTTCAGTTTACATTTTTTATTATAAAAATACAGAGAAAGGTTTTTGGTTTTTCATTTTACCCTTACCATCTTTTATTTATTTTTATTTTTTAATAAAAAAAAGTTTTTGTTTTTTTATTAAAGTCTCTATACGGGACTTGAACTAGTGATTGTTTGATCACTTATACCTGGGCTGCCATGACAACCTAACAATACCTTGCAATCTCATCACAGAGGGCTGCTTGGGACTCCCAAACACCAATCAGTACATTTATATGCCACTGTCAGAGTTGACAGCAGCATTAAGAGTGTTAAAAGCCCCAATCGGCATCAAACACTATTTGTGGCTATTGCGGGTGTCAGCTGTCAGACGGCCGGCACACACCATGCACAAAGCGGGGTCGGTTCATGAGCCCACACCATACAGATCCCTGTCGCTGGTGTTAAAGCTATGTTTTTAAGTACACCTTATCTTTGAACATACAACGAATATAATTCACATAAAAAGTGGAGTAACTTTACAAACACTTCGCATTTCTGCATCTTATGCTGATAGAGCTAAAAACCCGAGTTACATACTGGAGCTCCATTCACAATATTGCTAGTTGACAGTGGAAACAATCATCAAGCTTTCTGACCAACACAACTAAAAGGGGTTGTCCAAGTTAGAGCTTAAGAGTACAACACCTTCGGCATACAGTAAAATAGTCATACGCACCTCTCCAGCTCTGTCTCACGCCGCTGCTGGGTCCTCTGTGCCGCTGTTTACAGGCTACCATCCTACCCAGTTTATGGGACGTCACAGGCACTGCAGCCAATAACAGAGCTCAGCGACTGAGTGCAGCACCTATGATGTCCAGTAAACAGGCTGGGAAAGCCTATAACAGTGCTGTCAGAAGAGAGACCCGGAGCAGAGAGCCACGGGACACAGTGGGAGTGGGGAGAGGAGCGTATATGGCTATTTTACTGCACGCAGAAGTGGATTTTTTCATAAGCTATAACTCAGACAACCCCATTAAAGCAATAGAAAGGTTACTTTATCAAATCATTAAAATACAATGTTTTATACATATATAAAAATAAATGACAAGACACTGGAACAGATATGTCCGCTCTGGAGCCTTAAGGCCACTCTCACACATACCATTTGTTCAAAGGCGTTCCACGGGTTTTTGTTTTTTTTCAAAACACACCCCATCATCACAACGGGTGAGAAGGTGCGTTAAAAAGGGTTGAAACGCATGAAAATAGAGCAGACAGCATTTGAAAATAGCGGTGTTAGAAACGCCACAATCAAACGCTCGTCCGAGAAGCCACAATGGAGGAGTTTTACAGCATTTAGCGTGGAATTTAAAATCTCGCGCTAAACGCTGTAAAACCGGTGTGCGAGAGCGGCCTTAGGAGCCTGGAGTGCAGCTTTCTACTGTAACTTCTATCTGGTGCACAAAAAATAAAGAAAAAAGGAGACTTGACATCTGACACACTTGTCATCAGCATTATAAAGTTGTATAACCATGTGAAGCTCTGAGGAAGGGGGGAGATGGGGCAACACCCTTTATAACCTCCAGTCCAGCCTTTAGCTTGTGGCCAAATAAAGCTATATCCAATACATCTAATCTCTTCACAGATTGAGGTCATCAGTTGTCGGCATGACAGAATTTGGCTAATACTCAGTTATTTAGGCCAACATTTCTCATGCCTGGACCTAGCTTTACTCAATCAAAAAGGGTGTGACGGGTATGCATTTTATTTCAAAACTGTAAAATGGGATTTAAAAGGGTGAAGAAGAAAAAAAAAAAAGGACTTTTCAATCGAGTGATGACTGCTAGGTTTGGCTTCTCAGACCCCTAGCAAACAATTGTGCAGGTGGAAACTGTTGTTGACCGCAAGGAAAATATATTTTAGATACCCCCCTCTCTATGGCTAGGAGCATACGTTTATTGAAAAAAAAAAATTTTTTAAAGCCCGTTACGTCCCCACACAAAAAAAAAAAAAAAAAAACACGACTTTTCTGTGTGCAGCTCAATGTGGGCTCGTTATTCTGTCCTATGTCATCCATCTTTGAAGCCCACAAATTGAATTCAAAATTGGATTTCAAAGGGTTGTTTTTTTTCTGAGTTTCCTAGGGGGCTCTCTATTATATAGTGGTGCCATCTGCTGGCTAGAGCTAGTACTGCAGTATGTGACATGCTGGAGAGGCCCTAATCAACAGGCCGGCCAGTAATCTACAGTAAGAATACCCTGCTGGACGTGTTGTGACATCGGAGCTATACAGCCTTCAATCAGAATGTCTCTAGACGTCAGATAGTGGATTGGAAAGGGTTAAGAGGCAGGAAAAAAAATTAAGAAAACCGGTCAGCACATGGACTGTGCAGATGGCATCAATGCACTGTCCGTTTTTTTTTTTTTCTTCTCAGCCCTGGAAGCTTTCACAAGACCCAAGGCCACTACGATGAAGGAAAGGCCCCCAGCAGTTCCCTTATGGCCAGGTTGATCGTGTAATAAAGGGAGTATTCCCTTCTCTGCGGCAGTTAAAATGCTGCTGTCAGAAATGACTGTAGCATCTAAAACTAAGAGCCACAGAGTTCCCAGATTACAGCCACTGTGGTCGGGTGTCAGTTGTCACAAACAGCCGACACCTACAGCTTATTAAGCAGGCTCAGCTCTTGAGTCCATGCTATATAGGTAAACACAGGGGGGGAAAAAATGGCATAGCCATAAGTCTCACTGATAGCAGCACTTTGCCCATGGATGGGAGTGTCAAGCACAAGTCTCCCTCCAAGATATCCATACCCTGTCAGGGAATATACACAAGAGGCAATTTACTTACCTTGATCCAATTTGAATGCAGTAGTGCTGGTATCTCCACTTCTGGGCCGTTTCCAGACACCGGGTTATGCGATAAGTCGTTCTCCTTTCTTCCGGGATCAGTGATGTCATTGCAGGAGAGCGGGCTGTTCGGCTCATTTCAAGAAGTAAAGCCAAACCCCTTTATCAGAGAGAAGAGGGTTGGCTTTAGTTCTTGAAATGAGCTGAACAGCCAGCCCTCCCGCAATGACATCACTGATCCCGGAAGAAAGGAGAAATACGTATCACGTAACCCGGTGTCGGCAATGGGCCAGAACTGGAGGTGCCAGCACTACTGGCTGCAGACTGGTTAAGAATATTTCTCCAGATAACCCCTTTACAGCTGTCAGTGACCGATACCTTAAAGCAACTAGCATTTTCTACAGGTGTGGATAATCCTAACGTAACATTTTACCTGGACTTGTGGAGAGACAGTTGAAGAAAGGGAAAGTGTAGGAGGCTTGATCTCCTTGTCAATAACATCTAAAGCAAGAGACTTTCGTACCTTCTTGATAGGACTATGAGAAAGCTGAAAGGATAAAATAGAAATGCCAACTATAACTGCGTAAAGGAAACAAACACAATGTATACAAAGGATTGGTCACCTACAGGATGGCACGGACTGTATAAAATGTGCGGGAATGATCTATTACTTACTCCAGGTTTCCGCTTCTGACGTTCATGCTTGGAATCCTCTACAATGACCAGTTCTATACCAGATTCGTTGCGCAGAACTTCTTTCAGATCCTCTTCGAGGTGAGGCGTTGGAGGCTACAAGTTTACAGCATATCAGTCACTACGGTATCTACCAAAGACTACACTGATGGTATTTTACAGCAAAATTAACATAAGCTTTTACAAGTTTTCGAGTTGCAAATTTGGAAGCAAAATCCACACCTTGAAATCTTTGTCCCTTCCCTCAAACAATACCTGAGCACTTTCTGCAGTGTGGTAGGGTGCACTATCCTGCTGAAAGAGGCCACTGCCATTAGGAAATACTGCTACACTATGGGAGGATGACAACTTGGCAGAGGCTGTGACACTGGGTAATGTTCTACTAGGGAACCATGGGTCTGCAACAATGCTTAGGTAGGTGGTACATGCCAAAGTGTCTAAATGAATGCCAAGATTTCCCAGCAGAACATTGCTTCGAGTGCCTCTCATTTTATGCCGTGCCCAGCCGTTGAAATGTTTTTATAGTGGGAAGGACACGGATTACTTACCGGTAGTCCCTTTTCCAGGAGTCATCACGACGGCCCCATTACATATGGAGGTTGCCCTCTGACCCAGGTAGGGACAGGAAGAGTTTAAAAGCACCTCCCTTTCCACCCGTGCTTCAGTGACTTATAAATCATTACGGTGGACAATGTTTACTAAACCAAATTTTACCTTTATTCGGTCATATTTACATTTGAAGAACATAAATTATTCTTAAAGGGGAGGGAACTATGGGCCGTCGTGATGACTCCTGGAAAAGGGACTACCGGTAAGTAATCCGTGTCCTTCCAGAGCGTCATCCCGACGGCCCCATTACATATGGAGTATACCAAATTATACGTGGCCCTAGGGTGGGACTACTGCCTGAAGGACTTTACGTCCGTAACTCAGGTCTTTGTCCGACTGGACGTTAACCCTGTAATGTCGGGTAAATGTATGTATACTCGACCAGGTCGCCGCCTTGCAGATCTGCTCGGCAGACGCCTGGCCTTTTTCTGCCCAAGAGGAGGAAAGAGAGCGAGTGGAGTGAGCTCTAATTTTTCCCGGAGGGTCGAGACCCCTGGCTTTATATGCCTCTTGGATGGCGGTCTTGATCCACCTCGCGATGGTGCTCTTAGTTGCCGTCTTTCCTTTTGCCGGCCCCTGAAATTGAATGAAGAGGTTATTATTTTTACGGAAAGAGCGGGTGGCCTCTAGGTACGCTAGAACAGCTCTCCTAACGTCTAGGTTATGAAATTCTCTCTCTTTCTCGTTACGGGGATTTTGACAGAAGGAGGGCAGAGTGATCGTCTGCTCCCTATGAAATTTTGACACTACCTTCGGAAGGAAGGCTGGGTCTAGTTTGAAGGTAATCCTGTCGTCTTGTATTACCATGTATGGTTCAATACAATGTAATGCTTGCAATTCCCCTATTCTCCGAGCCGATGTTATGGCAACTAAAAGGGTAACTTTTAGTGTGAGCAGCCTCAAGGAGAGTTGTGAGAGGGGTTCGAAGGGGGATTGGCAAAAGCTAGTTAAGACTATATTTAGGTCCCAGGTAGGAAAGGTTTCTCTAACAAAGGGTCGAAGCCGTTCTGCCCCTTTGAGAAACCTACGCACCCAGCGGTGTTCTGCCAAGGGAAAATCTAGATAGGACCCTAGTGCTGCTGTATGGACTTTAAGGGTTCTAGGACTAAGGCCTTTTTCTAGGCCTGCCTGCAAAAATTCCAGGATTACGGGAATGTCAATTCCTGGGATTTTCCCTGGCTCTATTTTACAGAACTCTGTGAATTTTTTCCATATCCTATCGTAGATAGCTATCGTGATAGGTTTACGGCTTTTTGTTAGGGTAGTAATTACATTATGGGAGAGTCCCTTCCCACGCAGTATCATGCTTTCAGCATCCATGCTGCTAGCTTCAATTTCTCGACCCCTGGGTATGTTAGTGGGCCCTGGAGGAGAAGATCTTCTACGGCTGGTAGTAGGAATGGACCCTGGATCGCCAAGGCTTTTAGCAGGGGATACCAGGGCCTTTTGTCCCACATAGGGGCAACTAGTATGACTGACGCCCGGCTGGTTTGGATTTTCCTGAGGGTGCGGGGGATCAGTGGGAAGGGAGGAAAGGCGTAGGCTAGGTCCATGTCCCAGCTTTGGGACAGGGCGTCTACCCCGCGTGGATTGTCTCTGGGGTTCAGCGAGTAAAAGTCCTGGCACTTTGAATTTCTCTTCGTGGCGAACAGGTCTATCTGCGGTTCTCCCCACTGGCAGATTAGTTGGTCGAAGACTCGCTGATTCAGTCCCCATTCTCCTGGATGGATGCTCTGTCTGCTCAGGAAGTCGGCAGCGACGTTTGTGGACCCTTTTAAGTGGATCGCTGAGAGGGACAGCACGTTGGATTCCGCCCAGCGGAGTATCTCTGTTGCCAGTCGTTGCAGGTGCGGGTGTCGCGTTCCCCCCTGGTGACGAACAAATGACAGAGCTGTCATATTATCGGTTAGGATTTTGACATGCCTTCCTTTTATAAGGGGTTCTGCCGCCTGAAGGGCTTCCCAGATTGCCCTTAGTTCTCTGAAATTGGATGAGCGTTTAGCTACTTGGGGGTCCCAAATCCCCTGTAGATTTTGGTCGGCTACTTGGGCTCCCCATCCCGTTTTGCTGGCATCTGTTGTGATGGGTACGGTAGATTCTTGTGACCAAGAGGTACCTTTGCTTAGGTTCCTCTGTGAGGTCCACCAGCGTAGGGACTCTTTGACTCGGACGGACAGGCTCACCTTCTTATCCAGGGATGTCTGCCGTTTGTCCCAGTTGGCAAGGATAAATCCTTGTAATTGCCGGGTATGGGCCTGTGCCCATGGGACTATCTGAATGCAAGCCGTCAGGATGCCCAGCACCTTCATTGTTTCTCTAATGGAAACCGCCGTAGCCTGACAGAAGGATTTTACTCTTTGGGTGAGGTCTTCCTTCCTAGATGATGGAAGCCGGGATTCCTGGATGTGGGAGTCTAGTAATACTCCCAGGTACACCTTTTGTGTACCAGGGTTCAAGTCGGACTTCTGCTTGTTAACTATCCACCCTAAACTGTTTAGGGTGGATAAGACCATGGATAGGTCTATACGCATGGTCTTCTCCGTCCTTGACACCAACAAAAAGTCATCCAGATACGGAAATATGCGGATCTGATTCCGCCTGAAGTAGGCTACCATCTCTATAACGATTTTCGTGAATACCCGAGGGGCGGTGGAGATTCCGAATGGAAGGGCCGTGAATTGGTAATGTTGGATCTTGTCTCCCTCCCGCAGAGCAAACCTCAGGTACTTGTGATGGGCTGCCGTTATTGGGACATGGTAATATGCATCTTTAAGATCTATGGTGCACATTACACTATCTCGATCTATTAGTGGGACGATGGATCTTACTGTTTCCATCTTGAATTTTTTGTACGAGATAAATTGATTTAGGGCTTTAAGATTAAATATAGTCCTAATGGAACCATTCGGTTTTTTTATTAGAAATAGGGGGGAATAGAATCCCTCACCCCTTTCGTAATCGGGGACTTGTGTAATGACCCCTAGGTCCTTAAGTTCCTGAACGCCTTTTATGAGGTTCCCTTGTTCCTGTAGGGACCCCGGGGAGGTTATAAGGAATCTCCTAGGGGGTAGCGAGTGGAATTCAATTTGGTACCCTGCTTCGATTATTCGGAGTACCCAGGGGTTAGACGTTACCCCTTGCCACTGGCTTAGATAGCCCGCTAATCTACCCCCTGTTTGTTCAGGGGAGGGTTGGACTTCCTTACCCCGACCTCCCTTGGGGTACGACCATCTTCCAGTCTTCCCTTTCCCTTTAACTTCGGGAGGAGGCTGGCGCGTCCTCTTCGGGAAGGATGGTTTCCTGAAAGGTTGTCTGTCAGGCAGGGTTTTACTCTTGTCGCCGACTTTTTCCAGGATTTTGTCCAGGACGGGCCCAAACATATATTCCCCTTGGAAGGGGATGGCGCAGAGCTTATTTTTGGATGTAATGTCTGCGGCCCAAGTCTTCAGCCATAGTGCCCTTCTCGCTGAGTTGCTGAGGACTCCGGTTTTTGCCCCGTATCTTACCGTCTCCGCTGATGCGTCAGCCAGGAAGGCGGTAGCCATTTTTAAGAGGGGGAGACAGCTGGCCAACTCCTCTCTGGGGGCCCGATCCTTTATGGAGGCTTCTAGCCTGTTTAGCCAGAGCGCCATGGATCTAGCCACTGAGGTTGAGGCTATGTTAGCCTCGATGGTGAGGGATGTTGCCTCCCAGGCTTTCTTCATTAATCCGTCGATTTTTTTATCCATCGGATCGGATAGCTGGGAGGTGTCCTCGAAGGGCAAGAGGGTCTTCTTGGCCACTTTTGCGATCTGGATGTCCACCTTGGGGGTTTCCCTGTACAGGCGGACGTCCTCGGTAGCGAATGCGAGCCGGTTTCGGATCTCTTTTGGAACAGTGATCCTTTTTTCCGGTTCCTGCCATTCATCTATGATCACTTGCTGCAGCGTCTGGTTGACTGGGAACATGATCTTTCTTCTAGATCGGAGGCCGCCAAACATCTCATCCTGGATTGTTCTCGGCGGGTTATCTTCCTCAATTTGCATTGTTTCCCTCACCGCCTTGATGAGGTGCGCAATGTCGTTTGATGAGAAGTAATATTTCTTCTCGTCTTCTATGGGAACCGGTGGGTCCTCTAATTCCCCTTCGGATAGGAGCTCCAGCGATTCACCGGAGATCGAACTCGCCGACTCGGTCTGTCTAGGTCTTTTAGGGACCCGTGACGGACCTGGCTGGGCCTGGGGAAGGGACGCCATGGAAGCCTGCAGCTCTTCCCTTATCATGCAGCGGATATCGGATTTGAATGCTGCTTTCTCCTCTGCGAGAATTTTCCCCGTGCATCTGTGAAGGCAGAGCAATTCACTGTTATAGCAGTGCAAGCGTTGGATTCAGGAGCATTACTTGCGGTAATACACTCACTCCTCGCATAGGGGTTTTTTATAGCTCTCCTCGAGCCTTTTGTTGCAGAGGACGCATTTTTTCGATTTTTTCCTCGGGTCCATTTTCTTTGGACCCTCCTTATCCATCTACCCATGAAAGTGGGGGAGAGGGGAGACAAGAAAGGGAACATATATGCATCCGCTGTACAAGTGACCATTTGCGCATGTTTTGGCGTATAGCCTACTTACAGTTGGTAGGGTGTCAATCTCTCCCTCACGTGCTGAGCTGTCGCGGGTAGACATACTCACATACACTTGTCTGGCAGTCAGCAGGAACCTCCATGGAGTTTAGCCTGCTTTTATGGGGAGGATTTTCAAATTTGGCGCCATTTCCGGGTTTTCGCCGGTAGCCACGCCCCCTACGTTGTGCGCGTGACGTCAACACGCCGGATGACGTCACCGCTATGCGCCCGAGGTCCAGGGAGGCCGCCGCTGCCGTTCCCCTGCCAGGAGGAACTATCCCATCACAGCAGCGGCGGCCCGAACATGCGATCCGCGCGAGGGAGACCAGCGCTACTGGGCGACTGACGGCTCCGTCGGCAGCGCAGGTCGGGGATGCAGGGACTCTTGAGTGTGCGGCCCCGACCTCTACCCCTCCAGGGGGGCCGCACAGCGTGCGGTAAGTATTTCTTTGCGGTAAGTCTTCTTGCCTCCGCAGCTTCCTATCTCCTGCAGCTCTGGAGCTGCTCCTCTGTCCCACCGTAGGGACAGGAAGACACTGAAGCACGGGTGGAAAGGGAGGTGCTTTTAAACTCTTCCTGTCCCTACCTGGGTCAGAGGGCAACCTCCATATGTAATGGGGCCGTCGGGATGACGCTCTGGAAAAACTCTTAACCCCTTGATGTGTTTGTGAGTACATCTATGCCCTCCAGCTTCAGCGTTTGTATGGAGTGGGATAAGAAGCCAATCATGCTACATACATGGTAGGTTCCAGCTGCTTTTGGCAGCTAGCACCCACAGTGAACAGTTGCGCTCAGCGCAAGTTGATCATCCTTTAAATGCTACTGTCAATTCTGACAGCGGCATTTAAATATCCCAATCGGAGTCTGGGGGGGGGGCCTGTGGCTTGCCTTAATTGTTTGTATTACACTATATCGCAGTCTAACAATTGCAAGTTACCAAGTGGTGGGGGGGGGGAGGGTGAGAGAATGAAAAAGTAAAATAATTTAAATCGGAAAACATTTTTTTTTTAAAAAGTTAACGGGGGTTGGGGAGGGGGAACACTATTCGGAATCGCAGTGACTTTCAGAATAATGCCGTAAAAATAATATGCCCGCAAAGATGGCGAAATCGCTTTTCCCCTATTTCAATCCAATTAGGAACTCTTCAGTACATTATATAGTACCATTGAAAAATATAAACTTGTCCCGCAAAAAACAAGCTCTCAGACAGCTACGTTGAAGGAAAAAGTTACTAGTCTTTTGAAAATAGGGATAAGTAACCAGGGGAGAAAAAAAAAAAAGAAAGACGCAAACTTAGGGGGGTGTTAAAGTAAAAACTTTTATTCAAGAAATTCACTTTCAGGAAAATGTTTCAATATGTTCTTTATTATTTGATGTATAATTTCCATAAAGTAACTGCAATCAGTTTCCTCTCACTATACAGGAACAATATTACTGCGCTTTGCGTACCTTCTATAAAGATAGCGCATTACAAAACCTTTTAGTCCAAGTGAGCACACAATCCCTAGCCCAATAGGAGCAGAGAGGCATAAATTTACATGCAACTTAAGGCTGGGGTCACACCGGGCAGAATTGCCACCGAATTTCCGCGCAGACTTTCTGCACAGAAATTTCGCCGGCAGTTTTAATCCCAGAATATAGCAGCAAAGTGGACGAGATTTGCAAGAAACTCGTCCACACGCTGTAGAGAAGCTGTTGCGGCCAAGCCGTGATGAAAGGGTCATGCTGTGCAAAATTCAAAGCCGCGGCATGTCGATTTTATTGCCGTCTTCGCTGCGGCCCCTCTCCTCTCTATGGAAAGAGACTGCCACAGCAAAATGCAGGTGGCGAAGCAGTTTGAAAACCATGCCAAACGGCACGAGTTTTGAAGCTGCACTTCTGCTGTGGAAATCTCGCGGTATTTCCGTGCAGTCATTCAGCGAGATTTCCGTAGGATTTCCACCCCGTGTGAACCCAGCCTCACCGTTTAAGTCGTACAAATGTCACTGATATCTATATTCCATGCAACAAAATGATTTTGTAATAGAACACTTACCAATGGCTTCAATGACCCAAACTTCTCTAAAGCGTTCTTGAAGGGTGTTGGTGTGTGGGGTGCATTATCCGCCATAAATTTATGATTTGGCGTCACAAATCTGAAAGAAAAAAAAAAGGGATGAATTTTTGCATACATGTGTTCCCATCTAAATTAACTTACAGCAGTAAACGTTATAATGCTCGGACATGTTAAACAATTGAAATACAAGATACGTAAACATCTGAGGATAGTCACGCCTTATTTTGTAGCCGTTGTAGTACCAAGTCTTTAACCCCATCCCGCTCCAGGACGTACATTTACGTCCTGGAGCGTCAGGGTATGTATGCAGAGAGGTCGCAGGCGTCAGCTGTTTACTATAGCTGACACCCGCGGGCAATAGCCGCGATTGGCTGTTCGGCCCATTGAGTCTATTAACCCTTTAAATGCCGCTGTCAATTCTGACAGCCGCATTTAAAACCCCCGAACGATGTTCAGGGGTCCCGTACAATGCAATAAAAAGCGATGAAAAAGTCGTATGTATTCCAAAATTAGTACTAACAGAAAATACAGGACATTCCGCAAAAAATGAGCCCTTGTTGAACTACGTCGACTGAAAAAACGGGAATTTTTTCTTACCGATAATTCCCTTTCTTGAAGGCATCATGACAGCATACATCTGGAGGTTGCTCACCTGATGGGACAGGAAAAGGCAGAGCATAAAAGAAACCTCCCCTCCACCAAACACCAGTGCGTTCCAAATAACCACAGTGACAGAATACTTAACCAGAAGGTGTGTTTTTATTGACCTCACACACCTCAGACAAAGAAACATAAGCATGCATATTACCTCATGTGTTGGACAAAACAAGGGTAACCATGTCGGTAGGGGGGGGGGGGGGGGGAGCCCGTATGCTGTCATGATGCCTTCAAGAAAGGGAATTATCGGTAAGAAAAAATTCCCGTTTTCCCTTCGACATCATGACAGCATACACTGGAGGAATACCAAATAACTGGCATGGGCTTTTTTTTAGGGAGGGTTTACCGCTTGGAGCACCTTCCTACCGAAGGTTGCGTCCTGACTACATTTAAAGTCCAGCCTGTAGTGTTTAATAAAAGTATGACCAGAAGTCCATGTGGCTGCGTTACAAATCTGCTCGATTGACGCGTGCGCTCTTTCTGCCCAAGAAGATGCCACCGCTCTCGTCGAGTGGGCCTTCAATCCTTCTAGAGGAGGGATGCCCTTGGCCTTGTAAGCTTCCTGGACCGCTCTCCTGAGCCACCGGGCGATCGCATCTTTAGAAGCGGCCCTTTCTTTGGCCTGCCCCTGAAATTGAACGAAAAGTTTATCAGTCTTTCTGAAACTTTCCGTTGCCTCAAGGTACGCTAGATTATGGAGCTTCTGCTCCTTTTCGTTTTTGAAATCTTGGCAGAAGGCTGGAATGACTATTGGCTGGCCTCTGTGGAAATCTGACAAGACTTTAGGCTGAAAGGACGGGTCTAAAGAAAATACTATTTTGTCTGGGTGAATAGTCATATATGGGGCCCTTCATGAGAGGGCCTGGATTTCACCCACGCGTCTAGCCGACGTGACTGCCACAAGGAGGGCTACCTTATACGTCAGCAAGGCGATGGATAGATCTCTAATAGGTTCAAATGGGGGAATCGCAGAAGGCCTGAAGGACTATGGTCAGATCCCAGGGGGGTGCCGTAAGCCTTGTAAATGGATGCAATCTACTTGCCCCTCTAAGAAATCTCCTAATCCACCTGTGCTCCGCAAGCGCGAGATCAAAGAATGCCCCCAAAGCCGCAACTTGGACTTTGAGGGTATTCGGACTCAACCCTTTATCCAGGCCCGCCTGGAGAAAATCTAGGATTTTACAGATGTCTGGCTGATGTTACTGCTGAATGTCCTGGCCCATCCACTCCGAGAATTTTTTCCAGACTTTGGAATAGATCTTTTTTGTCGAGGGTTTAAGGCTCTCGCTAATAGTGGAAATTACGTTAGGAGAAAGACCCTTCCCCAAGAATTTTACCCGTTAAAGATCCAGGCCGTAAGCCTGAACTTGTGAACCTCCGGGTAAAGAAGAGGGCCCTGCAGCAATAGGTCCGGTCTTGGTGGAAGGTGGAAAGGCTCTCCTACTGACAGAGATCTCAGGAGGGGAAACCAAGGTCTTTTGGGGCAATAAGGTGCTACCAGAATTACTGACAGGCTTGACCGCAGTAATTTCCTTAGTAGGAGCGGAATTAATGGTAAAGGGGGAAAAGTGTACGCCAAGTCCCAAACCCAGGGGTGAGAGAGAGCGTCCGTGCCCAAGGCCTGTTTCTCCGCGCCTCGGGAAAAGAAAAGCCGGCACTTGGTATTTGCGCTTGACGCAAATAGGTCTATTTCCGGTACCCCCCATTTCATCACAAGCAGGCAGAACACCTCGGGATGGAGTTCCCACTCTCCTGGGTCCACTTTCTTCCTGCTTAGAAAGTCTGCGGCTGAATTCTCGGCTTTTTTTATGTGAAAGGCCGACAGTGACTTGGTTGTGAGTTCCGCCCACTGAAGGATCCTTCCCGCCAACCGCTGCAGTAGAGGATTCCTGGTGGTACCCTGGTGGCGAATGAGTGACACTGTCGTCATATCTGAAAAGATCCTCACATGCTTCATCCCTAAGAGCGATTGCAGGCCACGTAGGGATTTCCACACCACATTAAGTTCTCTAAAGTTAGACGAACCAGATCTCTCATGAGCGTCCCAAGTACCCTGTATATGACCGCCTTCAAAGTGGGTCCCCCACCCTTTGGCGCTGGCATCTGTTGTGATTATTATTGCAGGGTCCAAGTTCCATTCGGATGCCCGTGACAGGTTGTCCGATGACAACCACCAGCGGAGTGAAGCTCTGGCTTTAGCAGAAATAGAGATTGTCTGGTCAAGTGAGGACTGTAACTTGTCCCAATTCTGAAGGATTAGTGACTGGAGACCGCGACTATGGAACTGGGCCCAGGGAACCACCCGAATACACGAAGTCATTAGCCCCAGGATCCGCATTGCGTCTCTTACTGTTACTCTAGATTTTTTAGAGTGGAACATTCCTCTAAAATAAGCTGTTTCCTTAGAGGAGGAAGGGACGAATTTTGGAGACTGGAATCCAGAATGACTCCCAGGAATTTTTTCCTGGTTTCTGGTTCCATGTTGGATTTTAGATCATTAATAATCCAACCCAGGTCCTTAAACAGTTGAAGCGTGGAACCCAAGTGTGACCTAAGAATAGTCGGGGAATCTGCCACCAACAGGAAGTCGTCCAAGTAGGGGGATGATAATACCACGATTGCGCAAAAAGGCAACCATTTCTATCACCACCTTGGAAAAAATCCGCGGAGCAGAGGAAATTCCAAATGGGAGGCAAATAAACTGAAAGTGACAGATTTCCCCTTCCATTCTCAGCGTAAACCTCAGGAACTTTTGCGAGTTGGCGTAAATAGGGATGTGAAAGTAAGCATCCTTTAGATCAATTGTAGCCATTACATTATCCCTGGCAATTAGGGGAGTTGCAGTTCTGATAGTCTCCATTTTAAATTTCCTATTACTCAATGAATTTATACAGTTCTTTGAGGTTAATTATTGTGCGGTGGGAGCCATCTGCTTTGGGAACCAGAAAAGGGGGGGAATAAAATCCCTTCCCCTGTTCCTTCTTGGGGACAGGGATAACCGCGCCAAGATCCAGCAGGTTCTGTACACCTCTCAACAGAGCCTGCTCTAGGGCTGGAGACTGGATTGAGGTTACAATAAATCTGTCAGGGGGGGCGAGATTCTAGTTCGATCTTGTACCCCTCCGCCACCAGGTGTAGCACCCACTCGTTAGTCGTTATGTTACGCCAACTAGTGGCAAAACGAGCCAGTCTACCGCCCACCGGGCACGAAGATGCGGGCTGAGGGACAACAATAAGTCTTACCCCTTCCACCCTTCAGATAAGACCATCTTCCGGTCTTCCCTTTCCCAGCGTATGTAGACGAGGGACGTGGAGTGAAGGGTCTCTTGGGCGGTCTGATGGCTGGCAGTCCCTGGTTCTTGTCAGCTGCTTTTTCCAGCAGGCGATCCAGGTCCGGTCCAAAAATGCGTGCGCCCCGAAAGGGTAGGGTACACAGCTTGTTTTTGGATGTTAAGTCCCCCAACCACTCCTTTACCCAGACTGCCCTTCTGGCGGTGTTGGATAGGGCTGCCATGCGAGCTCCGAAGCGGACCGTTTCCATAGAGGCATCCGCCAGAAACCCCGTTGCCATCTGTAGCAGAGGGATGCCGCTCGCAAACTCTTCCCTGGAGGCTTTTTGGTCAATCAGGGACGTGAGCTGATCCAGCCAGACCGCCATGGAGCGAGCCACAGAAGTGGCCGCAATATTGGATTTTATAATAAGGCTGGACGCGGACCAGGCCTTACGCATGGTCATGTCCACTTTATTGTCCAAGGAGTCCTTTAAGTGGGACGTACCTTCAAATGGTAATCCAGACTTCCTGGACACCATAGCGATAGCCGCATCTACTTTCGACATTTCGTCCAGAAACGCCACCTCGTCTCCCGCAAATAAAAGGCGCTCCTTGAACTCCCTAGGGATTAGCGGAGCCTGATCCACACACTCCCACTCGTTCAGAATTAGTTGTTTGAGTGTGGCATTTACAGGAAACGAAGATTTCCGTTGTGGAAGCAATCCCGCAAACATATCGTCTTGCGCCTTGCGGGGGTTGCTGCACATCTTCCTCCACCTGCATGGTTCTACATACAGCTTTTAAAAGTTGATCCATGTCAGCGGTGGAAAAAAGGTACTTTTTCTCCTCATGCAACACTTCCCCAAGATTATCAAACTCCAAATCTTCCGCCATGTCAGAGTCGGACTCTGACACAGCCGGAGAAGACCTTCGTGTAACCCCTGAGGGCCCAGGTTGGAGGTCCGAGAGGGAGGACTGAACTTCTTCCCGGACAACCGACCGAATTTCGGACATAAGGGAAGATTTTTCCTCCTGCAGAACTTTTGCAGAACAAACTGCACATAATGTTTTGGTGTAGGAGTCGTCGAGTTTGGCCAAGCACACTGGACACCTTTTACTCCTCCTCCTAGCCTCCCTAGGTTTTTGAGTATCCCTGTCCTGAAATGACAAGGGAGAACTCTGTTAGTCAGGAAGTGTATGTAGTGCAGGTGTCTGTAGGTTGGCCCACTGGACCACTTACAGTTTGGAGATTCTCTGGGTCCTCTCTGGCCGACATCCTGCGCTTGTGGGATCAACTCCTGTACTTAGGATCGATTCCCCGGCGTGAAGAAAAAACCAGCCGCTTCCCTGGTGCAGAGGAGCTTTAAAAATTGAATCCGGCGCCAGCCGCACTAGGCCACACCCACTTTCCGATATGTCACGCCCCTTTCACGCTAGGCCACACCCCCTTGCGGAGCGTCTGCCGTCACTGCGTCACTCCCGGAGCTCCGCCAAGGCCACGCACCCCTGAGGAATGCTGCTGCTCGGCCCTGGACCCAGAGATGGCGGCCGCCGCCTAAATGACGGCCGCAGTGGTGCCGGAAAGCCCGTACTTGGACCCAGGCCCACGCAGTTCCCGGTTAGCTCCCAGATGAGGTACTTCCCACTGGGGCAACCGGGGCTGCCAGGAGAGATGCCGCCGCTCACCGGTAAGCCCTGGAACCTCCGGCATGGGACAGCATCGCTGGAGCTCTGCCGCTGCTATCCTGAAGGGACAGGAAAAAGCACTGGTGTTTGGTGGAGGGGAGGTTTCTTTTATGCTCTGCCTTTTCCTGTCCCATCAGGTCAGCAGGTGAGCAACCTCCAGATGTATGCTGTCATGATGTCGAAGGGAAATAAGTTATTGCCCGCAGAAGATGACCACAGAAAGTAATTGAAAAAAGTTAAATGACTGAAAAAAAAAAACCAAACAAACATAAAGTAGTACAGTAAAAAAATAAATAAAATAAATATACACGTTTGGTATCGTAGTAATTGTACTAATCCATAGAATAAAGTTATCATGTCGCTTTTGTTGCAGTTTGTGCGCCGTAGAAACAAGACGCACTGAAAGATGGCGGAATGTCGTTTTTTTCTTCATTTCACTTAGAATTTTTTAAAGTTTTTCAGTACATTATATGGTACATTAAATAGCACCATTAAAAAGTACAACTCGTCCCGCAAAAAACAAGCCCTCATACAGCGGCGTCAATGGATAAAGGAGTTACGATTTATTTTAAAGGGGAGAGGAAGAAATGAAAATGGGAAAAAAAAAAAAAGGGGGGCCGCGTCATTAAGGGGTTTTTAAAGTGCCACATTCTCTGCTCCCTGGCAGCTAGGATTGATAACCATAAATTGACTGGTAGAGGTGTGCAAGAGGAAAGTGTAGCAAACACAATGAAGGTGTTTACAACTTACGCAGAGTTCTTCTGTAGCAGTGGAGTTTTGTCTCGATGGAGGGGTGTGGTTACAACAACTTTTTGGCTACAAACTGGTGTAGAGGTTAGAGATGGGTTTTCCAGCTCCAAAGCATCATGTTTCGACAAAAAATTCAAGAACTAAGGAAGGAAAAAAAAATAGAAATAGTAATTGCTCAAATAGATTTGCTTTTTTCTTATATAAGCTCAAAAGAAGTTGGCTTATAATACCTTTATCTTCTCATTGCGGAGTCATACCTGTGATGGAGAGAAGGGCAGTGATTTAACAGGAGTGCTTTTAGGCGTCATGCTATTTGTATCTGTACTGGAGACACTATTGTTGGCCATGCTTTCTGTGACAGGCGACAATGTGATTTTCCTCTTCTTGTGCTGTTTTAGCAGAGATGGCGGTGTTCCAAATCCAGATTGTGTACGCGGAGATATAGGAATTAACTCCCCCTTGCTACCCTTACTGAGGTCAGACAAGGTATGTCCATCTAGACGATATTCAGTGATGTTGGTTGGCAGGGGCTTTGTGGAAGAGTTAGGACTGCCAACGTCCGTAATTGCAGATTCTTCAGCCAAGTCAAAACTTGTAATGTCACACCAACCTTCAGCATCCTGAATAAGACAGACAATGTAACATCAATATAACGTAAGTTTAAAAAAGGAAGAAAAAAAAATATATATATATTTTTTCTGCACCATAACCATTATGAGCTATATGTATAACTATATGTATAGTCCTAGTGTCTTTGGCATGAAAATCTCTACATGTAGATTACAGGATACTTGTGGATGAGGTGTTCAAAAAAAAGATATTAGTGTAGTGACCCACAATAAGTGACAACCCGTGGGCTCACGTATTTTGGCCAAAATATCAGCTAATACCTCACATCTATCAGTATTTATCTATAACATGCAGTGCAGCTTTAAATCCGGGGGAAGCCCCGGGTGCAGGGCAACTCGCTGGTTTCAGATATGGCGTCACTAATAAGTTGTAAGCCTGCATGGTGCACTACATGTACCATGTGGTCCAACACCCTGTATCTACTTTTCTGTGTAGGAGAACAGCCACCCCCCCCCCCCCCCCCCCCCCTCTCAATATTAAGGAGGGTTTGTGAGTGGCTGCCTCAGTGTCCTTACATGTTTCTTGATTCTCCATTTAGCAGTCTGGATCTCTGCATGTTGGGGGTTACGCGGTGTATATACCTGCCCTCTTATACCAGCATATCAGCGAGCATATGGTCTGTTTCTATGATATTTTTTTGGTCTGTATCTTTCCCTTTCTGTAATTTTAATATGTATACTCCTAGTCACTTTGGCATGAAAACCTCTGTATGTTGATTACAGGATACTTGTGCATGAGGGGTTCAAAAGAGATAGTATCAGGTTAAAGGGATTGACAATTTGTTTTGTAAACATTGATCACCTATTCCCAGGATACATCAATATTAGATTGGCAGAGCTAGGTCATCACCCAGGACCCCTGCTGTTCAGCTTTACTATGTGCAGGTGCACTGAGCAGATTTCTGCAGAAAGCAGACAATTCCGTTCCCAATGCAGTGGCTAGGCAGGGTAATGCAGGTAAAATTTCCAATCATTGCAATGGGAACTACAGTAGGAATGTAGCCATCTGCTTCCTGTAAGAATCAGCTCAGGACACCAGCCCATAGAACAGCTGATAAGCAGGGGTCCGTGGTGACAGTAATCTGCCAATCTACTATTGATGACCTATCCCAAGAGTAGGCCATCCATATAACTTACAAATGGAAAACCGCTTTAAAGAATTTATATTTTCTGGAAGGTTCCCCAAAATTGAGAACTAACCAAAACTTGTCAATACATAAAAAACAGATTTACTGCACATGTAAAGCCCCTGTATGCCTCTTACCGACTCCATGTCATTGCTTGGCACCAGATAGTTTACATACTCCACCATCCATTTCTCTGGGGCAGAGCTCACAGAGGCAACGGCAGATGAAGGGCTGGATCCGGCGCTCTCTTCATCCTCGCCATCACTCAGTTCCTCAGACTTTACCTCAACTATTTTCACTTCCACTATGTCAGAGTTGAGGCCATTTTCTACAGTCTCTACCTTTGACGGTTCTTTCTGCAATTAGAGAAAAAAAATTAGCAAAATCCTCTATTTGAAATTAAAGGGAACCTGTCACGTGCCTTAAAGGGGTTGTCTCGCGAAATCAAGTGGGGTTAAACACTTCTGTATGGCCATATTAATGCACTTTGTAATATACATCGTGCATTAAATATGAGCCATACAGAAGTTATTCACTTACCTGCTCCGTTGCTGGCGTCCCAGTCTCCATGGCTCCGTCTAATTCTGAGGTCTTCTGGCGTTTTTAGACGCGCTTGCGCTGTGCGGTCTTCTCCCTTCGGCTCCGCTCGGCAGCATCGGTGTTTGGCTCCGCCCCCTTGTACGCGTCATCGCGTAGCTCCGCCCACGTCACATGCCGATTCCAGCCAATCAGGAGGCTGGAACCGGCCATGTCATGGGGCGGAGCTACGCGATGACGCGTACAAGGGGGCGGAGCCAAAACACTGATGCTGCCGAGCGGAGCCGAAGGGAGAAGACCGCACAGCGCAAGCGCGTCTAAAAACGCCAGAAGACCTCAGAATTAGACGGAGCCATGGAGACGGGGACGCCAGCAACGGAGCAGGTAAGTGAATAACTTCTGTATGGCTCATAATTAATGCACGATGTATATTACAAAGTGCATTAATATGGCCATACAGAAGTGTATAACCCCACTTGATTTCGCGAGACAACCCCTTTAAGCACTATAAACTAACGTATGGTGCTGTTAGGGCAGGTGACAAGGAGCCGGGGTGCTGCAGTTCACATACTGACCCGCTTCCTGCGGTGTCTGCCTGTGAAGTTCATGGAGACAGATTTTCAACCAGCGCACCGACTTCACAGGCCGGCACCAGGAAGTGGGAGAGTATGAAAAACACACCACCCAGCTAACTGGCACCTGCCCTAACAGCACCATAAGTTAGTTGATGGCGCTTTAGGCAGGTGACAGATTCCCTTTAAAGGGGGTTCTGTCAGCAAAAATAAATAATTATACTCCCCTCCATCCTGCCCTGCATCACTTTATAGTCTAAGCTGTGGAAACAGAAGTTAAAAAAAACAAAGCATACTCACCTAATCCCATTGTATTTCCTCCCTTTCTTGTTTACTTGCCGCGTGAGGGGTTAACTCATCGGCACCCGCACGCTGAATCTTGTGTCTTCCTGTCAGCACCGGTCTCTCAGCGCTGACATACTTCCTGGTCTCGGAGCGATGTGAGGAGAGCGATGTAGCCCCACCCACAGCAAGTCAGTGTAGCGAGGCTGCATAGCCTTACCTCACATGAAGAGACAGGGAGGACTACAATATTAAAATTTACTAAAGACCTCACCAGTGACGTCTCTCGCATCACACCGTAATATGCAGGAGTCGATGGCGAGTGCGCATGCGCACTGGAAAAGGGAGTGCATGCGCACTCAGTATCAGCTCCGGGGGATAGACGCGGCCGGCGTAGGAGTGACGCATGAAGCGTTACATGCCAGCCGCTGACCCGGGCGGAAGTAATTGCCGTCTGGCAGTGGTCGAGGCAGTTGCAGAAGCTAGAACTTTTCCAGCTTCTGCACTGCCTTATACAGCCTGCAGAGGGACACCGGAGGACAAGGAGGTGTCTGATGAACGGCCCAGTGAGGTTCAGGTGAGTATAGAATTTTTTTATTTTTTTTTGCTGACCGAACCCCTTTAAGTATATGTTGCAAGTAATGTATATGAATTGATACCTCTTCTAAAGCAGCTGGATAACCAAAGTCTTCCTTTTCTTCCTTCCCCACTGAGATGCTGCTCTTCATTCCATTCAGATAGCCTCCTGTCTCTACCTTTCGCTTGATAGTTGAATTCCAGTGGTTTTTCACTGCATTGTCTGTCCTGTGGATGAAATGTAAATGTCCATGAGAAGCACAAAGGGGAAGGGGAATAAGCTTGTCAGTTTTACTCCTAAAGAGGTTTAGATGTTGAATTAGAAGTCCCAAAATCTTGCTACTGGATTTAAGTTCATTTTATTTTGGAACCACAAATGCTTGCAGCTGTACAAACATTATAGATGTGATCTGCTGTGGGGATCTGGTTCCACTGAAGTCTTTGCTAACCAAGATGGTCAGAATTATGGTCTCACTCATGTTAGACTTAGTTTTTTTTATAAAAAGCTGCTGCAGGATGTCATCTTGCCATGAAAGAGCACCCATTCACATGCACACTTGGCCAAGAGTACGTGTTCTCAATGTAGAGGGTAGAAAGCCGCCGTCATACAACAGCTTCTCTCCCTTGAAATATGCCATCAGGAGGTCCCCATACACATTTAATGATCGTAGAGTTCTGATCTAAATCTAATGTGAAAAGCCCCCCACAGACCTTCTATGAGCCTGCAGAAGTGGAAGAGAGACTACAGCTGTGGAGATACAGTACTCAACCAAGCACTTCTGCCTTTTCATTATTAGTGGACATTCTATAACCAAGATTTTCATCGATCAATGCTTCTGGCGTGTCGCTGACTCAACAGAAGTTTTTTTTAAACTGATAAAAATCACTTGAAACAGCCCTGTCATATTAGAAATGCTTTGCAATACACGGGCAGGCTATTGGAGTAATGAAGATCAGTTGTAGTTCCAACTGAAAAAGCAGGCAGCTGGGCAAAAAGCGGGCAGATCCCATTATAATCAACGGTGTCCGCCCAGCACTTTTTCGTTCTGCCCAGAAATGAAAATGGTCAGCCGGAGATTCCCCTTTCCTGTTCCCCCGAACAAAGCAGGAAAGTGGAATCCCCAGGACAGATGTAAAAGTACCCTAAGGGATGCTGGGCAGGAATGCCATCTTGTACTTCTAGGTCACCATTATGTCACTTAGGTTTTAAAAAGTATTTCCATGAATAAGAGTTCTCTTTATACTTTTTTTCATTTGCCCACAGTGTAAAAATACACATTTTAGGACTCTTACACGCGCAATAACTGAATAAAAATGCATGATTGTTCTATAAACTAAATGCATAAAAATGCACGGTTCTTAACACATTTTCATCAACACATGTGCATACATCTGGCACGTCCAGCAACCATTGCTTTCTTACCATGGGTACTTAACAGACACAGTCACCTGGATATGAAGGATAGGTGCATGCATTTATATCAAAACGTGTGTCAAAACCTTATACTTTTATGTGGTTTGAATCTAGAACAGCTACATATTTAATATCTGAATAAATGCATGTAAGAGTGCCGAGACACGTTTGTTGCTACTGTATTTGCCGTAGCCATGGTTTACATGCGTCTGTACATGTAATATATTTGTAGGAACTGTTGACTATCTTATTTTGTTGCTGCGTTTGCGTTGAAGTGGCTGTTATGCACTCATCTGTCCTAAGCCTTTTAGACTATATGGCTTGGTATCCTACATTCACTGAATGATGGTCACCTAGATGTAGCAGATGGACCTACATGTTTTGATCATAAGTTATTGTATAAAACGGTTATTAAATCTGTAAGTGCCGAGGCACACTTTTTTGCCATTTCGTTTGTTGAAGTCATGCTTACGTGGACAGGCATATTTCATTTGTAAGAAGTGCCCCCAGTCATGTGTGACTTGTGAAATTATGTCCCTTCTGCGTGTGACTGCAGTGGCTAATTACTATGCATGTACTACTTTAACTTTTTTTTTTTTTTATAGAGTTAATCATTCAAGTATATCTAGTTCCATTCATATGGGCGAGCACGATACTAGGCTGCGAAACGTAGCCTGATATTGCGCTTGGCAACGTGCATTTTTCCCACACAGATCTAAAGCATTTTTCATTCAAAAATGCATCAGTCCTGTGAAATCCAGATTCTCAGGAGCGTGTTTCACGCAAACCAGAGGATTGCAAGTACTTCCCATTGATTTAAATGGGAAACATCACATCGCACGGCATGCAAGTGTCATGCAATATCCTACGGTCCCATTGAAAACAGAAGCAATTTTTTTTCCTTGCAGCTTTGCTGTGGAGGGGTGAAAGTCACTCATGTGAATAAGTCCATTCAAAAGAATATTTGTGCGCGTTTTGAACATCTCGCCCGTGTGAATGTAGCCCAACTTTATAACACGCACACAGAGCAGAGTTCGTCATGTAATGTGTGGGCTATTAAAAGTTACTTTCCTTGCAGTAAATTGAAGTTTCATCTATAGAAACTTATTCTTGCTTTGACAGATTTGAATAAAGTACTAGTCGATTTAACCAATTTATTAGTTTAACAACAAAAGGCATAAAAGAATGTCAAGTGTTAAACATATGACATACCGTCCAGGCAACAGCTTTGCTATTTCTGCCCAGCGATTGCCTAGCAGTTTGTGTGCTTGACAAATAATGCGATCCTCCTCTTCAGTCCATGAGGACTTCTTCACCTCAGGATTGAGGTGGTTATGCCAGCGCTCGCGGCACTGTTTACCCAACCTTCCCCTCAGCTGCTTTGCAATGAGTGTCCAGTGCTTGGTTCCATACTTTTTCACCAGCTCAATAACCTGCAGACACAGGAATTTATGTATTCACAAAAAATAACTATTATGGTGAATGGTTTCAATGGCACCAGAATAGTTGATACTTGGTTCTAACTCTTACCTTCTCATCTTCTTCCTTAGTCCAGGGTCCTTTGACACGGTCAGGATGAAGAACACGGTGCCATCTGTGCTGACATTGTTGCTCTGTCCGTGTCTGATAAAATAAAAACGAGTGAGAAAACTCCAATAACACTTTCCATAAGGTGGTTCAACTAACTGTATAAAAAAATATTTATTAAGACTATGTGGCACATAGAAGCGACTTGTTATTAGTCTAACGCCAACTTATTCCGCAGCACGTTCAGGTAATTTATTACCAAGCTGGGTACTCATTTTACCGACCTCGGAAGGATGGAAGGCTGAGTCAACCTTAAGGCGGCTACCTGAACCACACAGGGATTGAACCTGCAACCTTCAGGTCGTAAGAGCTTAGTCTGCGCCACATGAGGTGTGGTACCACAAATTGAAAAATGCATTATCCCCGCATACATTTATGGCATATCTACAGGATGTGCCACAAATGTCTGTTACATAGGGTCCTTCTATCTCTAGAGCTGCCACCTCTTATCTTCTGACTGCCTTAACCTTTTTTTTTAATTCTTCAATCGACTGTGTGTGGGCACATTTTTTGCAGTACACCATGTAATTTTTATTGGTACCATATTAGAGTACATACAACTCTAAAATTGCTATTTATGAAAATTATTCTTGAGATGGGTTAATAATAAAATGCAATTTCGTGTTGTGCATTTTTTTCTTCTGACGACGTTCACTGTGCAAGACAAATTATGCATTACTGTGATAGATCATATGGTTTGGGGTTTAAAGATATATATATATACACACACACGGAAATGTTTTTTTTTTTACATTTTTCCAATATTTTTTTTTCTTTTAACACATTAAATTATTTTCTCCTTCGTGTCCCCACAGGGGACTTGAACTTGCAATCATTTGATTACTCATGCTGTGTATAATGTATTAGATTATACCATGATCTGACAGACATCCTATGAAGAATGTCTATGCAGGACTTCATTCAGCATTTCATGCAGGATCTGCACCGGAGCCACGTCGCAGATGTGAAAATTAATCAAACCACAAGACTACTCACAGGCATGAGGCTGGCTATGTGTTTCCATTCACCCTGCCCATACTTTTTCACCAAAGCTCGCAGCGTTTCATCCTGGTAAAATAAAAGCAGATATTAGGAGGCTTGTAATTTGCTTAGTAATTTATTAGGTGAACCTTACTTCATTTCAAAACACAATAGGCTTTTAAAAAAGGAAAGGCAACTGATTGCATCCATACATACTACGGTTGTTCAATACCAGTCCTCAGGGTGACTAAAGTCAGCCCTGGTATCCAGGTTTGGCTTACTGCACTTTAAACATTCATCAGCAAAGTGTTTTCATGTATGATTACAATGAGCTGGGAGTTATGACTAACATCTCTACAGAAGAATTCACAGCAGCTGTCAGCCTAGACCAGGCCTGATGTAAATAGTAATGCCTAAGGCCGCTTTCCCACGGGCCAATATCAGCCGCCGTTTTCACGGCCGGCCGATATACCCTACATTGGGGGAGCTATAACTGGTGAACGGACGCAAAAAAATCAACCGTTTGTGCGCCGGTTAAGATGGCATGGGTCCTGACGCACATATGCCGAGACTACCATGCCATCGCCCAGCTGGCTCTCTGCAGTGGAAGGGCGGGACAAGGGCGGAGCTAAGCTCTGTCCCACCTCCTCCCATTGAGAGCTATTGACAAGAGGCGGGAGCTTAGCTCCACCCACATCAAGCCCATTTTGTCCACAGCCAGCAATGGTAGGAGGCGAGGCGGGGCGGGCCGGCGCTTAGCTCTGCCCCCGCCCCTCCCATTGCAGAGAGCCAGCGGGGAGGAGAGGACAGGTGAGCCTACACGGGGAGAGGAGAACAGAGGGAGTTTAGCAGCTACGCTGCTAAACTCCCTCCCATTTGCGGTCACTACAATGGGCTTCCATAGGAGCCCATGCAGCGGCCGATGTATTCCGGCCCCAAAAATAGTTCCAGAACTCTTTTGGACCAGACGTAAAAATGCCCAGCGCAGTGCTTTTCCGTCTCAGAAATACGGCCATGTGATCTGATGCATTGGAATCCAATGCATCAGATCACAGCGTATATCAGCCGGCCGTGAAAACAAAAAACAAAAAAGGTGTCCCATACGATCGGAACACATCGCCCATTGTTTTCAATGGGGCCGGAAAATAAATTGCACAGCTTGAGGTGTTCAAGCAACGGCGATGCGAGGTTTCCCTGTTGAAAACAATGGGAAACACTTGGCAATCCTCTTACACGGCTGAAAGACGCGCTGGAGTATCGCAACTGTACTGAAGTGATGTGTGGAGTTTTTGACACAAAAATGCCTTGCATCTGCGGGGACATTGCATGTGCATGAGCGTGATATCGGGCAGAGTTTCAAAGCCAGGTATCGCGCTCAGCCATGAAAAACTAGCCTTAAAGGCATATATCCACAATTCACTAACCGTCTATCCACAGGATAGGTGATAAAATTTTGATTACTGCAAGTCCCACCAGTAGGACCCTACCAAGGAACAGAAGTCTCACATCTCACTTTCCTCCTTACTGCATTCTCCACAGCAAAGAGGAGCTTGAGTAAAGCGGCAGCTGAACATGTACTCTGCCACTCCACTCATGTCAATGGGACCATCAAAGACAGCCAGGCATAAGCGCTCAGCCATCTCCAGCAGTTCCATAAAACTGAATGGAGAAGCAGCGCTTATGCTTAGCTACTGCTCCAGTCACTTCAAAGGGAGCAGCGAGGAAGGGGGACATGGGACCGTGCCTTCGTGGTCAGTCCGGAAGGAAAGGGGGGGGGGGCCTACTGATCAGACTTATCCCCTGTCCATGGGATAGGCAATAAGTCGATTCTGAGAACACTCTACAACAACCTCACCTCCTCATGCGTCCATTTCACCTTGACTCTGTTCTCCCTGTGCTCTGGAACATCAGAATCTGTGTCTTGATAATGGAAGTCTTCCAGATCGTCACTGCAGAGAGAAACGTTATGTTACAAAGTTGCTTAAAATACAACTAGACAACATGGCCTAAAAATAAAAACTCATTTATTTCACATATTTAGACGATTCAATTCTAATCCTAATTTTCTCAAATGTTAAAACAAAAGTGCCGTTTTCCGCTTGTGCTTTATGCAAAAAGTAAAGCTGGCGACACACATCAGATAGAAGTAGGTTGATTGCTGATCAATTGCCTGGTAACTGATCGTTTTGCGGACGCGGCCGCACATTTTACTCCTTAATGACAGTTACATTTGTTCAGACTGGCCGGACACGTTCAGCGACACCGGACATCCTTCAAAGAAAAATCATTACTGGAGGAAAGATCTTTTGTCCAACTCTAGATGAAAGTGTCAGGCACAGCTGCTTGCCAGACAGGGTCATTGATTGCCCAGAACAATCATTGTTATATTTCACTAGAGGAACGGCTGTTTTGGTTGAAATGATCAAATTTTATCAACTTCCCAACAACCATATGGACCCAGGAAGTGCTCGGTTTTCTTGTGATGCACCAATGCTGCAATGTACAGTATCCTCTAAAGCCACGAGCACCACATGTAGTGGGGCATGACTGCCTTGTGCGAGGTCATCATCCCATCTCATGTGCATGGGGCTCTACTTGATTCAAGAGTTTTGAAGTAGAATATCCACAAATTCATCACACGGCTTAAGAGTAGGTTTACTTCATTAGGATTTCTATAGGAATACAATATAAACCACAAATTTATAAAGTTTTATTTATTTATTTATTTTTTTTTATACACACACCTCTATGTAAGGCCTCCTGCACACGGCCGGATCGGTTCCCGCTGCGAGAATTCTCGCAGCGGGATGTGAGCCGTGCCCCTGCAGTGACCACCGCAGCTCACCCCCTTACGGCGTCTTCTCCGCTCTGCTATGTGCAGTGTCGGCATGTCAGAGGTGACGTTTTTGTGCGGGCCTCTGCTCGCATAGAATTACAATCCGTGATTTACTGCGCAAGTTTTCATGCGGTCAAATCATGGCTGTCTGCATATGATTGCATTAGATAATGCAATGCTACGGCAGTATGCACGAGCGGAGATTCTGGGGGAAATTCTGCCGCGGGATTTCCACCCTTGTGCAGGAGGCCTAAAGAAAAAAAATTAAACAGAACTTGTAAGATCCCCCAAAACTACAGTTCCAGCTTTTCTAAGACCCCAGTATAAGATTTCCAAGCTTAGTTTTCCAATGAATTTGATAACAGTGCAGCCCTTTGTGAGCACAGCCAGGCCGGTCCCAATAGCGCTACGAGGAATAGGTGCAAGCCGGTTTCAAGCGAGTGTTTTAGGGATGCATTTTTGTGCTGTTACAGGGAAGAATCCTGACCACACTGCCATCTACTGACAAAAGGATATCACAGGACTCCACGGCTGGGCCACTCATCCACAATACTGGTGCAAAAAAGCCTCCACATTACGTTTGTGTAAAAGTGGCTCACAAATATTCCGAGTAGCAGTGTTGGTGCGGGCCTTGCCACGTTTACACAGTGGATGCTGAGGGTTGTACTGTTATCGAAGTCCTGTAAAAGACACACATACCAAGAATTAAAGGGGTTGTCCCGCGAAAGCAAGTGGGGTTCAGCACTTCTGTATGGCCATATTAATGCACTTTGTAATGTACATCGTGCATTAATTATGAGCCATACAGAAGTTATTCACTTACCTGCTCCGTTGCTAGCATCCTCGTCTCCATGGTGCCGTCTAATTTCAGCGTCTAATCGCCCGATTAGACGCGCTTGCGCAGTCCGGTCTTCTCCCTGGTGAATGGGGCCGCTCGTGCCGGAAAGCTGGTCCTCGTAGCTCCGCCCCGTCACGTGTGCCGATTCCAGCCAATCAGGAGGCTGTAATCGGCAATGGACCGCACAGAGCCCACGGTGCACCATGGGAGAAGACCCGCGGTGCATCGTGGGTGAAGATCCCGGCGGCCATCTTAGTAAGGTAAGGAAGAAATCGCCGCAGCGCGGGGATTCGGGTAAGTACTAAACGTTTTTTTTTTTAACACATGCATTGGGTTTGTCTCGCGCCGAACGGGGGGGCCTATTGAAAAAAAAAAAAACCGTTTCGGCGCGGGACAACCCCTTTAAGGGTGCTTTCACATGGACAGAAAGTCTGCCCGAGGTCATGAGTGCAGACTGTCAATAGGTCAAGAGGGGTGTCGTCTCTCCTTAAGGAGAGCACCCAAAAACTGTGTGGCGATACCTAGCGGATGAATGGGTCAGGGGAAGGCATAGTCTCTCCCCAAGGAGAGCACCCAAAAAGGGTGCAAGAAGACACCAGAGAGGGTAGTGAGGAGACTTATACAGTCATGCACGCTCCTCTGGGTAATTTATGCAAATAAGGAAGATGGAACAATACCTCTGCAGCGCCACCTTTTGGATGACAGCATTTCTGACATGGATTTGAAGGAATGCTGTCATCCAATAGGTGGCGCTGCAGAGGTACTGTTCCATCTGACTGGCAATAAGCATGTTGATCCGCACTTGTCAATCATGTCTACATGGGTAGATTATCTGCAGTGTAGACAGTTGGAGATGTGCAGCCAACCAACAAAACGTAAATGATGGGACAATGAACACGATGATCAGCGTTAGTTCGTTTGTTGGCTGATCGTTGGCTACTGTGGAGTCAGTAGAAAATGTTCCAACTCTGGCAAGTATATCATAAATATGGTAGAATTAATTCCATGCAGAATTTGTTGCATATTCCTTTTATGGGAATTTAGGAAAGTTTTGAAAAGTCCTAGAAATATACCGTATTTTTCGCTTTATAAGACGCACTTTTTCCGCCTCCAAAGCGGAGGGGAAAAGTTCCTGCGTCTTATAAAGCGAATGTGCCGAAAATTTGTTCAGACCGCCATTTTTAGCGCGGACGCGATTTATTTAGCACGATTGCACGTTAAATTCGCGATCGCACAAACAAATGTGCCATCAGTTAGAAGATTTCTCTCCTCCTGTCAAAAAAAAAAAATCATTACTCACCTCCCCCGGCATTCTGCGGCGCTGCTGCAGGCTGTCGCTCCCTCCTGGTCCCTGGCAGAGCATTGCTTTCTGTACGCGGGGCTTGAAATCCCCGCCTCATGACATCATTGAATGGCTGTGATTGGCTAACACACGTGCGCCTTCAGCCAATCACAGCCATTCAATGATGTAATTGAATGGCTGCGATTGGCTGACGGCGTGTTTTAGCCAATCACAGTATTAGCTTTCTGGAGGCGGGGATTTCAAGCCCTGCATCCAGAAAGCAATGCTCTGCCGGGGACCAGGAGGGAGCGACAGCCTGCAGCAGCGCCGCAGAACGCCGGGGGAGGTGAGTAATGATTTTTTTCTCCCTATTTTCCCGCTCTAAAACGGGGGTGCGTCTTATAGATCGGTGCGTCTTATAGACCGGTGCGTCTTATAAGGCGAAAAATACGGTAATGTTCTATCTAAGCCCCTGTTTATCAAAAACATTGCTAACTAGGATGTGGAGTGCAGGATGTAGCGTGACCATTTTATCATAATGGTAGCCTGATGGTACCACTGTAATACAGTTAAGGTATCATCAGTCATATGAAGGGGTCGGCAGTTGGAAGTTTGGCTTACAGACCCCACGGTCCGTAGCCCCTTAGTGACCGCCCCATTGCCTTCTTACATCCTGACTAAGTGGGCTTTAATCCTCAGGGACGTACGTAAAAACACATTCGCTCTTTGAGTTAAAGCCCCGGGGGCCTGTAGACGTGAAAGCTCCCTGCTAAAATATGACATTTTTGTTTTTCTCCTCTAAATTGCATAAAGAAACCGCGGGGTCAAAATACTCATTTTTTAAAATGGGGTCATTTATGGGGGTATCTATCATTCTGACACCTATGAGCCTTTGCAATCTTGGCTTGGTGTAGGAAAACAAAGTGTTAATAAATTAATGTTAAATTTGTACATCTCCTAAGAAAAAAAGACTCCATATCCACCTCCGGATCCACTGCGTAGCTCCCGCATGATGCCCCGGCACGCATGTGCAGTACACTGCATGACGCACGAGTGGTGTCATATGACGCGGCCGGCGGTGAGCGGGGCGCATGTTCACGCTATACTTCCGCAGTGTGACTCCATTGACTACAATGGAATTCGTCCGTACGTATTGCCGCGGCAAATAGGACATGCCGCGGGTAATTTCAATAGAACCTAATAGCTGCGGTGAAACACCGCAGATTTCCGCCGTGTTTCACGCAGCGGAAATCCGGCCGTGGGCATTAGCCCTTACACAGGCCAACTCTTGGGCGCTTCAATCCCCAACAGCCGCCCCAGCGATAGTTGCTCCTGACGTTAGGATGGCTTGCTGAATGGAGGTGGCGGGCTGGAATGATCTCTGGCCCAACCGACTCCATTCACACTAACAGGCAGTCGTTCATAATGGACGACTAACACGGGACCACTGGCGGGCGGCTCTCTCCCAGCGATGCTCGGTCCCTCTGCTTTTACACAGGAGCGACCATTGCTCAGCGAATGGAGGCAGAGCGGGACGGGGATCACTCCAGCCCAACCGCCTCCATTCCCAGTAAACAGATTAACCCCTGCCTGTTTACACGGGAGAAGCATTGTTTGATTTCTTTTTTCCCCCACACCTCCGCGGTCCGAACAAGAGATGATTAATCATTAATCGTTCAGATTAGTGGTTTCTAATGCCGCAACATCTAAACGCCGTCTGCTACATTTTGGCCCTTTTTAAACGCAGCTCATCACCCATCACATTGATGGGGTGCGTTAAAAGCTGCAACAAAAACGGCACTAATATAAAAGACAGCTTGATTAAAATCATGGTGTTTTGCCAACGCTGTGCATGACAGTAGCCTTCGGCCGCTCATACCGGCCGCTTTTTACTGCGGCGTCTTGAGCGCCACGCTTATCAGCGCTCTTGTCGATTTCAATGGGGCCTCGCATACCTGGGCTCGATTGTCGAGCGCTGTCTGTTTTATTTGCCCCCCACCCACCCAAGACAGTACCCCCCGCAGATAGAAATTTAACAGGGTAATTCCTAACGAGGAAAAACTAACTTTGAAGGATGAGAATTGCCTAATTAACTTGTCAAAAGGTCAAACGCTTATATGGGCAGCTTGTCTGCCCGTCTTAAAGAGGATCTGTCATGGCATAGAACCAGCTGAACTGACTGTATGGTCCTGCTGACGTAGCGCCTGGCTTCATCCCTGCTATCCTTCTTCATTTGCCTCCCTACACCCAGAAATTCCTTTCTAAATTGCATTGGGAGCTAGAGCTAAATGTGTCAAGTGGGCTGTCCCCGTCACTCACGCTCAATGGGCGATGTCAGACTGTCAGGCACACCGAATGTCACAGAGTACAATCAAAGGGGCAAGGGTTCAAAGAATCTGCTTGTGAATGCAGCATCTGAGCATGTGCATCAGACTGATAGACCCTCCTTGGTATATGGGGTGGGAGGATTAGGCTATTTTCACACAGGGCGGTTTTGCTGCGGATTACCGTTGCATTTCCGCACTGCGGCAAAACCGCTGCGTTTGCAGTGCGACGCAGCACAAATGAGATTCGCCAAAAAGCTGTTCTCACAGGACTGATTTTTTTCGCACAGCCGCAGTGCGGAAATGCAACTGCGGCGCGGTTTTAAAAGATGCAGCATGTTCAATCTTTGGTCTTTTCCGCAGCGTTTTGTTGTCCATAGACCTCTATAGACGCAGCTAAATCCGCACCAAAATACACAGCAAATAGTAAAAAAGCGCTGCGGAAAAAAACACTTGCGGATTTTTCCGCACGAAAATCATCAGCAAAATCCGCAAGCCCAAATTAACCTTTAAAGCGGTTTTGCCGCAGAAGCAGTTCGGAAAAACCGCGGCAAATCCACCCTGTGTGAACCCAGCCTTAGACTGTCCTTCACTGAGACGTGTAGTTGGGAGTTGAGGCCCATTTAGACAACCATTATCGCTCAAAATTCACTCAAAAGCCGTCTTTTGAGCGATAATCGTGTGTAACTGCACCTACATCGTGCAGTTTTCGTTATACCGCCGCTCATCGTTGTCTTTCAGCATGCTGACGATGAGCCTTATCAGGGATTCACAGCGGGATACAGCTGATACTATTGTTTCGGCTGTATCCCACTCCCTGATAACAGGCTGTGTATAAAGAACAGAGCGGTCCAGCTCCGTTCTCCATACCTGGCATGGAGCGCTCAGCTGTATAACAGCCAGGCGCTCCGTGCAGAAAACATCTGGATGCAGAAGACAAGCGGGGACACCCTACTTGTCTTCTGCATCCTCCGCTCGGAGCACTCGGCTGTATAACAGCCGGGCGCTGGAGCAGGGGGAACAGCTGTATGCAGAAGACAAGCGGGGACACCCTACTTGTCTTCTGCATCCTCCGCTCGGAGCGCTCGTCTGTATAACAGCCGGGCGCTGGAGCAGGGGGAACAGCTGTATGCAGAAGACAAGCGGGGACACCCTACTTGTCTTCTGCATCCTCCGCTCGGAGCGCTCGTCTGTATAACAGCCGGGCGCTGGAGCAGGGGAACAGCTGTATGCAGAAGACAAGCGGGGACACCCTACTTGTCTTCTGCATCCTCCGCTCGGAGCGCTCGTCTGTATAACAGCCGGGCGCTGGGGCAGGGGAACAGCTGTATGCAGAAGACAAGCGGGGACACCCCGCTTGTCTTCTGCATCCTCTGCTGGCAGCGCAAGGTGATCGCTCATCTTGGGCTGCAAATGACACAAAGATTATCGCTCAAAGGTCGCTTGACCGACATCTTTTGAGCGATAAGCATTGTGTCTAAATGGGCCTTTATGGATACACTTTAGGAAAGGTGGTTCGGGGGCCGACAGCTTACTGGGGGCTTCTTTAGAATTCTTGTGCCCAGATGATGCCCGCTGCTCATATGCCTTACGAGGAAATATGCCAGTCAGAGTGTGGTTCCTCCCTCAGGACCTCTATGCTGCTCAGTAAGATCGTCTCCGTCCTGGCGGACCTTCCACCGTCCTGTAACACTTGACCTTTGCAGCACCGAGTATGACGGTTCCATTCAGACAGATGTCGCTATTTTCCTGTGACCCAAACAGAAACCCTTCCGAATGACGCCGAGCAGACCCCAATTACTAAGGCTGGGTTCCCACGGGATGGAAAACTCGCAGTCTGGACACACCGAAAAGCTGCGAGATTTCCACGGGACAGCCGAAGCTTCGAAACCCGCGGCACTCCACTGTGGTTTTCTTTCCCCATAGAGAGGAGTGAGGCTGCAACAGAAAAAAAAAAAAAAAAAAAAAAAAAAAAAAAGAAAGGACATGCTGCGGCTGTCAATTCGACGCATCACCAGTTCCGCCTGGCTTTGCCACAACAGATTGGCTGCCACGTGTGGATGAGATTTTTGCAAAATCTTGTCCGCATGGCTGGCTTATCACGGGATTAGGAGCCGCGGGCAGAGTTGTCCCACAGAAATTCAGCGGCAAATCCGTCCCGTATGAACCCGGCCTGAGGGGGTCCGGTCCATTCAGCATCTAACAGGACACAACAGCGCTGCATATGTTATCCTGTATATTAGCAGGTGGCTCAGAACACGACCGCGGGCCCCGATAGGAACAAGCCCTGAAGCTGGATTCACAGACAAGGGCCAGTTGGGTTAAAAACTGACCATTTTCCGTAGGACTTTTAACTGCAATTTTCATGTGTCTGTTGTGTGTTTTTGCCATTTTTAACACATTTTCCCCTGCATATTTTTTTCATGCGGTCGCCTTGTGTTAAGAAAGCATCGCACCCGTATGTGGCGACTGCAATGTGCGCTTTATAGGCTCCCATACAGAATGTGTGATTCTTGAATATAAATCACACACCAAAAAAAAAAAAAGAAAAAAAAACGACATCCATGTGTAAATTAACCTGTTGAATGAATGGCGCTCCTGTCCCCTGCGGCTTCACTAAATAAAACTCACACGGAAAAAGTGGCAGTCCAAGGTCGGGCTCACACGGCAGGAAGGTAAAGCGCTGTGATGGCGTCGGCCTGTACCTGACGGCGTCTTTTACGCACACTCCTGTGCCACATGTTATTTTCACACCCCCTCCAACTTTTAAGTCATGTTTCCTAGCAACATGCATTAAAAACCGCCATGTAATTGAGTATGTACAGCGTTCTCATAGGCACCCATAGAGAACGGCTCTATCGCACGTAACACGCAGTAACCTACAACACGCGCCATTCTTCTTTATGTGCGCATTATGTTTGGTGTGAATGAATCAATGAGAATCAATGAACGTCCGTTGACGCCATTTACCGCGTATTATGAGCACAATGAAATTACGCTCGTGTGCGCCCGGCCTTAGGGCGAGTTCAGATTGGAAACCAATACCTCAGATGGTCACGATTTTCGGCCAGGTGCAAACGCATTTAAATAGCAGCGTAAATCCGCTCGTCGGAATGAAGCCTCAGGCTGGGTTACCAAGGGTCGCGGCTTGGGCGCACGGAAAAGCTGCAAGATTTCCACAGGAGAGCCGCAGCTTCAAAACCTGCCGCATTTCGCCGCGGGTTTTGAAGCGGTTCGGCTGCCGGCATTCCGTAGCAGCTCTCTTCCCATAGAGAGGAGGGAGGCCGCGGGGGGAGGGGGGGGGCCATGCTGCGGCTGTCAATTCTGCGTCGCTGGTTCCGCCCTGACTTTGCCGCAACGGATTGGACACCCTGTGTGGACGAGATTTTTGCAAAATCCACATGGCTGGCTAATCCCGGGATTAGGAGCCGCGGGTGGAACTGCCGCACAGAAATTCCGCACGGAATTCCTACGGCCAATCCATCCCATGTGAACCCAGCCTTAGGCCGGCCGCACACGTTTACACACATCCTACGCAGTGACTAGATCCCACAGATTACTAGGGGATCCTTTACATGCGTGTATTTTTTGTGGGCACATTTCAGCAACACAGACGTCAACGGGAAGTGCAAATACGCGAGGAGATGCGCAAAACCCTGCGTAAGTGTGCTGGAAACACACGCCCGGAACTAATCAGTCATTTCAGTCACTGCCTCCGTTCGCCACGGGCAAATGAACCCGGCCCGTGGCGCAAAATGTACGGTAAAATACACTGAAATGTGCGCAAAAAGCCTTGTTCTTTCCGCAAAGTCTTACTCTTATGTGGAGGCGGCCTTACGATCGGCGCGTTGTCATGACAGCGCACGATTACTGCGCTCCCCGATCAGCCGCCGTGCAGAAGGCCTCATTGTGGAGCACATTCGCCGCAGCGGGACCAGCAGACGGCGGGCGATGACCACGATTTGTCGCAAATCTGTATTTCGAAAGTAGATTTAGTGCCATATAACGAGGGAGCGCAGCGTGCGGCGCCCTTACAGCGCGGTCCATGGAGGCCATGCTTGTCCAGTCCCATTTGGTGCAGATGCAGCAGACGGGTGAACGCATCCTCCCAGGGCAGAGAGCTGGCAGGCCGGGCACTGCCCAGGGGGGCACAGCACCAACTCACCAACACAAGGTCAGACAAGTGACTAGTAAGAGGGCACAATGGTCTCCTGATAGAGGAGGGTCTCCCCGCCTGCAGGGCGGACCGGCTCTTATCACCCTACAGCCACTACTAAGTTCTATACACGGCACCGCCAGGCCCTGAGAAGTAACAAACACCGGCCTAAGCTCCCCGTTCCCCTCCGTCTCACCTCCGTCCCATCCGGGTCATGACTGGGGCCTGGCCGCCGTCTCGGGCGTTATTGTTTTTCCTATCTCCCGCCCGCTGCGCGCGCAGCTCCGGTCCGCCCTTTCCGGGGTCGGAGGGCACGCGATGACGTCACGCACGCGACACGCCCAGAAGAAAGCTGATCCCAGCCAGAGAGCAACGGTGCTGGCAGGGGGCGGAGCTGACACGGCGTAGCGGTCCAATCAGAGAGAAGGGCGGGGAGGAGACTGAAAAGGCGCAAAATCTGAAATGTGTGAGGAGAGTTGTGTGTGGCTGACAGGGCGCGGTGCGGCGCCCCCTGCTGGCGGGCTCATACAGCCAGCTCTTCTCATTCCACAGTTATACGTTAATCTAATAAAGGACTTTACACAGAATTCTAGATACATCCATCGTGTTATTCTATACAAGCCTCCTATATGGGTTATGGCCACAGCTGTGTGCAGAAATACAGTCACGTCAAAGCGTAACTTCATTTTTTTTTTAGTTGAATGTGCAATACAGGCGATTCTAAGCTTTTTGGCAAAAGATTAGCCTTTTTTGTAGAGCGCCCTCTGCTGGTCGGTCAATACGGATTTCACTAATTGCGCGCTTTAAATACGGATCGTTAGTCGCTCTCATTCGTTTCTACACAGAATGTCAGCGACTGACGGATTTCTGTTATGAAGGAGCCGAGACGTATCTGGTGTATAAACTCCTAAGATACATTGGGGTAAACAAGGTTGCCATGGAAACTAATGGCTTCATTGTAGGGAGATGAACAAAAGAATTAATTACCAGGAGGACTTGTGAAGTCACCCCGCAGAACAGCAGATGCTTCTTGTGGATTCGGAATCACTAATTGCTGCCATTTTCAGTTAGTTGAGGGTCAGTAGCAGATTAAAGGCACTAAATGTATCCCTTTAAGGCCTTATTCACAACAACGCTTTATCGCGGCTGTTTTGCCGCAATAAAACGGGTGAAAATCGCAGATATCTGAAGCGTTGGATTCCCACGCATTTGTTCAGATGGGTGTTTTCCGGTGCGTAAAAGATAGCGCATAGACTGCGGATTCCGCACGGCTGCTTTTACGTGCAGTCAGAAAAGACACGACTTGTCTTATCTATTGGCTGCGATCAGCCGGCAGCTCCCATGGAAGACAATGGGAGTTGTCGGCAAGAGAAGGGAGTTTAGCAGTGCTAAACTCTTCTTCCCCAGCCGACAGAATTCCAGGCTCCATTAACACTATCACCTACATTTACTTGTAAATGGCCTCCAAGAGCTGTTTGCTGAGCCCAGCATGTGGGCTGGGCTCTGCACACAGCTGCATTGTTCTCCTCAGGGCAGTAATGCGGTCTATTGAGAGATACTTTATCTCTCTGCAGGTGAAGAATGGATTTTAAGCTCACCTCAAAATCATCATTTAGACGAAAAGTGCACAATGGCTGAGTTTGCCCACAACCATTATCACTCATTTGTGGTCGTTTGAACGAATTTTGAGCAATAGTCGTTGCGTGTAAATGGGCCTTAAAGAAGTACCTGTGGTAAGGCAGACATAAGGCTGCATTCACACGAACGTATATCGGCTCGGTTTTCACGCCGAGCCGATATAGGTCGTCCTCCTCTGCAGGGGGGGGGGGATGGAAGAGCCAGGAGCAAGAACTGAGCTCCCGCCCCCTCTCTGCCTCCTCTCCGCCCCTCTGCACTATTTGCAATGAAAGGAGGTGGGACAGGGGCGGGGCTAAGTGTCAATAATTAACCCTGCCCCCGTACAGCCTCTGCCCCCGCTGCGTCTGAAGGGATTTCCTTGCTGTGTCTATAAGGGATTCCCCACGGGGATGAAGGAATCCCCTGCTGCTGCTGTCACAGAGGATTGCGGAGTTCTCCCATTGCTTTCAATGGGGCCGGCGCTGCTGCCTCAACAATAGGCAATATGGTAGGAAATAAAACATGCTGCAATGTGTTTCTCGCATCGCGGTGCCATGTGGGAAAACATTGCGCAATTGTATGAACCCATTCAAATGAATGGGGTTTATATTTGTGCGTCTCGCACTGCCCAAATTTCATGTGATTTCATCGCCCGTGTGAGACCCGTCCTTAGTGTGTTTTTGGTGTGCATCCCTTTTTTTATTTTCACTCTGAGTCACATGCACAAAAAATGCCAGAAGGCCAAACTGATGCCTGGCTGCACATGTGCAAAAAACACACAGCAAAAACTAATGTTACATACGTGTTCACCACATTTTTTTTGCGCCCGCATGGACTTCAATGGCCGATTCTGGTCTGTAAATACAGACCAAAGTAGGACATGCTGCAATTTTATTTGCCATGCACATAAAAATACAAGTCTGAATACAGCAATGCAAAGTAACAATGCTGTATACTGTCCATACTACATCCATAGAAAATGTGGACAGAAGAGCACCTGTGTGAGTGAGGCCCAGAGTATACATTCCTTGCACTCCTATCCTCAGTGTAGAATCCTTTATAGGACATGCACCCTACAGTACGCCCCCTATTTCCCCTTCACACACTGTCCTACACCACACTAGTAACTGCTGAGGCAGCAACTGACCTGTTCTTGCTCAGCACCGCACAGGAGACTCAGCAGCTTTTCATGGGTGTAGGGAGAGATGGAGGAGGAACAATAACACTTACCCTCCTCTTTCCTCCTCCAATTGCAAGCAATTACCAGTAGGGGCGTAACTAAAGGCTCAGGGGCACGGGTGCAAAAGAGCCTCCATGCCCCCCAGTAGTAATAGTGACCCCTATATTGTCCCCAGTAGTAATAGTGACTCCTTATTGTGGGCCCAGTAGTAATAGTGACCCCCAAAGTGGCATTAGTAGTAGTATGGTCCCCCATATTGGCCCCAGTAGTGATAGTGACCCCCACAGTGTCCTCAGTAGTAATAGAGACCCACACAGTGGCCTCAGTAGTAATAGTGACCCCCCACAGTGGCCTCAATAACAATAGTGATCCCCACAGTGGCCCTAGTAACAATAGTAACCCTCAGCAGTAATAGTGACCCCACAGTAGCCCCAGTAATAATAATAACCCTCTCAGTAGCAATATTAACCCAACAGTAGTTGCAGTACTAATATTAACCCCCTTAGTAGCCCCAGTAGAAATATTAACCCAGCAGTAGCCACAGTATTAATATTAAAGCCCTCAGTAGCCCCAGTAGCAATTTTAACCCCACAGCAGCCCCAGTAGTAATATTAACCCCACAGTAGCCCCAGCAATAATATTAACCCACAGTAGCTCTAGTAGAAATATTAGTCCTCCCAGTACCTCCAGTAGTAATATTAACTGCACAATATCCCCAGTAGTAATATTAACCCTCTTAGTAGCCCCAGTAGTAATAGCCCCCCTCCAACCCATATACTTACCTCCTCCTAGTAGTCCTGCTCCTCCTTTTCTCAGCGCTAATCCCGGGTGCACACACTGATGGCAGAGTGTGTGCTCGGGATCAGCGCCGCTAAGTGATTACCTGCAGGGGAGCTGCAGCACCCCGGCCGGCAATCACTATCGTGGTGAGCAGCCATCAGCGCGCGTGCCAGCAGACAGGGCTCTGTGTGCCATAAGTTTGCCACCACGGACCTAGACCCTCCGTCGGAGCCCCTGGTAATTGCATGCCTCTGGGCCCCCTCAGCGCAGGGGCCCAGAGGCATGGTGACCCCTACTGGTAAGCCTATGAATTGAGGGGCATAGACACTGACCCTCCCATAACAGACCTTGAAACTAACCTGTATGGAACAGAGTGGCCTAAAATCTTTTCTAAATGGACGAGTGACCATGTAACTAAATTTTTTCAGTGCCTCCACCAAGGATAAAGCCTCCAAATGTAATGGAGGGTCTTTTCCTGGTAATTAACTATTAATAAACAGATATGACAAGAACTGCTATTCGGATTACGCAACATCAGTAGATCAGTACAGAAATACCAAATAAGGTTATAACAATAACTTTATAGGCATATACATGGCTGCAGTAAATACATGTAATATAGTGGAAATAACAGCATCAAGTACACGAGTCAGGAGTCCTGCATTAAATATAGACATACACCGGGGTATAAATAGAGAGTCCCGTGCACAATACCTCCAGACCAAAATGGAAGATGATCCCCATGCAGGGGCACCTGTGGACGACTGTAGGTACAGGATTCCTCCAGAAGACGACCAGCAGTGGAGCAGGAGATGGTGACAAGGTTTTGCTTCCTCCAACTCGACAGACAGGGATGTAGGTGGTGGGAGTAGATGCAGGTCGAACTAACTAACACTTCATCCCTAACAACCAACTAATCTAGCATTGCAATCGGGCGGCTAACTCCCTATTTGTCATCGGATGCCTACTTGTCTTTATCCTTTACTGCATATTGTTTCCTAACAAAGCTACTATTATTATCACACTGAATATACTATATCTAAGGTGACCAGACTTCCCGATTTAGACGGAACAGTCCCACTTTGGGACCCTGTGTCCCGCTTTCCCCAGGGTCCCAAGCGGGACGGCCATTTGTCCCGCTTTTAGGACACGTCGTCACCATGAAGGTGATTACCAGCAGGGTGCAGTAGCTCCCCGGCTGGTAATCATTCACTGCCGCTGCTGCAGGATGCACACACTGACATCAGTGTTTGCACTGGGATCTTCTTCCCCTGACCTCACTACGTTGGTTCTACAGGAGGAGAGAAGGGAGGCGGCGTCCGGGTGCACACACTGCGGTCAGTGTGTGCATCCTGCAGCAGCGCCGAGCAAAGGAGCAACGGCGCTCTCAAGACAAAAGAGAGGTAAGCATGTTGGTCTGGGGGGGTGGTTCCATTACTACTAAAGTCAATATAGGGGACACTATTGGAAATAGTGTTCCCTATATCAGCCCCAGTAGAAATAGTATTATTACTGAGGTCACTTTAAGGTTCACTATTACTACTGAGGCCACTGTGGGGGTTATTATTACTACCGGGGCCAATATAGGGGACACTATTACTATTAGAACCACCGTGGGGGGTCAATATTATTACTGGGGTCAGTATAGGGGTTACTATTACTACTGAGGCTACTGTGGGGTTACTATTACTACCAGGGCCAATATAGTGGAAACTATTATTACTGGGGCCACTGTAGTAGTCACTATTACCACTGAGGTCACTGTGAGGGTCACTATCACTACTGGGGACAGTAGAGGGGTCACTATTACCACTGAGGCCACTATGGGGGTTATTATTACTACCGGGGCCAATTTAGTGGAAACTATTACTACTGGGGCCACTGTGGGGGTCACTATTACTTCTGGGGCCAGTATAGAGGACACTATTACAACTGGAGCCACTGTGGGGGACACGATGACTACTGAGGCCGATATAGGGATCACTATTACAACTGGGAACAGTATAGGGGTAACTATTACTACTGAGGCCACTGTGGGGAGTCACTATTACTACCGGGGCCGCTATATAAGAGTCACTATTACTACTGAGGCTGCTCTGCACGTGGCAGCATACCTTCAGCTGAAGCTGCAAAGACCCTGGTTTAGGTGGCACTGGGGCCAGATAACAGTGGAGGCAATGGGCTGTAGATAAGGGCTACTTCAGACGACCGTATATCGGCTCGGTTTTCACTCCGAGCCGATATACGGTGGCCTTGTCTGCAAGGGGGGGGGGGGGGGAGGATGGAAGAGCCAGGAGCAGGAACTGAGCTTCCGCCCCCTCTCCGCCCCTTGTCACTATTTGCAACAGGAGGGTGCGAGACCGGGGCGGAGCTAAGTCCCGGTGCTTAGCTCCACCCCTGCCCCTCCCATTGCAAATAGTGGCAAGGGGTGGGAGCTCAGTTCCTGCTCCTGGCTGTTCCACCACCCCCCCCCCCCCCCTGCAGACAAGGACACCGTATATCGGCTCGGAGTTAAAACTGAGCCGATATACGGTCATCTAAATAAGCCCTAACACTGAGGCTAGTTTCATACGGACAATTGTGATTTTGCCTTTGTTCACATGATTTTTGGCCGTCAGCAACGCTAATTTTGTTTATCACGAAAGTCAATAGGGCTTTCTAAGTTAAAATCACAAAACAAGTTTGCTGCATTGCATTTCGAAAAAAAGGAGGCTCCATAGGGAAACATGGAAGATAAAAAAATGCACATCGCAGAAAGATAGAGAATACTGTGATTTTTTGCTCTCGCAAAATTACATGAGTGAAAACATCGCAGATGAGAAGGAAAGCATTGAAAATCATTAGTTTTAGGCTGGATTCACACGAACGTATATCGGCTCGGTTTTCATGCCGAGCAAATATACGTCGTCTCTCTCTGCAGGGGGGGGGGCTGGAAGAGCCAGGAGCAGTGCTCTGAGCTCCCGCCCCCTCTCTGCCTCCTCTCAGCCCCTCTGCACTATTTGCAATGGGGAGAGGCGGGATGGGGCGGGGCTAATTCTTGGGACTTAGCCCCGCCCCTATCCCGCCTCCTTTCATTGCAAATAGTGCAGAGGGGCGGAGAGGAGACAGAGAGGGGGCAGGAGCTCAGTTTCTTCTCCTGGCTCTTTCATCCTCCCCCCCCCCCTGCAGATGAGGACACCGTATATCGGCTCGGCGTGAAAACCGAGCCGATATACGTTTGTGTGAATCCACCCTCAGGGTGGTTTCACACGGGCGAGAAAATCACACGAAACGAGATTCAGTAAAAAGGCAGATTAGAAGGCTGGATTCACACGAATGTATATCGGCTCGGTTTTCACGCCGAGCCGATATACGTCGCCCTCATCTGCAGGAGGGGGGGGGAGGATGGAAGAGCCAGGAGCAGGAACTGAGCTCCCGCCCCCTCTCTGCCTCCTCTCCACCCCCTCTTCGCCCCTCTGCACTATTTGCAATGAAAGGAGGCGGGATGGGGCGGGGCCAAGTTCACCGAATTAGCCCCACCCCCATCCCGCCTCTCCCCATTGCAAATGGTGCAGAGGGGCGGAGAGGAGGCAGAGAGGGGGCGGGAGCTCAGAGCACTGCTCCTGGCTCTTCCAGCCTCCCCCCCTGCAGAGAGAGACGACGTATATCGGCTCAGCGTGAAAACCGAGCCGATATACGTTCGTGTGAATCCAGCAAAGACAGACTACTAGACATCTTCTACAGACCCCTATATCACTCTGACATGTCAAAATGTTGTAAAAAGCACAGCGACTGTTTAACATGATGGGCAGTTTTGACAACCAAGAGACCCCCAGGAGCCTAAGACCCCAGCCGGCTACCCGAACCACCCGCATTATAATCTGCTACTTTGTAGTTTAATTAATTTCAGAAAGAATCAGCGTTGTACAAGACTGTTAAAGATAGCAGCTTATTTATTTTAAACCAGATACTCTTGTTAGGCCTTATATTCAAGTAAGGTCATATTGTAAGCTGTTCCTAATAAACGCAGACGCAAGTTGCATCAGACACATGGACGTGTGCTGTTCCATCTGCACAGGCAGCGCACGTTGCATGTCCGAGAATAGATCCAGCCGCCTGCCTGATCTCCCTATAGTGCAATGCAGCTACAAACCTGTGCTGGAAGAGGCAGCTGTGATACTGATTACACCTGACTCCAGGTGAGTGATTGCATATAAAGCAATAGGGTGGAGAAATCACTGAGGGCTTTTTAGTAAAGGACACAAAGGTAAGTGGATGGGTGTGTAAGCTGCAAGTTGTTAGTATCTGTATATGATATTCTGTTTTGTAATTAGTGAAGGTAAGTTGGTAAACAGTTATGATACAGTACTATGTAGTGCTGGGTGGCTTGCTAAACTAAAAAATATGTAACAAACTGGATTTTAAGCCCTTTTTTTAAAAAATATCATCTACACAAGTGTTGTCTTTGCCCTTCTGGTAACTTTTAAGGTAGATTATACAAAATGTGGTTTTGTTATAGCAATAAACTGTGATAAAAGTTGATGTGTAAATACACTTAGTTTACAGGTGTGGGAAAAGGGCTTTAGGTATGAGAAGTAAAACTAACTTTAGGGCTAGTTCACATCAGCACTTCTGGACTCCAGTGATATAACTACAGCTGTCAAAAAAAAACGAGGTGTTTTTTCTTGTTGGCCTGTAGTATTTTGGGGTACAGATCACTTTTTTTTTTGTATTGTGTCATGGAAGGGGTTAAATGATCAGGAAGGGAGGTTTCTTTGCTCCTGGCTATTAAAATTGAACCACAAAAAATAAAGTTGCAAGTCTAAGGGCTCCTGTCCACGGGTGATTATTCGCTGGCGGTAAATCACGGGCAAATCATGCTGTTTGAAGCTTTCCATAGCGTTTCTATGAAAAGCCCCCCCCCCCCCCCCCCCCGGTCCCTGAGCGGAGAAGCATTGCGATTCGCATGCTGCAAACTGCCACGATTCTCTGCGGTCAGACTAGCTGTCAGATAGGCTGACAGCAGAGATCCGTCTGCCGGCGGCGGCGATCTGCTGCAGGATGACGCAACGCCCGTGCATTGCATTCCCCGTGGCTGGATTATCACCATGGGGACCGCAATTCAAAAATGCCTGTGGACAGGCAGCCTAAGGGTGGATTCGGATGACTGTATATCAGCTTAGTTTTCACACCGAGCCGATATACGGTGTCCTCATCTGCAGGGGTGGGAGGATGGAAGAGCCAGGAGCAGGAACGGAGCTCCCACCCCCTCTGCCTCCTCTCCACCCCCTCTCCGCTCCTCTGCACTATTTGCAATGAAAGGAGGCGGGATGGGGGTGGGGCTAAGTTCTGAGAATTAGCCCTGCCCCGTCCCGCCTCTCCTCATTGCAAATAGTGCAGAGGGGCGGAGAGGAGGCGGAGAGGGGTCGGGAGCTCAGAGCACTGCTCCTGACTCTTCCAGGCTCCTCCCCCTGTAGAGAGGGATGCCGTATATCGGCTGGGCATGAAAACCCAGCCGATATATGTTCGTCTGAATCCAGCCTAAAGCTCCTCAGTAAAGTCATATTGGTGGTTCTCAAGGGGTTAATCATGGACAAGGCAGTCTGCAAATGTGCCAAAGTTATCAGCGGTGCATGTGATGTAATAGATTTGGCTGCATTTTGCTAGAAGTTGGCATGAGGAAAACAAGTACAACTCTAGGATGTTACTGTAACCAGTATCTAGCACTAAACTGGCATGTGCCATTAACCTAGCACATCTTTGACTTGACAACTATGCCCAGCAATTTTGAAGTGTGTCAAACAAGGCACACTGGGGCAGACTTGGTATTCGAAGTACAACACCTCTTCTGGCTTGTCAAAAAGGTGGTCTAAATTGCACAACTTTTGTCACAATGTTTTGCCCCAACTAATAGGTGGTATAGATGTAGACTAGACAGTCTTAGAATTTGACAAGTTTATCATCCAGCCTGAGTAGCTGTGATAACTGTCGCATTTTAAGACTGTCTGCCTTAGTTTACACAGTTTGACAGTATTAGTAAATATGCCCCAGTGTCAAAAATGGCTATTAAATCTTGTGCACTGCATGTGTGCCAGTGTGTTAGTGCATTTTTGCCAGAATTTAGAATTGTAAACTTGTTCACATACATGCCTACCATACTGTATGTAGTACCTCTTTTGCTATTGTCATTGATCTTGTTGCCTTTTCCTGTTTTGTAGTGGTGGTAAACTTGAAATAGATGTCGTCCGCCAGGGATAGCAGTAGTGCAAGCTTCATCATGTCTGCCACCAATCTTACATTGACTGAGATTATGGACATGGGATTTGTTGCTGCAGCACAGACTAATTCCATGCCATACCCAACACTTGAGCAGCTGGACCAGAGAATCAAGTCTGGAGGATCCCCATTCTTTATCGAATCATTGCAGACCCCACCACTGGCAAGTGGAGGGAAGCTGTGGCTGGGAGTGGAAGACGTTGGACTAACTGTTTGTAGATCCCCACTTAATCCTGATGGTCCCATCTTTGAACAATCGATAATTTCTGAACCCGTTAGCCAATTTAATAACTCAATTGTAGGGGTCTTCTATGGAGATAAAGCATCTACACCGTGTAAAAAAGAGGGTTTGGAGAACTCTGACCCTTTATTAGATGTTACCATCTCAAAGCTGCAAGATTCAGAAGTGGTTGTCAATGCACAACACAAACCTGCCCCACCGATGTGGGAGATCTCTGGAATAAACTCTGCCCTGGAAGAGAACACTCCGTTCTTGGATGTCTCAATCTCTGATTTGAGGTTTCCAAATGGCTCTAGTGAATCTGAACCACTGGTACCTATTCTACCATCTACTTCTGCTTCACTTGCTCCATGGGTAGGTGTCAAGCTTAAAGACGTGGGACGCTCTTTCCTTCAACCTTTCCGCTACCAGCGTCAATTGAGTGCATCAGAGATCCCAATTACTGGTCTTGCCCCTTCACTCTGCTCTCTTCATATTTCTGCAGTGTCTCCTGATAAACAAGGAGAGTGGCAGCTTGAGGTAATGGGGGCGCAGGCTCCCTAAACTTCAGGAGATCACTTGGCTTAATGCAGGATTTTTATTGTGTTCCATTACATTTGGTGGCTTCTGTTGAACTCTTTAATTCTGCCACTGAAACTAATATATTGTCAAAGCTTTTATATTACAAGAACTGAAAATGCCAACTGAACTGCCTGATGTTGTGACTTGTCTTATTTAATTCCAGTGTTCTAAATAAATAAACTATAACATAAAAATAAGGACTGTTACTGTTTTTTAAATAGAAGCTTCTGCTTGGTCACGTTGAAAAATCCTAGTCCTGTAGCACATGGAGGATGATTATTATTGCACAGAGGTGGGTCTTAAAAATGTCTGCACTATGGTTTTGTGGTATTTTTACTCATTAGTGGCTTTTTTGCATATGCAAACCACAGAAGTAGAATCAATTGTCTTCAATGGGTTCCCTCACAGGTGTTCTCTATTATTTAGGCTGTATGGCCTGTTCAATCATGATGTGGGTGTGTTCCTCACTGAAAGGGGCTGACAAAATGAGCACTTAAGTGCAGCTAAAGCAACAAATAAAGGGGGGGGGGGGGAGGGGGGGAAAGCATTGGCCCTGGTTTATTAGGGTGGGAATGGGTCTTGTAGCCATAGTAAGGCTGACTTCACATGGGTGAGAAGCATGAATATGCACCTAATTCTATAGAATGGAGTCGTACACATGAGCCATGTTTCCCAGCACTCACAGAAAACTACCATATACTTACTAAGGAGTGCATATAGCTGCATCCTCTCACCATGCAGGTAGCAGACTATCAAATGAAGGAGCTAATTGCATCTGTGTTGGACATGATGAGACAGCCACTCACACTGCCTCTTGGTATAGAGGGGGGGTGGCTGCTTGGTGTATAATCCCACACAGAGTGGATACAGGGTGCCAGACCATTCTGATACATGTAGTGCACCATACAGACTAGCAACCTCTTAAAGGGGTTATCCCGAGAAAGCAAGTGGGGGTATACACTTCTGTATGGCCATATTAATGCACTTTGTAATGTACATTGTGCATTAATTATGAGCCATACAGAAGTTATTCACTTACCTGTTCCGTTGCTAGCGTCCTCGTCTCTATGGTGCCATCTAATCTTCAGCGTCTAATCGCCCGATTAGACGCGCTTGCGCAGTCCGGTCGTCTTTCTTCTGAATGGGGCCGCTCGTGCTGGAGAGCGGCTCCTCGTAGCTCCGCCCCGTCACGTGTGCCGATTCCAGCCAATCAGGAGGCAATGGACCGCACAGAAGACCTGCGGTCCACCGAGGGTGAGGATCCCGGCGGCCATCTTCGCAAGGTAAGTAAGAAGTCACCGGAGCGCGGGGATTCAGGTAAGCACTATCCGTTTTTTTGTTTTTTTTTTAAACCCCTGCATCGGGTTTGTCTCACGCCGAACGGGGGGGGGGCTATTGAAGAAGAAAAACCCGTTTCGGCGCGGGACAACCCCTTTAATGATGCCAATAGTTTAGTAGGTTGTCCTGCACTTCAAACAGTGAACCCCATTGGTACTGCCACCCTGGGCTCCCTCTGGAGTTTTAAAGCCACACTGCATGTGAATGATGGATAATAAATGCAAGGCCATGTATTCTTTTCCTGCAGGACCCGACACCGGCATCTGCGTGCCAGATATCATTACGTTGTGCGCAGAGGCCCAGGAAATTTAACAACTCCCTGCTCCTGTCTAGTATGAGTAGCAGAGAGCAGTCACATGATTGCTGTTCTCCATTGGAAAGTTTGTTTCATCTCCCCTCATGGATCATACCCGTGAGGGGAGATGAAACTAGGTACCTAAGGCCCCTAGATTTATCTGGCCCTTACCCTGGGTTCTGTGCATGTGCCAGTCGACAAAATGGCAGATGCATGTGCAAAAGCCACAGATTGCCAGGGTAACTTAAAATTTCCCTGTTCCTGGCTACTAAATGTAGCCAAGAGCCTGGAGATCTCACAGGGGCTGCAGTACGCGGTTCATGGTCATGCAAAATTAAACAAACTAAAGTTTCACCTCCCATCATGGAACTGAAACGAGAAGGGGGGTGATGTTCCCTGACGCGATCCTTATCCGTGGACGTTTCCCCACCTTTGGCGCAGGCACCACTCAACCAAAATGGCGGATGCAAGAGCAGAAGCTGGAGAGGGCCTGGGAAACTTAAAATTTCCTGGCTATTAAAGGTAGCAGAAAGCCTGGAACACTGACCAAGGTCTGCGGTGAGCAGTTTCCAGTCACATGATCGCAATTATCCAATGGATATGGGTGATCATGTTAAAGTTAAAGGGGTTGTCCCGCGCCGAAACGGGGCTTTTTTTTTTTTTCAACCCCCCCCCCCCCCCCCCCCGTTCGGCGCGAGACAACCCCGATGCAGGGAAGTAAAGGAAGCTTACCGGAGCGCTTACCTTAATCCCCGCGCTCCGGTGACTTCAATACTTACCGCTGAAGATGGCCGCCGGGATCCTCTGTCTTCGTGGACCGCAGCTCTTCTGTGCGGTCCACTGCCGATTCCAGCCTCCTGATTGGCTGGAATCGGCACGTGACGGGGCGGAGCTACACGGAGCCGCTCTCTGGCACGAGCGGCTCCATAGAAGACCCGGACTGCGCAAGCGCGGCTAATTTGGCCATCGGAGGCCGAAAATTAGTCGGGCTCCATGGGAACGAGGACGCCAGCAACGGAGCAGGTAAGTATAAAACTTTTTATAACTTCTGTATGGCTCATAATTAATGCACAATGTATATTACAAAGTGCATTATTATGGCCATACAGAAGTGTATAGACCCACTTGCTGCCTCGGGACAACCCCTTTAAGACTGTTCGGTTTGGGCCCCGTTGTGTAACCAGGCAGAAGATTAGGGCCACAATGGGTATGTTTCTGAACACGGAACAAACAGCATTTATAGCCATTTTCATGTGCACTATAGGGGGGAAAAAACTCTTTGAAATGACATATTTGCAGAAATATGAAGTTTTACTTTTCCTTCTAAAGTGCATTAATTCCTGAAAGTGTTGTGGGGTTAAAATACTCATGACATCCCTCAATATATTCAGGGGTATAATTTTTTAAAAATAGCATTTGTGGGGGTATCTATCATTCTGAGCCTTTGCAATCTTGGCTTGGTGTAGGAAAACAATGTTCCTCAATGTTAAATTTACACGTCTCTTAAATGGTTAAACAAACTGAAGTTTTTCCAATGTGTCCAGAATAAAGTAAAGAGATGGAAATATATCTGATCAAAAATTTCTCTATTTGCACATGATATTGCAGTTAATGTGTAAATTTTCCCAATTTTGGTGTTTTTCATAAATGTACACAAATTTTATTGGTCTGTTTACAGCATAAATGAAGCACAATGTCAGTATCACTTGGATATGCAAAATCTTTATGGTGGTAATCCATGTTAAAGTGATGCGTGTCAGAGTCCCAAAATTTGGCCTGGTCACTAAAGAGTTAAATCAATTGGGAGGCTTTCATAAAATTGTTCAATACAAAGTATGTAAGGCTGAAAAGACTACATATGTCTATCCAATTTAGCCCAGTATTCCTCACCTGTTGATCCAGAGAAAGGGCCCTATGATGCAGAAGCCAATTTTCCTCATTTAGGGGAAAAACAAAATTCCTTCCTGACTCAATCTGACAATAAGAGCAGAGAAATCCCTGGATCAACAACCATGCTGGAGTAATCAGTGACTATAACCTGTAAGGCCTTAGTCAGACGGGCGTTTTTAGCCGCGATTTGCGCATGCGTCCGGCGATTTTATAAAACCATTGCTTTGCAATGGTATCGGACACATGAGCGCTTTTTATGCGCTCGTCCGATAAATTATAGAACAAAAAAATCGCAGATCGCACCTATCTGCGATCTGCGATTCCTGTTCTCTTCTCTATATGCGCTCAATGGGGCCGGCGGCAGCAGCGCCGACCCCATTGAGAACATATAGAAGACAAATCATTCTTCTCTGCCACAGCTGTAACAGTTGTGGCAGAAAAGAACGATGTTTGCCCATTGAATTCAATGGAGCGGCAATACAGCCGCTCCATTGAAAGCAATGGGCTGCCGGCGTGCGCGGGGTGAATTGTCAGGAAGGGGTTAAATATATAAGCCCTTCCCTGCAATTCATCCTAAAATGTGTTAAAATAAAAAAAATTTGTATACTCACCTTTCCGCTGCAGCCGGAGTCCAGCCGTGGCCGCTGTCAGTTCTCCTGAACTGCTTCTTGGCACTATTCAGCCGGCGGGGCTTTAAAATCCCCGCCTGCTGAATGATCTGCCTCTGATTGGTCACAGCCCTGACCAATCAGAGGCTGAAAACACTCACACACCCATTCATGAATTCATGAATGGGTGAGTGACTGCTGCCTCTCAGCGCTGAGCCAATCAGGGGGCAGGTCTGACTCACACCCCCTTCACACCAATTGAATGCAATGCGCTGGACAGCTCCGGCCCGTTTCTAATGAAACGCGGCTAGGAGCAGATTTTCAGGCGATTTGCGGGCGACTTGCGCGCACCGGTCACGCGATTTGCGGATGCGAATCCGGCATGCGATCCGCAAATCGCGCGAAAAAACGCCCGTCTGACTAAGGCCTAATACTGTTAGACTCAAAGGCTTCCACCAAGCCCCTCTTTAACTCTTATCGAGTTTGCCATCACCACGGCGTCAGGCAGGGAGTTCCATAGTCTCACTGCTCTTACAGTAAAGAACCCACTTCTATGTTGTGTAAAAACTCTTTCCTCTAGATGTAGAGGGTGCCTCCTTGTTAGTCACAGTACTCGGTATAAAAAGATGTGAAAGATCCTTGTATTGTCCTGATATTTATACATAAGGTCGCCTCGCCTTTTAGCCATTTTTCTTTATAAATCCCAATTTTCACACGGTTTGGAACACACGTTATTTTGTCCATCTTTGTACCCAGTCAAGCTCAATTTTAAACATTTTCTATGTGTGGTCTCCTCAGTAACTTGTACAGCGGAAGGCTAATGGTCTCGTCATGTGGCCCTATACCTCTAAATGCACCCAATGTTCACATTTGCCTTGGCAGCAGCTGCCTGACACTGGTCGCTCCAGTTAAGCTTACAATTCACTAAAACCCCCAAGTCCTCCATGTCAGTGGTCCCCAGTGGTTTCTCATTTAGTATGTAATGGTACATGAGGGTATGTGCTGCTGGCAAATTATGTCCATATAAGACATGCGATGACTGCCAAATAAGACTGTCAATCGCTGAATGAGTTTACATGGGGCAAAACTCGGGGATGAATGTTCAGATGATGCAAGTCTTGTGTAAAAGGCCCTTCACATGCTGAACTTGTTCTTCCCTATAAGTGTGCAGTTATTGAAAGTTATCCTCCATCCACAGGATAGGGGTCACAGTGGTTGGTTCCCCACAAACCTGAAAGTTATTCCCTAATAATCCCCTATACACTAGAGCCCCATTGTCCCAGAGGTTGGACCCCATCAATCTGAAGATTATCCTGGCAATAACATTTTCATTTATGGCAAAACACTAATTTCTAGTGCTCCATGCACCTTGGAAACTTGCATTTGGGGGGCCCAACATGAAGAAAAATAATGGCCCTGGTCTATTCCATGACTCTAGTACCTCATTTTACAAATTCTGTAGATGTGCCCACAATTTTTTTTAAAGGGGTTTTCCAGAATAATACTATTGATGAACTATTCTCAGGATAGGTCATCAATAGTTGATTAGCTGGAGTTCATTGCTAGGGATGCTGGGCGATCAGTTGGTCAGGCGCCCACTGTTGGTGTTGCTACACAGAAGCATAGGCGAAGCTGTTGCTATGACCCCTGTGTAGTGTCTGGCACTTGTAACAGCAGGTGCAGCTCCCAATGATTTTACGGAGACCCTCGCCAGCGCTTTTAACTGCAGGTTAACTACATAGGCGTCGGAGCAACAGCTTCCACTCCATACCCGTGTGTAGCGGCACAGACAGCAGGTACCAGATCAGCTGCTCGGCAGGGGTCCCAAGCAATAAACCCCAGCCGATCAACTATTGATGACCTATCCTGTGACTGGTATTTAGCTGGAAAGCCCCTTTAAAAGGAGTTTTACAAACTGATACCCTAGTAATAAAGAGCTTATACTCGCTGCTCCTAGTTTCCACTGTGCTGTTTTGCTTACAAGCTGCAGTCAGCCTGTGATGTCCCATAAACCTGCTGCTGCAGCCAATGACAGTGCAGTAATCATTGCTGCAGTTGCCAGTTTACGACACGACTCAAGCTGACTGCAGCCTGCAAACCTAATTCCAGTGAGAGGATCCAGAGCCACCGCAAATGGGGAACAAGAAATAAGGATGAGCTCATTATATTTACTCACTTGGGGACCTAGTTGTAGAAAAAAAAAATTATATATATTTTATAATCTTGGACGACCCATTTATACAAGACCGGACCATCCTTTCAGCTTTCTTGAGGGTGAACGGATTTCAAATAGCTTTTGAGTGAGTTATAATGCATGACCTCGGCCAACGGTAACCTTTTCATATCCAGTATCCAGCTTGCCATATTATACCTTAGGAATCAAAGTTTTTTTTTTATTCTACAAAACCCTTCCCATACGCTGCTCGCTGCCTCCGCAGTATTCACGTACACGGCGCTGAAAACACTGGATTGTCTGCATTATAAATAATAGCCCCAGAGGACTTTATAGAAGGCAGTGTGTGGGCGAGCTATACGCTTAAGCTTCTTTGAAATTCCCTGCCATTTTTAATAGAACAGGCTTTCCTGCTGTACAAAGCACTCATTAATTTTTACAGATCAAGGTATTTTTTGTGTGCGGAATATATTGAACAGACCATTTCTAAATCCTCTCTAGCTGAAAAACTTCCACTCTTGTAATGTGAGATAAACAAATTCAAACAACTTTGTGTTCCTGCGGATCAAGCGCCATAGCAGGTCGGCCAGCATGGAAGGGGTCAGCAAGCACTGAGGACACCGGAGGATGAATAATTTGCATGAGAACATTATGTGCCTGAGGAATTTTACCACTGCTATTCCTGGCACATTACTACAGTCCGGGTAGACCCAGCCTAACACTAATACACTATGACATGTAGCCAGAGTACAGCTGCAGCGGGCAGTGCCAGTCTAGCATAACAAATACCCACTATGCCACACCAACCTTCACCCTCAGCTTGAGCTGCACTCTAGAAGATCCCTGCCAAACAGGAGTTGAAGTGTACAGGAAACGCAAAACCACTGATCCCATGTACTGTATATAAAGCAATTTAATCTTTTTTTTTCTTCGTACAAATAGCATATTTACAATGTTCCTACACGCAACAATACAAAATTATAAAAAGGTGAATAAATAGGATTTCGTCGTCTTCTGGGAATCCAGCTGGTGTGTATGGACCACTTGTTGAGTTTCAGCTGCTGTGGAAACCCGTTTCGCTAGTATCCAAGTCATGTTCCTGCAACAGAGTGACAAGTAGAACTGTCATTTGAATCTAGGACAATAGAGCCATTATACTCGTAAGCCTAGGCCAATTAGAACATTACTAGAAGTGGACGAAAACACCAAAACAAATGGATTAGACAGTGATGATCCTCATAACACATACTGGGCATCGTTTAAGCGGTGTCTCAATTACTTGTATAGCTGATTAGTAGGGATTTAACACTGATGACCTATCCTAAAAATTAGTGTAAGGCCTACACAGCTTGGTAAAATGCATGTGTCCAAATTATGCCCGGATGGTCACATGATTTTGCAGGTAAACCATGCAGCTCTTCGCCACTGTAAATGGGTGTGGTAAGGCTGCGCGTGTCCAGCTGGTTTGTATGGTTTCGCTCTTAAGTGCCTTTTATACTGCCAATGACCGGACCTGAATGTTTATTTGCGTGAGGCAGATTCAGCGGAATGTATTTGTGGAGGCACATCCGTACGTGAAAATCTCACCAGTATAACGCGATACAGCAATACCTTGGATTTCAATAGATTCATTCAGACGAACGTGTTTTTTTCGTGCAAAATCTTTGTCCGAGAAAAGATAGGTCCTGCTTAGAGATGAGCGAACGTACTCGGATAAGCACTACTCGTCCGAGTAATGTGCTTTATCCGAGTACCGCTGTGCTCGTCTTGAAAGATTCGGGGAGCGCCGCTGCTGACAGGTGAGTTGCGGCGGGGAGCAGGGGAGAGCGGACGGGAGAGAAGGAGAGAAAGATCTCCCCTCCGTTCCTCCCGGCTCTCCCCTGCAGCTCCCCGCTTCGCGGCGCTCCCCGAATCTTTCAAGACGAGCACAGCGATACTCGGATAAAGCACATTACTCGGACGAGTAGTGCTTATCCGAGTACGTTCGCTCATCTCTAGTCCTGCTCTATCTTTGTCCGTGTTATGCAGGAAGCTGCCATAGACTGATATGGCAGCTCAAAAAAAGGGAGGGAGAAAGTTACCCTGCATACAACGCTGGGAAAAGACAACAGCTGGCCCTAATTAGGCATTTAATTGCCATTCTATTTCACAGGACGGGTGTAACACGCAAACGTGTGAACTGGCATTTCGATCGCAAAAAAAAAACAGATTGATCTGCTAGCACGGATGTATCAGCCTGCTTCCCGCCATCTCCTAACTCTGTTCATGCAAAAATATGTTCCGTACTGGCGAATGTATTTACGCATATGCTCGTCTGAACAAGCCCTTAAGGGCTGTGTGAAGGTGCCGCCAATCACCTGATAAGTGAGCAAATGCTCCTTTGTCATGTGAACACATCTTTCATACAACGTCAAAAATTATAGTCAGCAACACATCGGTCTGTGTAAAAACGATGAAACCGTACGGAGGACGAGCGATCACATGAACCATTGAAAGACCTTTTTCAGTGCAGCTTTAGTCTGGCATAAAGCATTACAGAGTATGGAGTAACTACTTGTACAGTGAGGTAGAGCAGCAGGTTTTAAGTCTGGTGCTTTTGAGCACTTTTTCCTCATTGATTTCATAGGCTAATACACAAAATTTGTAGGTTTGATTTTTTTTTTTTTTTACTCCTTTTAAGGCCTCATGTCCACGGGATAATTAATATTTAAAATCCGCAGCGTTTTTCCCGCACACGCGGATTCGCGCCCCATAGGGATGCATTGGACACCCGCAGGTAGTTAAATACCTGCGGATGTCATTTTTCCCTTCAGGCGCAGATCCACGTGCGGGAAAAAAAACAGCGACATGCTCCATTTTCGTGTGGGTCTCCCGCGGGGACGGCTCCCACAGGCTTCTATTGAGCCTATGGAAGCCATCCAGATCCGCGGAACACCCGTACCAGATTTAAAACTTACCTGTCCGGACGCTGCGGATCTTCCCTCCATCGCGGCCGGATCTTCTTTCTTCGGCCCGACGGATGTGCCCAGCACATGCGCGCGGCACGCTGCTGGCGTGCGGAGCGCATCCGCCGGGCCGAAGAAAGAAGATCCGGCCGCAACAGAGGGAAGATCCGCAGTGTCCGGACAGGTGAGTTTATTCTTATTTTCAGCCTCATGTCCCCGGGAAAGGAGGGACCCGCTGCGGGATTCTGCATGGAGAATTCGCGGCGGGCCTGATTTTCCCCATGGACATGAGGCCTCAAGACTAACTTCATACGGCCGAGGGAAAGAAAAAAAAAACGCACAAGATTTGTGCATTGCGAGACACACAAGTCTCGCACGAATATGAACCCTATTTTTTTGAATGGGAACATACACACAAGCAATTTTTTTTTCCCACATCACATCGCAGCATGTCCTATCTTTGGACATGCCCTCGCATCGCCCATTATTTTCAATGAGGTCGGTAAAGCATTGCACCACTGTTAGGTAAACGCAAGTGTGATGTGATGTGAGGTTTCCCACTGAAAACAATGGGAAACACTCTGTGATCCTCCGCCGTGGCTGTCATCCTCGCCGGAAAATCGCTACTTCCCTGAAGTGATGCGATGCGGTTTAACACAAAAACGCCTCACATCCACGAGGATATCTCATGTTGACTTTCATGGCCCAATATCGCACTGGCCCATGTGAAATCAGCCGAATACAAAACTTTCCTAAGAATATTTTCAACTTTCTGTTCCATTTTCTGTGATATTTAATGTCTTTTTCAATCACGCTCAGTATGTAAAATAGGCCTTAGAAGTACTTTTATGTTCTTTATACCTGATTAAGCTTCTTGAATTCAACAACTTGGAAAAAAATGTGCTGAAGAATGTGTTTGGCATCTTGTTCTTCCTTTGGTAAGCCTCCAGTTACCCCCAAGATATCGCCACACTTCCGTACATAGAACTCCAGGTCATCCTCAGTGCCTGCATGGAAGCAAGAAACAGCAAGCATAAAAATTCTATAAACTGTTGATGAATCTGCTAGGCTGAAAACTGTGCATAGTAAGACTCAGAAACCAGGCCCACTTTTCCTGAATCATTTATGTCTGTTTAAAGAAGTGGAAAGTGGGCGTTAAGCAACATACTATATTACATTATACACTTTTTGCAGAAAACTGGTTTAAATTCATTATCAAATCTGCCCTAATGTTTACCAAAATACAAACTAAAGACTATGCAAATGATATAAACCAAATGTACGGATGGGACACATTTTACCTCTATTGTATTAGCACAGTGCAGAAAGCTATTGTGCTCTAAACACAACAAAACCCATTGTAAAAGTGTAAAAAAAAAAAAAAAAAACCCTGATAGCATGCCACACTGGGATATCCCATTGCGTTAAGGCCCTTTAACACACAACGATGAATCGCTCAAAAGACATCTTCTGAGTGATAATCGTTGCTTGTAAACGTGCGCCCATCGTGCACTTTTCGTCCATCGCTGAGTGCAGCTCAGCTTGAAATCTGTTGTTCCTGATATGAGGGACCGCACGCCGAGTTCTCCGCAGACAGTGCTAATAACATTCTTTCAGCTGCTGTCCCACTGGAAAACAATAGTGATATATTTAGAGAACAGACCACCCGCTGTTCTCTAAATACATGCAAATGAGGCTAGTTAGCTACTAATAGGCTGATTAGCCCATTAGTAGCGAATGCAAAACGATCACTCAAAACTGTCAGTTTCTGATGAATTTTAAGCAATTATCTGTGTGTGTAAATAGGGTTTAAGCTAAAGAGTGAAGGCTCTTTTACACAGGACGATTAGCATTCAAAATCTCATCCAATTGAGAGAAAATTAATGATAATCATTCAAGGTAAACGCAACTAACGATCGAATGGCAAACGATAAATCATTTGCTATTTGTCCATTTTCTACAGGCATAAAAAACGTTGACTTTAGTTTAAATACTGATTGCTCAGTCGCTCTCATTGACTTATACAGTGAATGTGAATGACTGAACGATTTCTCATTTGGGTTTTTAAATGTATTTATTGAAAGCCAGGTTATGTATCACTTCTACACAATGAAGGCACAATAAAGCAATAATTTGTACAAATCATCGCATCGTCTCTTCTCCTATTTTAGTGACAATAACAGCTTCCCACTTATATCAAAGACTAATAACAAGGCAGGTGCCATCTGCTTTGAGGTCTCGTCTACGTCTGGCATGAGTCTGAGGAGATATGTAATGGACAATTTGGAAAAGGGGGTATCCAAATAAGACACCACTTTGATTTCCTAGTGATGGAGGTGACACCTGGAAATAACATAAGAAACAAGCATAAAGGAAAAACCAAAGGGAGGGAGGAAGAATAAGAAAGAATAAAGTAGGACGATAGAGAAAGTAGAAGAGGTGAGAAGGTATGATGTACCTATCAGAGGCAACCCACAAACCACACCCAATTGATTCGCATCATGAAGTAGAACCGTTAAATAACCAATTAGAGAAAAAGAACGAGCCTCTGAAGTCTGGACCACATAGAGAGGAACCCCTTCCAGGTCCTCGTTGAGGTCCGAGCATCTACGTTCTTCCATGTATCTCCGATAATTCAGAACCTCCATCCATACTATTCTCGGGTTAGCAATGCTTTGTTTCCAGTGCCTGGGAATGACCTATTGCATTAGCCGTTACAAAGCGACGTAGAATTACCTTTTAAAACTTAAAGATTGAGCCTCGGAACAAATATAAAAGTGCAATTTTAGGAGGGAAATCAATTGAGGATCTTCGCAACTTTCTGTAAACGATTTCTCGTTTGAACGAGCCAATGATGTATCTACCTGTATAAGCAGGCTGCCTGAGCGAACTCCGACATTGCTCACACGGTCTAAACTGATCCTAAAGGAACATTTACATGGGGCGGTCATTGCTCAAATTTTTCCCGAAAACAGTGAATTCAGGCGATAATCGTCCCATGTAGATGCGACCTCTGACACCGCATTGAGAAATTGCTCACTTGTCAGAGTTACTTGGTTTTTAGCAGAACTAAAGCGACCAGCGGGCCGTGTAAATAGGAGAGCCATTTAATGTTTGAGCAACTAGTGTTTACTGTGAATGAAGGCAGGCGGCTAAAATGATCCCTGGCCGCTCCACCTCCATTTACTTAAATGACTATCACATAAGCAATAGTCGGGTGGCAGTCCGTGGGATGGCTTCCGGGCACTTATGCACCACAGTCGTCCTGTGTACAGGTACCCCTACCCATCTATATGGCTACAAGGTAAAGGTATTAGTCTATAGAGTACTTACAACGATTTGTTATCTGTGCAAGACGTGATTTTTCAGAGGAGAAATTCTCGTCCAAATCAAACAGCTCAAGGGCCGGAGCAGGAGGTTCACGGAATGATGGAGGGAATACCTAGAGGAGGCAAAAAAAAAAGATGTATGTTTAAACTCCCCATTACAGTGTAGCTAAAGTCAAGATCCAGTTTGGAGCCGCTTTATAATATCTAAGATGAGCATCAGCATACAGTATATCTATAACAAGTGTCAGCACATTCATACAGCCCAATTCGGATTTTGTTTTTAAATTCTATACTGATCAGCCCCTGCCATTAAAAAAATAAAGAGAGGAGACTTTCAATAAAAACAAAATTATAATTATTTTGCACAGTTCCCCGCACTATTGACAAGATGAATACTAGAGAATTGTATTATTCCAGTCTTCTTATATAAAAATTAATGGGGGGGTGGAGGGGTTGTTTAAAGGGAACATATCACCTGGCCATGTCCTTTAACGCTATATGCCCTGTTAGTTCTAAATTATCTAGGAGGACACAATTGTGCCTAGTATATATAATATATATATATATATATATATATATATATATATATATATATATATACATATACACACATACATACACTAAAACAATCAGGTCCTGGTCACAGGTCTCTTACCTGGCCATATAATATACATTAGTGGGATAACAGGCTGGTCCTTGTGTCTGCAATCCAATAATCTAAGTGAAAAATCTGATGGCACTGTGTGCTCCGGCACATGATGCTATTAGCAGAATGGGGCTGTCACACTGTCAGCCGATCCTGTAGTATGGCAAGGAACCGAAATAACTAGTTCCCTGTCATAATGAACCCCAAACGTAGTGCTCTTACAGAGTACTGTGCTCCAAAATGTGGAAGATCTGCTTCCACACTCGGGCACTTGCTAGGGAATTCCGTGAGGTCAGTAATTACGTCACAAGGACTTCCTCTGCAGAATGGTGCACGGAGGCATGCAAAGAAGAAGGCGATGTGCATCCTTTCTGCATGTGTTTGCATACAGATCACTGGTAACAGTGGGTTAATTGGCTGTCACAAATGTATGTCTGTTTCTCAGTGATCTGTATGTGGGGAAAGCAGGAAACACATCGATAATTGGCTCCCTGCTAACTTGTGCCATTAAAAAAAATGAGAAACAAAAATAAGGTCAAATAGGCCCTCCCCACCAAGAAAAAAAAAATCTGTGCATCTCTCTAAAACCCTATTTTAGATATCCTGTATAACAGACAAGATTCTGCACTTGGATGTTTATGATCTACGGTATATACAGTGCCTAAAGCAAGATGGGGAGATACAGTTAAAGCAAAAATAGGGGGGGGGGGGGGGGGGTCGGCGCTATAGAGCTGCATCCAATATCAGACAACATGCAAATATTTGATACTGGTATGCAAGGGAGAATTAGAGAATTACATTGTGGGGTAAAGATTACTAAATTAAACATAACATGGGAAAGTGAGGAAACTGTATATATCTAAAAATTTATTTCTGACCATTTTTTCCTTAAAAAAGACCCACAATTAATTTTTTTTTTATATGAAAGCGCCATATGTCCTTTAAAACAAACAAACAAAAAAACCACAAAAATTTTTCAGCTTAGACTAATGTTGCTTTTACATGTGACGACTGTAAAGCATTCAAGCACCGGACAGTCGTCCCAACATCGTCGCTCCTGTGCTTTCACACAGGAGAGATAAATCGCTCACTGAATGGAGATGGAGTGTGTAGAAGGTCTCTTCCTGCAACCCACCTACAGAGTAAACAGGCAGTCCTTCATAGATGAAGGACTGCCTGTTCACCCCAGCCAACTATCAGGAAGTTTTTGTGCCTGCATAAACTGATCGACAAACGAGAACAGAAAATCATCATTTGTTTGCTTTAGTTGTTGGCCGTGTTTACACTGAATGATCGTTCTGTTTTTCCACAAACCTACAAATGATACTCGTTCTATGTAAAAGGGCCCTAAGTAACACGATTAAGGATAACTTTCTATAGTGCTTACCGCGGGCTCAAGAGCAGGGAGCGGAGCCTCAAATTGTGGCTGGATAAGCTGCAGCGTTTCATGCTTCACATTCAGTTCCTTATAAGCTCTGCAAAGTAACAATGTGGGAGATTAGAAACTAATGGTTGACAAAGAAGGGACAGGAAAACGGAGAGAGGTATAAAAGGAGAAGAGAATACAATAAGCAGCCTGACACATACTTGATGACTTTGGCTAGAGAAGAAGTATCCAGCTGATAGATGTTCATGTCAAACAAAGTAGTGAAATCCCGAGGATTTTCGTCTCCTTCCTGCAGGCAGACCCGCAGCTGCTGCGATAATTTTCTGGTGTCAGGGATCATGGTGTAATCTGAAATCTGGAAGCATGAGAAGTTTAAAGCAGGAACAACCAAGAAGACGACCACTGATGTGTTGCTGACAACCCCACAGGACTAAGCATGTTCTGACACACTTACCTCTGGAGCTTCAGCATCAATTTGGTTTAGCTGGATTTCACTAGTCGTGAGCCACTGCATGAGCACATCCTGTTGGTAAGAAGTTGGAAACATTACTGGGTGTGACGGTAGAAGTTGCTAAACTACATATACAGGGTGTCTGAAAAGCAAGTCCTACTTTAATAAATGCATTATTCTGCAACCAACATACATGAGAGGCAGTTTACTGATTGATGTAACTGTACAAGTAAAATCTGCAGGTTAGGTTGGGCAGTCGCTTCTGGTAGGTAGGCATGAACTTGAAGGTTAAAATGGGGTGGTGCACCATCCATCACACTCATGCTCAACCATGGCACGGGGATTCTCAGTTCAACTTCCCACAGACATGGATGAAACCTGGGATCCTAGTGTATTATACAAATCAGAAAACAGCTTCTCATGTACGCTAGTGGCTGAGCAATACATTTATTGAAGTGGGATTTCCTTTAAAGACATCCTGTATGAAGCTACCGAACCTTCCTAATAAAACTGATATGGAGGACCTGGACGGTGGAAGTTGTACTGAAAGCTGAAGTATTACAATGCATTGTATCAGCGACCAACAGCAATGTGTCAGTAAAAGTGTATCACTGTATTTGGCCAATAAGCCTCAGCAGTGTGTCCATTTACCTTCAGATATGATATGCTGCTATTTCTCTGTCTTGTCATGATGGCCAAAAGTGACAACAGTATGTCACCTTTGCTTTAGTCTCTCAGAAACTGATGGTAAATTTAATAATTGAACATGCCGATATTATACCATCAGTCTGAGAAGATCATCTGAAGTGGCTGTACCTCCTCTTGTCACGTTTGATTAAAAAAAAGTTGCCTGTCCTAAGGCCAATGTCTTTGAAGCAAGCAAAGAACAGAATTACTTGGCTCCTCTTCTAATTTCTCATTTACTGATATATATGGCCATATCAAAGGTTTGATGGAAATCCTCTTTAAATCAGACCCATTGTGTTAACGATAAATTGCACATTTATCTTTAACCCTAAACATAAATGTGCAATTGTTGTATTTTTACGTTCCCCCTATGAGAACAATGTATACATTTCTCAATACATTTTATATATGTGGAAATACTGCCACTAGAATACTACGACTTGTCCAAACAAACAAACAAATAAAAAAAACAAAAAAAAACACAACATATAGCTACACTGATGGAAAAACAAATAAATTATGGTTCTCTGTTAACCCTTTCCCTGCCATATTCTAAGTAGATCGCAGCAGGGAAAAGGTTCACAGAGGGAGGGAGGTCCCTCTGTGACTTCAGCCGCCTCTCGCGATGTGATCGCAGAGAGCCCGGCTGGTTGCTATGGCAACAGGACGCCAAATAATGGTGTCCTGTATTGCCATTGCCTCTGATTGCTGTATAAGCGATAAGGCATTACAGGAGAGAAGTCCTGTAATGCCTTATCACAGCGATCATCAGTGCTACAGTGCAAATCCCCAGAAAAAAAACAAAATCAAAATACTGTACAAAAAATAAAAAAATGCAACCCCCCTTTTTATGCTTTTTCTCATATTAGCATTAAAAAATTCCACATATTTGGTATGTGTATCCGTAAAAACCCGTACAATAAAATCGAACACGCTTTTTATCCTGCACGGCAAAAAGCGCAAAAAAAACGCTAAACTGAGGCAAAATGCTAATTTTTAGCATTTTGCCTCCCAAAAAACGCAATAAAAGTGATAAAAAAAACGTATATACCCCATAATGGTACCAATAAAATCTACAGCTTGTCTCACAAAAAATTAAGCCCTCAGAGCGCCGTACATGGAAAAATAAAAAAGTTACAGGACTTTGAATACAGCGATTTAGAAATTTTTTTTTCCAAAAAACGTTTTCAGAAAAGTGGAAAAACCTATGGCAAAAATTTACAGCAGAATTTATGCGTTTTCTCTCCCTACGATCATTAAAAAAAAATAAAACGTTTTAGGATATAGTCTATGTACCCAAAATTGGCACCAATAAAAACTACAGTTCGCCACGCAAATAACAAGCCCTTATACGGCCGTGTCAACGGAAAAATAAAAAAAAGTTATGGCTTTTGAAAAATGGAGATGAAAATCTACCAAAAATCGCTTGGTCCTCAACGCCAAGATAGGCCATGTCCTTAAAAGGTGTCCTCCAGGCCTTTTACTATTGATGACCTATCCTCAATAAATGCAATGGAGAGCAAGTGGTGTACTTTGGTCATTAGGGCAGTTGTGTCATCATCAAAGAACCTCTTTAACCCTTTAAAGGGGCTGCCCCAGACTTTTGATATTGATGACCCATCCTCAGACAGCACTGGAGGTAGACATAGATAGCCGTATTGAAGCCACCATATTTTCTACTGCATGCACAGCTCTATTGAAGTTAATAGGAGCAGCACCTATAGCACGAAACTGAGCTTCTACAATAGTATCTGCTTCCAGCGCTTTTCATATTGACAGATGGCCCAGCGATCAGCAGACCTCCACTGGTCAACTACTGATGACTTATTCAGAGAATAGGTCTTCAAAATCAATAGTCCTGGGCAACCACTTTAAAGGGTTAAAGAGGTTCTCTGATAACACCTGCCCTAATAGCCAAAGTTCACCACTTGCTCTCCATCACACATGAAAGCACCAATCCATATGAATACTAGGAATACTGTAGTTCTGTTGTATCACTTCCATATTCCCAAAGCGGTATGGACATTCCTGCATACAGTGAGTCTGGAAAGTCATCAGACCCTTTCCCTTTTTTTTTTCATTTTGTTATTATGTTGTGTCCTTGTGCAAAAAAAAACAAAAAAACTTTTTCCTATTTTTCTGCACTCAATACTCCATAATGAAGGGGGTCTGTGTGTTCATGTAATGACCCAATTCATGCAGGAAGCAGACAGCTCTGTTACCACTACAGTGGCCAGGCTTGGTATTGCAGACTAAGCTCTCACTCACTTCATTGCAAGAAGGGCCTACAATAGCAAGTCTTGGCTACACTGCAATGAGAATAGAGCCGTCTGCTTCCTGTAGAAATCAGCTCAGTGTGCAAGTACACAGGCCCAGTGAACATTTGATTGGCAGGGGCCCCTGGCAGTGGACTCCTGTCAATCTACTATTGGTGACCTATGCTGCTGATAAGCCATCAATAGTTTACAACTGGAAAACCACTTTAAGACTTATGGAGGCCACTGTGTTCTTGGGAACTTTCAGTGCAGATTTTTTTTTATAGACTTCTCCTGATCTGTGCCTCCACACAATCCTGTCTCTGAGCTCTACGGGCAGTTCTTTCCTCCTCATGGCTTGGTTTTGGCTCTGATATGCATTGTGAGCTGCGATACCCTATATAGACAGGGATATGTCTTTTAAAATTATGTCCAATCAGCTGAATTTACCACAGGTGGACTCCACTTTCAAGGTGTCATATCAAAGGGTCTGAATACTTATGCAAAATGTTAAATGTTTAAATGTTTTTTTTTAAAAATGTACAAATATTTCTATCATTTTTCCATATTGCCAGAAGCAAACAACTCTATACATTTTGCAGTGGTCTGCTTTGGTATTGCAGGCTGAGTCCCCTTCACTTCAAATGAAACTCAGCCTGCAATACCATCATTGCCCAATGTACAATGTACGGAACGGTCTGCTTTTGGCATCACAGCAGCTCCTTACAGTAGAAGAGTGCCCCCCCCCCCCCTCCCACGTCAATGTGCTAGTAATGACCTATCTCGAGGCTAGGTTATCAATAGTTAGAAGCGAGACAACCCCTTTGTCTTCCGTGTCTCACAAAAGCTCAAAAAGAAGGTTATTTGATTTGTGCTATGGTAACATATAATGAAAAATCAGAAATCTCACCAGAATCTTTGCATTTTCTTCTTTATCCAGGTACTGATCATTAAACATGTGAGATGAGCCCACCACAGCCAGTTTCCCTCCATGTGACTGAAAGGATAAAAGGTGAGATAAATGAGCTTGTGTCTATGTAAAAGGCCAGATAAAATGAGTTACTCAGGCTGACATTCAGGCACAAACGCTCGTTTGTCCGATTGTTAACCCGCGCAAAACTGTCAGCCCTAAGGGGTTTTATAGAGAAAGAGAATGATTTTCCCCTTACACAATTCTTTAAATATTGAAAAACATTTAAAAAAAACTTTATATGATTGGTATTGTCAGATCCATAAAAACCTGCACTATAAAACATTACACTATTTATCCAGTACAGTAAATTTCATTAAAAAAAGCTAAATAAATTAAATACAACAATATAGCAGTTTTCTGTTCAACATTTTTTGCCAAAACATGAATAAACAGTTATCAAAAATCTTATAGTTGTAGTGTTTTTGGTCATAAAAAAAAATATTAAAATTGTGGCATTTTTTCACAGAGACTCTGCATGTGAAACCAGACTGATAATGTACTTTCAGAATTTATTTAGATCCTTATGTAAAACCGCAAGTCAGCAAACAGTAGCCACAATCCGTAGACATGGCAAAGCACAATATAGAGCTGGCATTCCAGTGCCATCTATGGACATCCTCCACTCATTTACCTTGGTATGGTAGAACGCCATGACTGGTCTGTTCAGCGGAAAACACACTGACCCTGTAGACAAAACAGCCACTGCTGGCTTCATAACGTTAAGTGTGGCACCAAAAGGGTAAACGAATGTCAGGCCCCTGTAAATGAAGGAGAGGAACATAAGTAGAGGGTAAGTAGCATTGTGACCATCATGGTACAGAACCGAAATTTACATAGACAGAAGGAGGTGTGCTCTGTTCATTTCATTTCCATACTTCTATGTCGGTGAAGAACAGCATTGTACACAGGTTTAATGAAGATTAACTCAGATGGGCATATGTACCATAGAGGGAAACATCCCGTTTGGTACTGGGTATTGAGAACATATGCAGGATCTTCATTCAAATAGGAACTGCTTTGTTAGCAAACAAGGAGGTGGAGAACTGTCTCAAGGATCATTTAAAGGGCATGGAATGGAAACTAAACACTAGGTCCTCCGGTCCTGGATGGCAAAACTGGACACCAAAATGGGTGTTTGAGTTTTTGCTATGCGGCACCCATCTCTTTCATGTATGCCATGCACATATCATATCTCATTTTACGTCACTTTTCAGATACATTCCAATTGTTCTTTCTTTCAAGAACCTACTGTGAATTGTTCCCTTCACCCTCATCATCAGTTACTGCCGAGACGTTCTTTCCAGCCGCTCTAATGATCTCCCTGTGGAAAGAAATGACAAAAAACACCAGTGATTTATCCTATAAAACACAATAGACACATGTTTATCAGTCTTAAGTGAGATCAGCGCTCATCTATTGGGCCTTTACACGGGCTGATTCAGAGTCGCATAAACAAGTTGATCAGCCGACAAATGAGTATTTGCCCATTTGCCCTTTTACACAGCTTCACGATCAAACAAAAAAACATTCTTGCCCAATTAAGGGGACCTTGAAAAAAGGCCCTTTAGTGTTACTGTACTAAAACTGCATTAAGAACTACACTTCCCAGTTGCAAATCACCAAGAATGCCATCTGCATTGCATTGCTGATCCCATGTTTGTTTATGATCTGCAAAGTTGTGGTTTCCATATACAACAAAAAAAAACAAAAAAAAAAAAACAACACACATTTGCACACTCACATACACTTAAAACTCCATTTACACTAAAAAGATGATCGCTCAGATGACAGTTTGAGTGACAGTTTTGAGCCATCATCTTTACATAGTCTATAGTAGCTAATTAGCTACTAACGAGCTATGCAGCTATCCCTCGGCGAACAATACAGCTGTTTTGCATAAGCAAACAGCTGCATTGTTCTCTGCTCTTACAGCTTGCATCCCGTTGTGAACTACCAGCGGGACATGGGCTGTAAGAATCTTATTGTGCTGCCAACTGCGATAACCGTCTTCACCGCCAATAAGAGTTCATTGCTCAATTCTAGAAAACTAGAATTGAGAAAGCAATGAATAGTGCACGTAACTGCACGATATCCGTGCATTTAGACGCAACAGTTATCACTCAAAAGATGGCTTTGAGCGAATTTTGAGCAAGAATCGTTATGTCTAAATGGACCTTAACTCATCTCTGTCCAGCAATCTGGAACTGGTTCTTTTTAGTGTCTCTTACCACAATTACTAGCCACGACTACCTGCCTCCCTAGCATATTCCCATCTTGAGTACACTTTATACCTGTGCTTGTACAGATTGCATCTGGATATCTATCTCCTCAGGTGTCATATAGTACCTCTGGAAGGCTCTTTTCATGTTATTTGTTTCCTGGTACCAGTATTTTTGATGATAATCATGTAAACTGCATGGTCTGTTCTCACAATCAAAAGTACTGGAATCCCTTCAAGGGAAACTGACCGACCACATTATAAGCCAAGGGGATCTGCAACTGGTTTGAAACAGCTATCCCAGCCCTGTAATGAACAGCAAAGATGGTGCTGGCGTGTCCTCATACAGGGTTGCTTCATCGTCCAACCAGTTCTACTTTCAGTATCGTGATCCTTGTTCTTCTTAACTTGCACTCTCTAAATGTCACTACAACTGTCATCTAGTGTGTACTTGGGATTTCCCTATACTTTGCAAAGTCCTGTAGTATATGTAAATGCTAAATAAAAGCATATTAACCTACTGTAATTACACCATTTACAAAATGCTATAATCGCACTATTATTAAAGTGCCCTTGGAAGCAACATTTTGGTTACCTTAATCATTAGAAACGTCTAAGAAAATCTGTTCATAGTTCCTGATCACTTGCATAATTATGTTACAAGGGTTTTCCCACTAATAATAAAAACGATCGTTTATATTATATCAGTCGCTCATTGATTTCCGTTTTAGGTTATTCTCTGACCAGTGGTTCAGGTTTTAGTTCTGCTGGTCGTTACGTTACCAGCGGTTACGTCCACCACCAGGTCTTAAATAGATGGGCACATAATCACAGATTACTTTTTCTCTCTCCATCCGGTCCTTGCATAGCACTAGGTAGTGTACAGTAACTGGTCTTCTCTATGCTTTGCCATCACATGTGCTGTAGTAGTGTCACTGCCTGCACAGTGCTCAACGTAGAGGCACTCGGCGCATGGATACTGTTACATGGGGAGACTAACATCGCTCCTGTGCTTTCATACAGGCGCGACAGTCATTCAGTGAATGGAGGGAGAGTGCACTGGAGGTCTATTCCGGCCACCTTCATTTATAGTGATCAGGCAGTCGTTCACAGATCTCATAAAGCCTGTTTACACAGAGAGAAGTCGCTCCGTAGTTGCTTCATTTCATTGAACAGAAACAAAGCGACTAATGAGCGATTTCTTGCTCAGTACCATTTCGGGTCCCGCTTTCACACCGGACGACTATCACCGGAAACTGCTAATTTGAGCACCTTTCCAGCCAATAGTTTACCTGTGTAGAAGTACCCTAAGGCTACATTCTGGCCCTATATCACGTTTGTTAACATGCGTTTTATCCGCTGATGCAAAGTGTTTTTCATGCAAAAATGCCTCACATCACTTCTGGAAAATTGAGATCCTCTGGCGCTTGTTTCACGCTCGATGGAGAATTGGCAGGCATTTCCCATTGATTTCAGTGGAAAACACCACATCGCACTCGTGTGCCCATCTAATGACATGTGATATGTTTGACTGTCCCATTGAAGACAATGGGTTATGCGTTCCAAAGGGGAGTGAAAAAAAATAGGACATGCAGCGATTGCTGTGAAGGAAAAAAAAACAAAAAACGCTCATATGTCCAAAAGACTGGGGTTCATATTCATGCGAATTTTATTCTCGTGTGAACATAGCAAAAGGGGATTTTCGGCAAAATCATTGTGGATTTTCCTTTCCATGCTTCTGGTATCATATCTATGCAGTAAGCTTGGTTCTTCATCGCATCTATGCAGCAGACAGAGTTTTGCTATCTGTGTAGTGAGTGTAAGATCATTTTATATCTGAACACTGGTGGAGGGCTCAAACCTTCATACAGTATAAGGCCTATGGACGTCTTAATCCTCCCCTTGCTCCATATGCAGCAGCACCGAGGAGTTCCTGTTTTTAACGATCACTGTGCTATGTGACGGCAGTGTCTTCATCATCCTAGACCAGGAACTGGCAGCAGTAGTTTTCCTACTACTAGACATGGCAAATATTCTCGTTGTAAATGACCTCAACACAATGGAGCACCTTTTTGGTCTCTTGTCACACTGTGCGATGATGCATGCAATCCTCCTCTCTGGATCTCCAAAATGAGACTAACATAAGGTAATGATAATGAAGGTAGCACCCAACACTGTAAGCAGAAATTTGACTGCAGAGTTTCAAAGTCTGCATTCATTCTTCAGGTTGGACTAGTGATATATGAATAGTTCACGTGGAACTAGAAGAGTTTAGCCTGAGGTTAAGCCGCTTCGCTAGAAATATGTCTTGGGTGTGAGCCTTAAATACACAATCAAGGGTCATGCTACAAATGACTAAGCTTGCTTTATCACTCTTGGCTGGCAAAGTACTAAACTATTAACAAACACCCTTCATATTTGTTGCTGATTGCATACAGCCAAGTGTTTATAATCCGTGGACTTACCGGTTCAGTACTCCATTGGAAATAAGCGCCTCCTTGGGGTGAAAGTATTTGTAGTAAACATTTCTTACAACAGCATCTTCAATGTTAAATGGAAACATAAAGGAAATATGAAGGAAACATGTAATAAAATAGATTCTTCCTCAAAGTCATAGTAAAAAAGAAAAAAAAACAAAAAAAAGCCAAAAAACACATTTTTAAATGCGTATTAGTCCTTAGGGCTCAGGAAAATATCCTTTGTAGAGTAAACTTGCTACTTCTGCAGCCTCCTATATGATATGCTCCTACTGTTATGATCCACAGCCGCCATCTTGCCTCATCTCTCCGCTGTTGGTGCATGCTAGCCTGAAGGTGCTATTTACTTGTGCTGACTTCCTGGTTTCTGACTCTGGCTATACCTGACTTTGCGGCTTTCTCCACTACTGACTTCAGCTTGTTATATTCACCAATTCTCCTGTCTGCCCATGATTCCTGGCCTGTTTGTAGCGTGCTGAACCCGTTCTATGTGCCTTGACCTCTGGCTTGCCTCTTGTTTTGAGGTTACACTACCTGCCCCGGCACTAGGAACCGCACAGCGAAGCCCAGATCCTAACTAGAGGGGTGAAAGGGTGAAACCCGTTCCTCGGGTATCGTCCCTAGATATGCCTCAAATCCAAACCAGTGTGTGCACAACAGATCCACATCCACTGATCCTGGCAACTACTATATATTATTGGATGTGTAATCCACCTAGGATTATATTAACTATTTGTTAACATTGGGGATTTTGGGTCATTAAAAGGTCTCAGCTCAACAGCAATTACACTTTTGAAACCAAGAGTCTACTACGGACACAGTGCATTTACTCCCGTCGCTGTGCGACCTCCGAAACCCATACCTGCAAAGCTAATTATCATGTATGGTATCCACTTGTAGATAAATTTATACTATGAAACATGGCGGCCATAGCTTCTCTATTGAAGTTTCTCCCAGGGAAATATGGCCGAAATGTTAAATTGGATTTCCATCTGGGAGATCTGCACTTTTACTTAGCCAGTCTTCGATGAGGTCATGAGGAGGACGGTGGAGGTGGGACCCCGGGGGACTTTAAAACTAAAGGGGATCTTTCCCCCATTGACGGACCTAGGAGTTGCATCTAAATGCAGGACTGTCCACCTTTCCGTGCGCTCCTTCCCCAAAACAATTTGGGCTCATGCCCACGGACGGAGCGGGAGTACCACGTTTAAAAACGCTAGTGCCCGCGAGTGATCGCGTAATTCTGCCGCGGAAATCCCAAGGTCTCCATTAATTATATTAATGGAGACCTCCCACTGCGGAAAAACGTGGTGAATTAGAACATGCTGCAGTTTTTTTACCGTGGCGGAAATCTGCGAAAGAATCACGCATGTGAGGACTGAGCTATTAAGTTTAATAAAACCTAATAGCTGCGTTATTCCGCCGAGGGGAACGCGGCAGAAATCAGTCCATGGGCATTTGCCCTTTGACACAACTTCATAGGCTAGCATTTTCTTATATTTCTTTCATTTTTGTTTTCATATTGTTTTGTGTGTATTTGTATGCTTCTTACCGTTTTGTAAATATCTCCTTTTGTATATTTTTTTTATCAACGCACTGCTAACTAGAGATGAGCGAGCATACTCGCTAAGGCAAACTACTCGAGCGAGTAATGCCTTATTCGAGTACCTGCTCGCTCGTCTCTAAAGATTCGGCTCCCGGCGCGGGTGAGAGGTGAGTTGCAGCGGTGAGCAGGGAGAAGCGGGGGAAGGGGGGGGGGGGAGAGAGGGAGAGAGATATCTCCCCTCCGTTCCTCCCCGCCCCCCGGCCGTCACCCGAATCTTTAGAGACGAGCGGGCAGGTACTCGAATAAGGCACTACTCGCTTTGTAGTTTGCCTTAACGAGTATGCTCGCTCATCTCTACTACTAACCCTTTTTAGAATAAAGCTTTAAACTTTATTTAGTAGTCCTTGGACGCTTTAAGCAATCCATAACCCCGAAGTGTGTTGTGTGTTGGCTGGTAGAAATCGAGGTGTCTGACACGGTGAGTGGTCGCAGTGAAGTGTGTTGGGGCATGATAGGCTGTGCAGGGTACGATTTGGGCTCCAACTTGCATAAGTGCAGGATCTGGGGAGCTGAAAATAAGTGGAACCTGCGGTCTGCCCCTGGGTGTTGTACGTCACAGACTGGTGACTATTGGCCCCGTAAACCCTCTTACTGTGTTACCCTTGTAGTAAAAGAGTGAATTCTTACCAGTATTTACCATTATGCCATATTCCTCTAGCAAAAAGTTGATATTGGTATCATATTTGGCCTCTCCTCCCTCTCCCAGCATCACTAAGATGTCACCACCTTTCTCCAGAAACTGCTTCAACGCTTCAAACTGTGGAATAAGATATAATGGGTGAGTTGATATTAGATTTCTGAGCCATAAATAGTGTATTGCATTCCTAAAAAAATCCTCTGGCATCAACAACTCTTATTTTCAGGAAAACTACCCATCTTACCACTATTGTGTTAAAGTGAACCTGTTACCGGGTTCATGCTGCCCGAACCATGGGCAGCATGAACCCTGGACAGATAAGCCCATTCGGCCTATTAAGTTTTATTCTGAAACGCTGCTGTGTTTCAGAAAAAACGTGCTTAGAAGTACCAGGCCCTCCCCACCCATGTCATCAAGACTGACAGTCCTCTCCCTTAACACAAGCAGAGAGAGGACTGTCAGTCTTCCCGCTACAGGCCAGGAAAACCTGGTGCAGCAGCAGCATTTCAGAATAAAACATACATGGGCCTAATAGCCAGGCAACATCAACCTGGTGACAGATTCCCCTTGGGCTCCTTTTAGAAGACACAATCTCGTTTGCATGGGTGAACGAACTGATGACATCATCACCAGCTCGTTCGCTCTCGTGCAGCCTGTTTAGACAGGTAGATTCATCGTTGACTTGTTCAACCAGAATCGCTCACTTTTCGTTCAGTGTTTCACATTCACTATGTGAAACACTGAACAAGAAGTGTTTAAATGGAATGTCAAATGAACGAGCCAACGTTGGTTTCTATGACTATAGAAACGGAACGATTCTCGTTTGTCATTGGCTTGCGTTTAGACTGAACAATTATCGTTCATTTACATTCGATTGAACAATTTTTAAAACCCTAATCATTCTCTCTAAAAGCACCTTTAAGGTGACATTGTTCTTTACAGATGATAAATTGACATGCAGCTAGTGAGAGCGCATGTAGGCCTGCTTACAGTGACCGCTTCAGTACTCCATAAAGCTCACCTCAGCCGCTGTGAATTTCTCCCTGGGTCCCGCAGTGAGCCACAGCCTGACACCTGACAACTTCTCAGGTGTAATATCTTCTTTCAAACTAAAAGGAAGAAAAAAAGAGAAGAAGTTGCAGAAAATAGCTAAAATAGTAACACCTCAGATAGAAACTGTGAGACTTGACTAGACTCTTGGATTACATATTTTTCATACTGCTAGGCCACCAGCTTTGAAACCTGCAAACTATCCTAAGGTATTGATTAGGTACAATAGTGATCAGGCTCATAGACTATACCATCACTAGGTTATTGGTGGCGATCTGAACACTGAGACACCCACAAATGTAAAGTAAAAGAAGTCACTGCATTCAGTGGAGCACTGTGGCCTTAGGGCTTTTACCAAACCCAGTGTTGTCTATCAGCCATACACCTTGTCTGGTAGTGCAGCTCTGTCTCACTTGGGTGAATGCAGCAGAGTTACAATTAATAACCAGAGAGCGCAGAAGACCTCTAGTTTGGAAAATCAATAGACTCCCACATATTCATGGCATATCCTATCAATATACCAATCAATCACTATTGATATCAGCCCTCTAAGTGAGGCATATGGATATCATAGAGGGAGATACTCTTCTAGATGGGAGCCACCAGATAGAATGGCTCCTGCGCTGACCGACTCCACATGGTCATAAGATACATGGTGGCTCATTCATTTGTCATAAGATACCATATTTTCCCTTTTAAAATTCCCAGTAATCAACTGATTGGCGCTTTATTCTAAGAGGGGGATGCCCAGATGGGACACGTCATGGTTGCAAATTATCTTTAAATTTTCCACTTGTCACCTCTGAATTTTCCAGTTGGTCCTGAGCCTTTTCTGTAGAGACTTGTACCCTCCGCTCTCATTTTTTGATACATTAAACAATACGGTATTTCGATTCTCCTGATCAGACGCAACCTAAAAACAAGAAATAAAAAGGGAATAATTAAAATTGATAAAGTAGAGACTGGCAGAACTAGAAGATATAACAAGGAAGGGGGACGCTGTCAAACATAAGAGACCGTGCATACTAACGTATTGGATGAAGAACAATAGGGAGATTCATCAGGCTAAAACAGGAGTATTAAAGTTGCAAAATTCAGCAAAGTCCTCATTGTGGAAAAATGTTGCTACTTTTTGCTTTCTACACCCGCCCACGGCCCCCCGTGTAACTTATACCAGAGATCTACTCCAGCTCGTCGTGACAAGCAGTCTATGCTGGCCGCCTGAACCTCTGAGATGAGTAAAACAATAAACATCATTAGATATAGGATTATATGATATCCTACCAAAGGTATTTGGCCCCCCCATCAGAGGAATGGATCATGTCTAGAGATGAGCGAGCATACTCGGTAAGGCCATATACGAGAGAGAGCATGGCCTTTTTCGAGTACCTGCTGACTCGTCCCTTAAGATTCAGAGGGGCCGTGTGGGTGAGCAGGGGTTGCAGAGGGGATCGGGAGAGAGAGGGAGGGAGGGATCTCTCTCACTCTCCTGCCCCTCGCTGCCTCATGCCGCCCCTGACCCCCGCAGCCCCCCCCCCCCCCCCCCCGAATCTTCAGTGACGAGCCAGGAGGTACTCGAAAAAGGCGATGCTCTCTCTCATATATCGCCTTACCGAGTATGCTCGCTCATATCTAATCATGTTGTATTAGCTTGTCACATGTCCTAAACTAGGCTGCATAAGATCTAGACACTTGGAGGTGTCAGCCATAGTTTGTAATAGGAACTGCACGCTATTGGATACATGCAAGGGCGTAACTATAGGGCATGCGGTTACACCCGGGCCCAGGAGACTAACGCTGGGTTCACATGGGACGGATTTGCCGTAGAAATTCGGTGCGGCAAATCCGCCCGTGGCTCCTAATCCCGGGATTACCCAGCCATGTGGACAAGATTCTCAACCACACTGGGCAGCCAATCCGTTCCGGAAAAGCCGGGCGGAACCAGCGATGTGGCGCAGAATTGACAGCCGCAGCATGTCAATTTTTTTTTTTCCCGCTGTGGCCTCACTCCTCTCTATGGGGAGAGAAAGCTGTAATGGAATGCCGGCAGCCAAACCACACCAAAACCCGCGGCAAAATGCCGCGGGTTTAGAAGCTCAGGCTCTCCTGCGGAAATCTCGCAGCTTTTTGGTGTGGCCAAGCCGCGAGATTTCTGCGGGATTTCCATCCTGTGGCAACCTGGCCTTAAGGGGCCCACAAGGCCATTTTTCTCCATGTAGCCCAGTACTATGAATAAAGCATTATAGTTGGGGCCCCTGCTACAGGTTTTTGCATTGGGGCCCAGAAACGTCAAGTCACGACTCTGGATACATGGGTTATGGCGCTGTGCACAAGCTGTCCATCACCAAGTACACTGCATAGGCCCATCTACAATGGCGCAAGGGCAATTAAGCAATGGAAGAACGTTCTATTCACTGACAAATCATACTTCATGTCAGATGGACGTACGAGGGTGTGGAGGCCGTCTGGGGAACACCGGCTGTCTGAGCGTGTTGTGCCAGAAGTTAAGTAAGACGGAGGTCTCAGTCCATTGGTTGTAGTGGCAAGAACCATGAACACGGAGGTATAACTGGACATTCTAGACTATAATGTGCTGCTGACAATGTGGTAATACTCTGGGAATGGTCGGCCATACTTCCAACAAGACAACGTGCCTTGTCACAAATCCAACACTGTTTATGTTGGTTTGAGGATATGGATGTTCCATGATTGGACTGGCCTGCAGAGTCCCAATATGAACTGTACTGAACATCTTTGGAACGTCATGTCAAGAAATATGAACAGCATCCATCTGCTTTGAGAAGAACTCACCAAATGTTTGCAGGATGGATGGAGGGAAGTACCATCTGAAGTGTATCAGATGTTAATAAAAGTATGCAACGCAGAGTATGTGATGTCATTAGCCCCACGAAGTATTAACCTAAGGAAATAGATACTATTGATTCTTGTTCTGATGTCCAATTACTGTTAGGGCTCCTGGCGATAGCGATATCGCTGCGAGAAAATCGCAATGTTAAAATTGCATCGCAACGCTGCAAAAATCGCAAGCTTTTGTGTTGCAATGCGAGAATCTGTTTTGCCATTGCACTGTATGGGCGACAGAAAAATGCAAATCGCTGAAACAATCCTCCTGCTGCGATTGTTAATCCTCGCCTCGCAGCTTCCCCTTAAACATCGCTAGTGGAAAGGTTGTCACTCTCGCAACGCACTGAAAACGTGCGATTACCTCGCCGGTGGAAAGGAGCCCTTCGTAGGATAGTACATTTCTATTTGTGACATTTCCCCCTCTCAGAAAAAAGGCCGGCGTCACACATATGTAAGCGCAACTGCACTCGCCTTGGGAGGCCGCCCGACCCGCAGTCCATACTCTATTAAAATTGCGTATAGGCTGCAAATACCCGCAGGAAATATAAACATTGAAAAAAACCCAAACTGTCCTGCACATGACCAACGGCGAGCCGCGGCGGGCATCCGCAATACGGAATATTCAACATGATCGGCCATGCTTACAGCCGGAATCCGCTGCCGGCCTTCCGCGTTTGAAATCTGGTCCGTTCGTTTGAGCTCGGCTTTAGCGTAACGTGTTTGCGCTATGAACGGGGATTTTTTTGAGCGCATATCGGCGACTTTTATTGCACTTTTTTCGCCCACAGAGCATGATGATTTGCGCGCGGCGAACGCACCAATTGAAATGGCTAATTACTTGCAGACGTGTTCTTTTTGCCTGTGCAATTATGTAATGTTTCGCGCACCTCTCTGCGTACTGCGTGCGTATCGGAGTATACCCCGTTGCTTTCTATGGGGCACAAATACACAGAGCAGGTTTTTTGGGGGGTTTTTTACGCGGCCGAAATGCGCACAGAAAATACGCGCATGTGAAGGAATCCATTGAAACCAATGAGCTCCATTCACCACGTATTGCGCGCAGATACGTCCGCGTGAAGCTGGCCTTGGGGCAGGCTAACAAGCATATGCGTAGAACGTATTTTACCGCTGTTAGCTGGCGTTTCGCTACGTATGGCAGCGATTCTGGACTGCCCATAAAGCGGATTTCGTTCACGCCGTCAGACACAGCCCTCCTGTTTTCCTTTTTTTTCCGTTTCCCGCTCTATCGCTTAGCGACGGTGCGTATAAACGCTGCGCAATGTCATTGTGTATGTACAGCCGTTATTACGCTCCCATAGACAATAATAGGAGTTTATCACGCAGTACTCATATGATATGATATAAAACCACCGATCCCCTACAAGCGGCACATATTGTAACGACTTGTAACTACTCAGTGCCGCAGACTAGCAGCAGGGCTGTATCAGGGCATGCTGGGACTTGTAGTGTGCAGCGGGTGTATGGAACATAACACAAGGGTTGTACTTGTATCATGCCCCCGTTATTACCTCCCGGCAGGACAGCACTGGACACCCAGGAGCCCCCGGTAACGTTACCTGTTTGCTGACAACCATCTTCCCACCGGCGCCTCCTCGCTGCATTACAGGTAACCAGGAGCCGCTGCCTAGCAACAGTCCGCCGTCACGTGACGTGGGCCTGCGCTCCCCGAGCCGCTGTGTGAAGCCGTTCTCCCGCCAGAGCGTCGTCCGGAGGGTCCGGGGTGAGGATGGAGCTGCACGGATACAACAGGCCTGACGGCACCGAGGGGGGATAGGATAAAACCCACCCCCGGGCCTCAGGAGTATCAGGCTCGAGTAGCCATATTAGTGGTGGCAAGCTCAGAGTTCCCAGCATGCTCTGCGTTCCTCCCCAGCAGCAACGATGAGGTGAATGTAATGCAAAAAAAGCGTGTAAACTGCGCAGAAAAACCAAGTGCCGCGCCTCAGGAGGCAGGCGCCATTTACACGGGACGATTATCGCGCAAAATACAGCAAGCGAGCAAATGTGAGCGCTAATCGTGCGTGTAAATGCACAGAAATGGCTGACTACGCGCAGTCCGTTATCACTGACGCTCAGCATAAGAGCTAGCAGGCTTCTCGTTCAGTGTAAGTGATCAGCGCTTCACGTAGAAGGTGATGCGCTGAGTGAGGAGCCCGCCATCCAGCGGGGAAGTCGTGTAAACGCTCTGCACGAGCCCCGACAACCTTAGCAGTGAAATCAGCATTCGCGGAGTCGTTCACTTGACGGTCCGCGGAAGAGGCCATAAGGGCCCTTTTAGACAAGCCGGTATATCGTCTGCTCGAGCGATCAACGTTCGCCCAAGCAGCCTGTTCATACAGCGTCGGCTCGTTCAACAGAAGTCGTTCAGTCGCTGTATAAGTGACTAAGAGGGACCGGAGGAATGCGGCGTAACCCGAACGATACGGGTACGAGCCAACCGGGATATAGGCCTGGATACAATGAGCAAAGAGAGAACCATGATTGTCGATGGATCGCGTTTAGGCTGAACAATGTTCACTGCTGCTCGTTTGACTGATCGTCCTTCTAATGTGTCATGTAATTGTCACATATATATGTGTGTGTATATATAATATATATATATAACCCTGCAATCTTACTGCCATACACAGCCTATACATGATCAGGGTTCATACGCGTTATAGAATACCTGGAAATGTCATGGAATTTTCTGATTTGTCATGGATTTTTGTTTTTTGTCATGGACATTGGGCCTATCACTCAGAGATTACTTTTTCTTGTAATTAAGTTAATTGACTGCAGTTCATACGCTAAAGATGGGGGGATCGACAGAATCGGAGGAGCTGGTTTGTCAAAATATTCCAAGTTGTTTTCTATCTGAGAGTAAAGTCTGTTAAAAAAAAAAAACTTTTGGCAACTGGCTTAATGTAATTCTGTAGTAGTGGGGGTGTAGATTCTGTAATGTTTAGGTAACTACTGTCAGAACAAGAGTTCACTTAAACTGATTAGCCAGTTGGCCACCATCAGGGCTGCAGGCCACACTATCACTTTCATCTCTATTCTCTAGAGCTCCCAAGACTGAACTATGGCACTGCTTTTATACTATCATAGTGAAATGTCTGTAGATTAAAGGGATATCTGTAAGCCAGGGTCACTAGCCCAGTTAGCACCTACGACAGGGCCTTGTTGTCCTAGTCTAGTCTAGAATATAGGATTTAGCATGGTCTATGGAGGGAAGAGGATAGGTTTCTCTTGTCCTTCTGGGAATACCCCTCTGCTTACAGCAGGACATTTAAAACCTGCTGCCCTTAAGCACACTTTAAATGTCCCGCTGTAAACTCCTGTTAGTCCCTGCGGGGATGAGGGGACTTCCCGAGGGGTTAATCCTCCATAGCCGCCCCGCTCTCTCTCAGTTATTGGGAAATCCCCAAGCCCTGCTGGGCTTGCTCTCTCTCTCTCCTCTTGGAGCAGCTGCTTTTTGTTAAGCGCAGCTGCCCGTTCGCGTGATTTTTATCGCAGTACAGGTGCAATCTTTTTAAGTGCGCACCTATACTGCGCTAAACGAGGCCTCAAAGTGTATATACAAGTGTATTTTCACTTGGCCATACCTCATCCAGGAACAAGATTTCAGTGACTAGACCCTATATCTATTATAAGATGGCCAGGTCGGATTCCGACTGCGAGATTATTGTGATAGACATGATGATTAGTTAGTATAAAATGTCTATCAATTTGTACTAAATTAGACGTATTATGTGTGTTTTGTGACTTCAGCCTAATGTGGAACTCTGCTGCATAAGGAAAGAGTTAAATCAGTGTTATATGTCATTGCTCGTGTTCATCTTGAGTATTTCCCCAGTCCTTTCCCATCCTCCACACAGAAACTTCTCCATAATCCAGCTCACAACAAAGAGATACAAACATGTGCTCAAAACTGAAAGTACGTAAGACAAAGACTTGCTTATACATTGGACTTGAGAGAAGGTGGGCAGGAAGGAGGGGGGTTTCTATATGATCCGACAAATGAGAATCCTATATGTTACTGATGTAACCTGTTGCACGCCCATTGTATGCTTTACAATAAAAGGGGCTGTCTGGGTGTTACTGCCCAGAGAGCCATTTTGAGCATGAGACTGATACCTCGTGTTTGACTTGGTCAGTGTGCGCATACTGCTTCTACACAATTAGGAAGCTACAAAATACCCCGAAACCTGCTGGAGAAAACCATATCCAGTTCATTCTCACAGTGGGATATGACCCGTGCCCCTGCAGTAACCCGCGGCTTAGCTGTCCGGCATCTGCGCTCTGCTCTGCGATTGTGCCGGCTGGCGCACAGCCGCACATGCGCAGTGCAGAGCTGGCACGTCAGTGATGACACGGTAGTGCGAGCCCCACAGAAGCATGGGACATGCTGCGATTTTGTTATCATGCTAGTCTTCCGCGATCAAAATCGCGGCTGTCTGTATAGGGTTACATAAACCAATCCAATCCTAAGGCAGCATGCAACGGCGGAAACTTTGCGCGGAATCTCGCTGCGGAATTTCCGCCCATGTGCATTCAGCCTAAAAAATGCTGAAAATATTTTCGATTTTAAAGTGCATTGAAGTTTTGTTCTCAACCGGCCCCTCATGGTTCAGGATTTTTTATTTAAAAAAAAAATTATTTACCTAGAAATAGCTTGAGTTAGCAGGGTGTGTCTCTTATTATTTTTGTATCTAAAACAATAAGCCTTTGATTGCGTGTATTTCGAGTTCCGCAAGAATCTTTGAAAATCAAGATTTTGTCATGGAAAAGTCATGGAAATATTTAAAAACAAACAAACCTGTGTGAACGGTGAATATGCTGCCATATAGTGCCCAGATGAAACTGCCCTAACCCACATGTGATACGGATATGAGGAATATGCATATATATTGTGAAATAATCCTTTCATAAAGTGCCCAAGTTATGCAGTATATACTCTGACGTTACAGAAGCCCTGACATAGCCAGGTGTAAACAGATTATGAAGTGGCGTCACCTCAGGTGATGCTTAGGAGCGCCCACACCTGTATAAGTTGTGAGGTTGGACACCAGCCAGCGGGCTCATGGCAAGGCGATGCGAATTCTAGCAGTTTGAACGAGGCATGATAATGGGTTTCAGATGGATGTGAAATGCCGTTTCCGAAGTTGTGCGGGCATTTAACATTCCTCAATCCACAGTGTCACGTGTGAACCAGGAAATACGTCACGGAAGGCATTACCACCTACAGTGGACAGCGCAGTGGCTGCCCAAGGGTGCTAATGATCGTGACTGATGCATCTGGCTAGGATTGTCCGTGCGAACAGACAAGCGATTTCAGTAGAAATCACATCAACATTCAGTGCAGGAGACCCCACACGTATATCCCGCAGGTCAGGGCAGTGGTGTTTTGCTTCTATGGAAAACAGAAGAACACCAGAGAGCCTCTGGTTCCATACTGGTGTGGGATGTGTTCTCCTGGCATGGACTGGATCCACTGGCCCTTCTAAACACATCATTGACTGTTTGCCATTACGCTTCTCTGCTCGGTGACCTTTTACAGCCCTTCATGGACTTCACTTACCTCCACAATGATGGGTATTCCATCAGGATAATACATCATGCCATTGGTATCAGGTTGTTCATAATTGTTCTGAAAAGCATTCTGGAAAGTTCTTACAAAAGGTTTGGTTGCATGTTCACCTGACATGGTGCCCAATGGAGAATTTATGGGATGTGGTGAAGATGTCTATTAGCGCCCAAGATCCAGCACCTACAAATACCACGGAGCTATGGGTCGCTATCCAGATGGCATGCTCAACATCCCTCCAGGCAACTTCAGTCTACTTGTGGAATCGATGCCACATCAAGTTGCTACGCTTCTCTCGGCTCCATGAGGGTGGCATAAGGACCCAATGCCCTGTAGTGGGACCTGCACACACTGTGGTGGAAGTCCAGTATTTCTATATTTTGGATCGGTGGGCCTTGGCAGTAGACAGTTGTCAATTTAACATTCTGTATACATATTTGCTTTCTGTCTTGCTACAAATATAGTTCATGACAGTTGTGCAATAGGTACTTCCTACATATGAAAGTATCTGTTTTATAACTCTGCTGACATGAAACTTCTGTACTCAAAACGCTGACAAGATAATATATAGTATAAACACGTTACATTTTCCATCTGTTTCGCAATTTTGGAGGACAGTAACTCAGACATGGACAACCGCAGAAATTACCCAAGCAATTTTACTGGAAACGTATGCAAATAACATGGGAGGTTTGTGCAATTTATAGTTCATGATGTATCATCCAATCATATCGAAGGAACCCCACGTGGCTCCAAGACAACCCACTCATTTCATCCACCACCTGATGGCCAATCACAGATGACCGGAGGATGGAAGAATTGCAAGATGCTTATCCAATAATTAAACAATACGTTGTATCTATGTAATCTTTGACCTGCCCAGATGGGCGGATTTGTTAAACTCTTAAAATAGGCTACACGCCGATCATTAAAGTTAGAATTGAGGAAGCTATGCATGCTGAACCTCGTGTCAGTGTGAAAAACTTCTTATGCGCATTATCAATTCAGAATTAATATGGAAGGGTGTAAACATTCCAAATTGAGTAAGCCATGATTCCGCAAAGGAATTCTACGACAGTGGTGGCCGGTACGGGGACTGTGATCGACAGGTTCCATAGAATTCGGACAGAAGACACGGACATATGCGACCTTGGACTTGGTGGGCCCAAAATATCATCAGAACACGGTGAGATAAATTAATTATCTATACCTGTGTGGCTAAGTTCAGGCTCGCCTATGTGCCGTGCCAGGCCGAATGATTTGGACCCGATCGACAGGTACTTCTTTAAGTCTCGATCACATGATAAGAACCTGTCATAAGATATAAAAGGAATGTTTGCATGCCTGTTGTCTTGAGAGTACTAGTTAATTGGTGACATCAATAGCTGCCTCTAGGGAGGGCCTGTACGGGGTGTTTCCACTCCTGAGGGAGGAGGGAGCCGTTCAGGTGGCCTGTCGCAGAGACTCAGCAGTCCTGAGGCCCGTTTGGAGGGCCCAGGGAGGGAGAGACTGCCAGAGAAAAGTCTGATATGGGATTTCCGCTCCTGCTAGGCCTGCTTGTAGGGTCCGGGAGAAGGGAGCTGTCAGACACGTATCCCGAGGGGCAGTGAGACTAAGCCAGCCGTACTGGTGCTCTGTCTATTTGTGTGTGTCCAGAAATATTTGTTTATCGTGTAAATGTCCACGAGTAGATCCCTCTGTCTGAGGGTAGATCGATAAACTGTGTAGCGACAGAAATGCTAGAGACTCTAGGGCGGGGCATATTATGTCCGGCATCTGAGGAGACTTTTATAATCATGTTGTTATATAGGAATAGTTTGTTTGTCTGTCATATAGAAGTAGTATCAGTCCTGCTCAACTGTGCCCGTAATTGTTTAGAGAGAAAAAAAAAAAAAAGCTGCTAACTTCATTTAAAAAGAGGAAGTGGAACTCTTAATAGAAGCGGAGCAATTCTTGTGCTGTAACATTTGTTAGTTATTTAACTAATATTGGATGTTAAAACTACTAGTATGTCATCTAATCTTTGTCATACGCCCGTCATAAATGTAAAAAGTTATATGCCACTCACATCCTGAGGGGGCTCTTAAGAATACAGACTGCGTAGCCCACCATGCCCACAAGAAAATACATCTATGTTTGCCAAGTCCCCAACAGCGTACATGTTAGCAGTCCCCAATTCAATTGTAACCACATACAATGTTAGGTGGTCACCGCTGTGACAGAAGTTACAACTTAATATATGTGATTTATGCATTAGACGTTAGAATTTCCCTAAGAGACTTAAAAAGAGGAAGTGAAGGTGGGCTGCAATGGCGTCTGTATTAATACACAAAGACACCAGTTTAGTGAATATAGAGAATTGCAGTACATTACCAATCAGATGGAGATGCCCGGCATCTAAGACTGCATCTGCCCAGTCGCCGCGTGCAAAAAAAAAAAAAAACTGTTGTAAAAGTAAAAATTAGCCGTTCTCCCTTATAATCCTGTCGCTGGGCTGTCACATGAGCGAGGGACTTAAAAAGAGGAAGTTACTTGCCCTGTAGTCCCAGCACAAGTAACGTATATTCACAGACAATATAAAATAAATAAATAAACTACAGGGAGAAAGAGAGACTGTAGAGAAGCCAAGGGATAGGAAACAAGCAGGTAACGTTAAGGCCAGGTATCCACAGGAGGAACGGGGCAGATTGACCCGTAATTTGTAAAATGTAAATTGTGTGATGCATAAGACTTTATCTTTATTGAGTTGTGATGTGTACCCAAGGACTGCCAAACATTGAATGAGAGAATAAGGAAGTAAATGATTAGCCACACTCAGAGGGGTGGAGCTAGATGATGCAAGAACGCGTCTCTTATCCAAGGAGGGGGTAGGAATCATAGATAGCCAGAAGAAAAAGTTTTGTTTTTTCTCCTGTCCCAAACTCAGCTTTCCACGGTTCCTGACAAATTATGGGACACCCACAAGACAGGCATAGGGAAATTGAATGTATCGACCATGATAATATATACGAGACCCAGATACACACCCCTGGGTCAAACAGTATCCCCCTAGTTTATAAAAAAAAAAAAAAAAAAAAGGGGTGAAGGGTCAGCCACACGTTAGGTGCTGTGTGCTGATGCTTTGGAAAAAACTGCCAACCGGCCACAATTTCACTGTTAATTTCTCTTGCAGAAGGCTGTAAGGCCTGGAGGCCTCCAAGGACTAACCAAGTTCTGCAGGCCATACCTGTACATACACCCGTTGCCAAATTCCGCACCTTTTCTGGGCCTTGTTTCATACTGCCGGCCATATGACAGTATTGACACAAAAGCACGGAGGACAAACACAGCAATGAGGTTAGATCCAGTGACTTGAGGAGCTCCCTCATCTGTTTTTGCGGTGGCAGCAGTACAGGCAATGGTTGACAAATCTTCTAAGTTGGTATTGGACTACCCCCTAGTGGTCCACACCCCAAATGACACCCAGAACATACTCATGCAAGTGCAACCCAAGCACTTATCTCTGGCCTATTGAATCCGACTACAATGTGCTCTTTCCATGCCTCCCCCAATATTTCTTCCCAATGTTGTAATACCTTGAATCCGGCTACTCTTCTTTTAATCAGGTATTCCTGGGGGAGGGGAGGCATAGGTGATTTGAGTATGGCAGATCAGCTATTTTTTAAATAGCATTATTGTAGTGATGTACACACTGTTAATGATGCATATTTTGAGTTTTCTTTTGTAGATGGTATCAGGGTGAGGATTGATGATTCCGAACCAGATATGCAGAGGTCACACAACAAGATGTCCTAAACGCAGAAGCTCTGCCTCCGCATGTCTCAGGGCAAGAAGCGGAACCGGAGGCCCTCACTGAGGCGTGTGGAGTGGTAGAAGGTAAGTCGGCAACTTTTTACACTGACTCCTGGAATGCATTTGGCATAGCTCATGATTATGGCCCAATATGGAAGGCCAGACAGCTTGTTATCTCAGTAGGACAGCCAATTAAGAATGGTGCAGCGGTGCAGAGTCTCATGGAAACCCTACTACTACTACCTGGCAATGGAGAATCCACACCGATTTCTACAACGGAGAAGCGAGAGATGACACCCTCGCCGACAACACAGCAAAGGCAGCGGCCCTCAAGCCGTGGAAGAAAGAAGAATAGATACTGACAGCATGAGTCAGTGATAAGACTTTGGACTTTGATAAAACCTTTGGACTTTGATAAGACTTTGGACTGTGATAAAACCTTTGGACTTTGATATGTCAAGGACTTTACAGTTACAAGTCAACGAGGAAAGAAAGCAGATGGGCTAAAAGACGGGAGCGACAGAACAGGATGGCGTATGGCGAACAATCAACAGAACTTGCCTACAGAGGTCCCTGTCCCCCATGATGGCCCAACTGGTACACAGAATCAAAAGCAGCGATGACGGCGACACTGAACAAGAATGGGTGACACCTGGGTTCTCTGTAGCTGCTGCATCATTTGTCCAGTTAGCATGATCTTTGCCATATGCGAGTCCGGACAGAAGTAAGGTGGCCATATAACACTTGTCTTGACCACTCTACCCATTTCAGGGATTGCCAATTTGACCACATTCAGCTCACACCTGTTGGGGAGTATGAATATGTGCTTGTTGTTGCTCGAGTCTTTTTCAGGTTGGAGGCCCACCCGGATACTAAGGTAAATGAGCAGATAACCACACAGAAGCTCATGAATGAGGTAATCTGCAGATACAGGGTACCGGAAGGGAATGAGGTAAACGAAGGTACACAGGTGTTCTCTTCCAGACTCAGAGGCAGACACTGGGACACATATCTTGCAGCCTGGGGATTGGGTGCGCATCAAGAAGTTCCCCAGGAAGCACCCTCCTGAGCCCCGATTTGATGGCCCCTACCAGGTGCTTCTGACTACTGCCACAGCTGTGAAACCAGCCGAAAGACTTACATGGATCCATCCATGCTTCATACTGTAAGAAAGCTTCAGATCCGGGAGACCAGTCTTAGTTGTGCCAAGGACATTACTCTGGATAGGGCTAGTGAGAGAGGAGGGTGGCAACTGGAATCCTTAGTCGGAAGAATATGGGGGTATGGTTACCTTCTAGTATAACTCGTTCAATGCTCAAGTAGCCGCATATTCCTTCGACTATTGTACTGTGGTCCCGTGTCTTGAACTTAGAATGTTGCTTGGTTTTAATGCGGTTTTTTCATTAACCATGGGAGATCCAAGCCCGGGGGACGGGGGGACTTACAGTCTGGGGACATAACCGGTACGGGAGGACAGGTCCCTTAGGGAAGTTTAAAATAAGGGGTATGGTAGATGCAGCCGAATGGAAGCCTTCACTTAGTCCCATGCCCATAATTAACCCCCTCCGCCGTAAGATAAAGACCTTGACGAACATGATGATCATAGCCGACCCTACCTTTTGAGGACACCTTGACAGTAGCGACTGGCTACTCTGACCAGAATCTCTGGTTGGAGTTGATGAGGTACAATGCTAACAGGAGCAACAAGTCTAACTGTTGCGTGTGCGGTAGTGCCCGACTACACTCGGGGATGGTCCCCCTAGATCTCCCTGTAGATGCTGAAGAGTGGTTTATTAGTCTCTTCACGAACACCGGAGAGAGTATTACTGACTACCCTGGAAACTACACCTGCCAGGCAATTAGGCAGGGTAGAGGGAGATTTTTGGGGAACTCACCAATATTTCCCTTGTTTAAAAAGATGAAGAGCCAGTTCCGATAATGCCAACCACATACGCTACCAAAGAAAAGGAGAAATGTACTAGTACGGTGCCTGCCCCGATCTCCTAAGATGGATTGTCAGTGGAATTCCCATTTGCCAAGGGATAGTGCAGAAGACCTTAGGTTCCGGCGAGGGCACACCCTGTGGGGTGTTAACTTGTACAGATAGAGGGTATGGATGCCCGGAAATGAGCCCAGGGAATCCATGGCCTCCCTCTGAGGTGAGGTAGGGATTCCCCCCCTCCTAGGAGTAGGGACTTACGGGCGGTGGGAAAACCCTGACGCAAGGGTGAGGCGACCTGGACATGTTCATATAAGGGACTATCTCCAGGAGGGACATTGGTGTGGGTGAAGATTAGGGAGTCCCACGCCGTGCGTACCTGTGCACGCTACTAGTATTGTAACATTATGCTAGAGCGAGAAGAGAGACCCCTGGTGGTAGTTTTGATCTACACGTATACATTAACATCATAGGATAGCCAAGGGGGGTACCTGACAAGTTTTAAAAATTAGAGACCAAGTTAAAACTGGATTCGAGTCCATTTTCCCGATCATTAGGGTAAATAAATGTTGACTGGATTAATTATGTTTATTATAATTAACAGCGGTTTATAAATTATACTAGAGACGCCTTATAGGGACTAGTCGACCAATAGGACCTACCTCGACTATGACTTTTCAAAATAGAATGGCACTAGGTACGATTTTAGCCAAAAAAGGGAGTGTCCGTAAGATGATAGGGGAGACTTGTACCTACATCCCAGACAAAACGTGACCCGCAGGTAAAGACGCAGTTGCCATTAAGAAGCTGACCGCACTAACTAAAAAGAGCTAACCTTAGTCTGGTTTCCTCAGTAAGGTACCTAACAGGAGAAGGGAAAAATATATATAAAATAAGTTTTGGAACATTGTGTATTTAGAACACTGTGATAGGTTTTTGCTAAGATTTTGCTTTATTTTATCTACAGTGCACTCTGCTTATGTCCACGCAACATGCCAGTGTTACAACGCCCCTGGTCCTGTTACCTTGCCGCCTCTGGAAAAGGGAAGTGGGAATAATCAGCTTGTAGCTCTTTCCTTCCAGACTAATATATATGATCATGCACTTACTAATGAGACAGGGATTCAGTCATGTTGATCAGTCATTAGATAGTCCTGACTTTGCACTCTTGTTGATGAATCGAGGTAACGTCAAGAAGGCGGGGTTCTATACAAGTTATGCAGTGTTTACCTGAGATAGTAAAAGTCGCACCTCTCCTAACCTAATTATGGTTGTCACCTTTATAGTCATTCTAATTTCTGTTTGTCGTTGCATACAGTGTATTCCGACCCTGATGACTGCCTGGTCCACCTGTCCCACTACGACGTCCAATAAAAAGCCCACTGTCAGCGCAACCGTCGTCATCATGGATCCAGAATGTGATGATGTCGAACCATCCTATACCCCCATGGCAGTAGTAGGCCCAGTCGTCTACAACACAATGCGAGTCTAGGGTCAGCGGTGGGGGATTGGGGTGGGACGGAGCAGGGCGAGTTTAGTGAAACAGATAGTTTCAAGGGGGGTCTGTGGTGGAAGTCCAGTATTTCTATATTTTGGATCGGTGGGCCTTGGCAGTAGACAGTTGTCAATTTAACATTCTGTATACATATTTGCTTTCTGTCTTGCTACAAATATAGTTCATGACAGTTGTGCAATAGGTACTTCCTACATATGAAAGTATCTGTTTTATAACTCTGCTGACATGAAACTTCTGTACTCAAAACGCTGACAAGATAATATATAGTATAAACACGTTACATTTTCCATCTGTTTCGCAATTTTGGAGGACAGTAACTCAGACATGGACAACCGCAGAAATTACCCAAGCAATTTTACTGGAAACGTATGCAAATAACATGGGAGGTTTGTGCAATTTATAGTTCATGATGTATCATCCAATCATATCGAAGGAACCCCACGTGGCTCCAAGACAACCCACTCATTTCATCCACCACCTGATGGCCAATCACAGATGACCGGAGGATGGAAGAATTGCAAGATGCTTATTCAATAATTAAACAATACGTTGTATCTATGTAATCTTTGACCTGCCCAGATGGGCGGATTTGTTAAACTCTTAAAATAGGCTACACGCCGATCATTAAAGTTAGAATTGAGGAAGCTATGCATGCTGAACCTCGTGTCAGTGTGAAAAACTTCTTATGCGCATTATCAATTCAGAATTAATATGGAAGGGTGTAAACATTCCAAATTGAGTAAGCCGTGATTCTGCAAAGGAATTCTACGACAACACAACCTAGCATCATGCAGCTCCATTGGCATTTGCCATAGTATAATTGTCAGGTTTGGCATTGGTGCCCCGTTTTCTTCACACTGAACAAGTGTGAGAGAGTCTGGATATGATGGAGATCATATGGATCTGATGTGTGGATTTTAAGTTTCCCCTTAATTTTAAAGACATATTCCTATTTCATAAATTAATGGCCGTTTTCATTAACTCTTTTTATGTTTCTTCAGAAGACCTCAGTGAGGACCAGCGTTTGTTTAAACGTAACCTAAACATTCAGGAGTTTAGACTTTGCCATAAGGGCAGTTAAACATGTAGATCACATTTCTGCAATTGCAAGTATAATATTCTTTAAAGGGGTTGTACTAAGCTTTAGACTTATTCTGTATTCAGAGGATAGAGAATATGTGCCTGTTTGGTGGAGTACCGATCACTGTGACCCCCGCAAAATTAGGGTTCCAGTGTCTCCCTTTTTGAATGGAGTAGCAGTCATGCACGTCTACTACTGTTGCATTCAACTCTGTATGAGTGCTGCACCATTCAGATGGAAAACATGGGACCTTCATGATCGGCACAGGTCCAAGCAGTGGAGACCCCACTGATCAGGTACTTATTCCCCATGCTATAGATAGGGAAAAAGGGGAAAACTTAGCACAACTCTTTTAATATAATATTTAATGTGACTCTGGTCCCAGGGACCAAATTTTGGGGGAAGTAACATTATTTGCTGCTTTACTTTTGCGGTCTTCCTCTGGAGATCCACTGTTCCCCTGTAGGTCTTCCAATATCGCGGTACCACTCCTCACACTACCCGGGTGCGCACTGTTCATCGTTAGTCTGAAGCACGTGATGCTGATGTTACATCAGAAAGATATTTCCTACTATCTTAATATGTAGGTGTGTACTGTTGTTTACAGGAAAAGCATTCAGATATTACAATATTCCTCTATCCATAGTAAAAGACTTGTCTAAGGGCTCAAGGCCACGGATGTTTTTTAACCGCGTATTACGTGTGCGTTGCATGCATGTGTGATTGTTCTCCGTAAGAGAAACCAAGTAACCTTGTAGATATGTTACCTTTTAATGACCAACAAAAATACATGATGTTACAGCAAGCTTTCGGATCCCCTGTTGATCCTTTCTCAGGCTAAAATGGAACTGGTTTGGATAGGGCACATATATAATACACAGATGCAGAGAGGACACCTCCTTTTGATTGAAATGCAAATGTTCATATACAGAAATTTGAGACTGTTTTGCACTCATAACTTAAAACAACAGCCAAACAGAGCTGAGACACTACTTAATCAGTCCATTGAGCTCAGGAATATGACAGTTTTATGATGTGTCTTATCTCTCCTTCAACCTGCACATGAAAGATGCAGCATCACCTATTGGATGGTAACATTATTACAAGTCAAGTTCTGAATTTTTATGAAGTTTAAAGAAAAAAAATGGGAAGAGGACATCCCTCTTGACCTCCTTCAGACCTTTCATATTTTCCACTTATGCAAGAATCCCGGGCTGAGGTTCATTCCATTCTGAGAGGCTGCAGAATCACCTTATCCACGTCTTCTACAGCAACAATAAAAAGGCCTGCATGGAGATACGAACTTTAACTTACAGAGGACTTGAAACTGAGAATTCAACACTATTACACAACACTACGATGCTGCTTCATTAAAAACAAGGAAAAGAAACTCCAGAAACTTTAAAGCAGAGCACGCCTGTACCCAAACACTGATCAGGAACATCCTGGGTCTGGCATGATCGAACAGAACCCCCAACAGGAACAGACAAAGGTAAAATTAGCTGTGTTATCAATCTGTCATCTCACAACCCCAGTAATGTGGAGCTCAGTGTCCTCTCTAGGGGACTTTCATTCTGTCTTACTAAAACGCTTGACAAAACAAAACTCTGTAGCGACATGGAGGAATATTTCAGGAGACAGACTGAAAGAGTTCTTCCATGACAAAGAGCACTCAAACACAGGAGAAGATAGGGTCCGGGAAGAAGTCTGATTGGACACACACCACTGGCCGCAATCCCACCTTGGATAAATAGACTGCTTTAGACATGTGGTGCAATCTACTATACTGGACAAGCAGAAAAGGGAAACATTTAATATCAATATGCAGGAAATCTATGCTCTTAAGAGGAACAAGGAGATCACCATTAAGCCTGCAGATAAGGGTGGAGCTATAGTCCTCATGAGTACATCAGACTACACGAAAGAAGCAGACAGCTGACAGACACCAGATACTACACCAAACTGGATCAAGGCCCAACTCAAAAATATGTGAGGGAATTGAGAAGGGTCATCAGAAGCCTGTCTGTGGGCTCCACAAGACTTTTGGACTTGATACCGGAGAACCCCAGGGTTGGAGTATTCTATATGCTTTCCAAACTACACAAAGCTGGCAACCCAAGGAGGCCAATTATCTCAGGTGTTGGAACCCTCACTGAAAAAAATCTGAGGATGGGTGGAAGGTGTCCTCAAACCACTGGTGAGGAAGACAACTAGCTACTTGCAGGACACCACAGACCTACTGAACAAACTCAACCATAGGTCCCCTCCCAGATGGCGCAATCCTGGCCACAGCGGATGTGGAGTCCTTATACTCCAACATCCCACATGAAGATGGAGTGACTGCCCGCCAGGCACCCCTTGAGGCCAATGGGGTTACCTCTGAGTTGGTGTTACAACTCACAAGATTCATACTCGCACAATTATTTCTCCTTTGACGAGATATTCCTGTAACTCACCGGGACTGCCATGGGCAGTAAAAGGGCACCACAATATGCCAACCTTTTCATGGCAAAACTGGAGAGTGACTTTTTAGCCTCCTGCCCAACAAACCATTGGCCTACTTCTGCTACATTGATGACATCATAATCATCTGGACAGACACTGAACAAAAGCTAATAAAATTCCATGAGAAATTCAATGCATTTCACCCCACCATAAACCTGACATTAAGCTACTAGTATACAGAAATCAACCTTTTGGACATCACCATAAAAATTTTGAACAACTCAATACAGACATCCCTGTACCAAAAATTGATTGATCGGCCCACGTACCTCAGATGGGACAGTTCCCATCCTAAACACATGAAAAAGTCCATCGTCCACAGCCAGGCCATCAGATACAACCAGATCTGCTCCGACCCAACAGACAAAGAGGAACATTTACAAAATCTCAAAAAGACATTTTTGAACCAGCGCTACCTTCCCACCTCAATTGATGACCGAGCCACCAGGATACCCAGAAATCAACTACTCCAATACAAAGAGAAAGAAAAAAAAATGGACGTGTGCCTCTAGTAGTGACCTACAAGTCACAGCTAGAGGTACCGAGGAAGACTGCAAAAAAAACTCCCATCATACCCTACACAAGGATGACCGTCTGAAAACCATATTTCCGGACCCTCCCCATCTATGTTATAGGCAATCTCCTAATTTGAAGAACTTTATAATCAGGAGTGCATTGCCTTCTAACACACAAAAAGGAACTTATCCCTGTAAGGTAAGGAGCTACTCACATATACTAACTGCGGACAGAATACATAACCCCGACACACAGCAGGACTATAAGATCAACATGTGCCACGTCTGATGTTGTGTACCTGATCCTATGTAGTAAATGTCCTGTTGGGCGGCTTTATGTTGGGGAAACAGGACAAAACTGAGAGCCAGGATGAGATCTCATCGTCACTCAATTAGAGAGGGAAAGACTGAACTACCTGTGGCAAAACATTTTTGTGGTCAAGGACACAGCATAGAGCAGATGAGGGTTATCATACTGAATGGCAATTTCAAGTCGCAGCCTCACAGAAGAATTTAGGAATACAAATTTATGGCCGTGTTTGATACCCTCAAAAATGGAATGAACCTTAGCCTGGGATTCTTGCATAAGTGGAAAATATGAAAGGTCAAGAGGGATGTCCTCTTCCCAATCATTTTATTTATTTATTTTTTTAAACTTCATAAAAATTCAGGACTTGACTTGTAATAATGTTACCATCCAATAGGAGGTGCTGCATCTCCTTTCATGTGCAGGTTAAAGGAGAGACAAGACACATCATAAAACTGTCACATTCCTGAGGTCAATGGACTGATTAAGCAGTGTCTTAGCTCTGTTTGTTGTTTTAGGTTGTGAGTGCAAAACCGTCTCAAATTTCTGTGTGTGAACATTTGTATTTCAATCAAGAGGGGTGTCCTGTCTGCATCTGTGTATTATATATGTGGCCCATCCAAACCAGTTCCATTTTAGCCTGAGGAAGGATCAATAGAGGATCCGAAAGCTTGCTGTAACATCATGTATTTTTGTTGGCCATTAAAAGATATCATATCTACAAGATTACTTGGTATCTCACTGTGAACAATCACACTTTGCTCTACTGACTAACACGGTACCAACACACGATGCATGGAGGTAGTGAAAGACAATGGACTTTCATTGTTCCATGCACATCGGAGTGTGGACATTGCGTATCCATACGCAAGATAAAATTGCATATGATACGCAAGCCCTTCTATGGGCAGCATTTCCATACGCATCCCTGCTTTGTTCAGAGAGGGGAATTGTAAAAATAACACTGCGTATGTCTGTTACATCAGATTCCCAGGCATGCGCAGTGTCACATGCAGCCCATACGTGGTCTCTGCCAGCAGAGCATTTGGGCTGTGTATGTGTAAAACACTACAGGAAATCCACGGGGTTTCACACTTATGTGAGCATGAGCCCTAAAGTTGACTTCACACAAGCATATGCACATGCCTGAGCACAACTTTTTTGCGCTATGACCGAGGCTTTTTTGTGCGCTATTCGGCATATTGCACAGCACCTTTTTTGACTGTAGTGCATATTTTTTTTCCATGCATTGTTTCATGCATCTCCTTGCATATTGCACACTCATCTCAGCGCCCCCCATAGATTTCTATGGTGACCTTTCTGGTGTGCTAATATGCAAAAAAAATAGAGCATGTTTGGGGGTTTTTTTTCCAAATGCGCGCGCCAAAATACAGAAATGTGAACGAAACCCATTGACATCAATAGGTTCTATTCTCTACATATTGCGCATGCAAATATGTGTGAAGGAGCCGTAGAGGTACCTTCACACAGATTGATTATCGCCTGAATAATCTCTTGAAAGAATAATTTTTGTTGAAAGCCGTACTGTATGCACAGCCACCGACAGGGCATTGAGCGAGAAATTGCTTATTAGCTCCTAGTCGCTTCGTTTCAGCCTACTGAAACAAAGCGACTAGTGAGCGACTTCTCACTTAGTGCAAACAGGAGTCCTTCAATGTTTGAGCGACTGCCTGTTCACAGTAAATGGAGGCAGGCGGCCAGAAGAGATCTCCAGCGCGCTCCACCTACATCCGCTGAACGATTACCGGTCCTGTATTGTGATAGACATGATGATTATTTGGTATAAAATGTCTATCGATTTGTATAACGTAAATGTATTTTGCTATTGTAATGACTTTTAGCTCTGAGGAGTTTAAAGGACACACACACAATCTAATCATGGTATTTGCTAGACAATGGATGTATGATGTTAATGTTAGCTAAGTACATAGGAATTACACAAGAAGCCTCTAAGAGTTAAGGGTCATAGTGTTGTGTATATCCTGTGTTCAATACTGAGTGTTTACCTAGGCCCCCTTCCACTCCTCACACAAGCTAGTTAAACAATGATTTGTCAACTACACAGAATTCCTTAAGGCTGTCTGCATGCTAAAGAAGACAAAGTCCATACTATGGCGGACGTGAGGGAGGGTGGGCAGAGAGGTGGGAGATTCTATATGATCCGACAAATGAGAATCTTATATGTTACTGATGTAATCTGTTGCACGCCCATTGAAGGGCGGTTGTCATGTGTTATAATAAAAGGCTTGAGCCTCTATACATTGTAGAGACTCTCCCAGTTTTAGACCAGCATTTGTGTCTGATTCTGCGCGACGATGTGTGCACACGATACAATTCGGAAGCGGCAAAATACCCTGAAGCCTGCTGGAGAAACCATAATCCAGAACAGTGGCGTCCTTGGGTGGGCGAGTGGATCTGTGAGGTCACAGCCTGGAACGTACAGAGATCGGCAGATAGCACGCGGAACTCAGGGGCCCGAAAATCTACAGAACACGGTAAGATTGCTTTATGTAAATCTACCGATGTGATCTGGGTTCTGACTGCTAAATCTGCCTGTATCTGATCCAGACTGGACCTTCACTGAAAGACAGGTCTGTCCACTCGAAAAATCACCATGTTACCTGTCTAGGGGTATTTTGTATGCTGTGACTGTTATGTCTGAGACGGTTAAAAATTGTGTATGCAAGACCAAGAGACAAATTCTGTGAGGGTTAATGTGTCAGAAGGGCGGACTCGGCTGTTTAAGTCTGAGGGAGCACGCCAGAGACTTACTCCTAGGTAAACTAGTGTGAGGTTAGGAAGATTTATGATACGCATATTTACTTTTTATGATTGAGCGTGTTATGTTCTCATATGTGAAAAGGTATATACGCGGGAATATAGCCGTGGTGTGACGGCTGATGTCTCCAGAATATTGTTGAGGTCTTGGTCATTGAAAATAATCGTCAGTCTCTGTGTATAGCTAAAATGTCCTGTCCAGACGGATTACTAGTAGAGGTTGGTTGTTATAAAGGTAGATGAGATATATACCTTGAGCCGTTGTGGTTATTCTCCAGTAATCCCGTCTGTTTGGTATTATAGAAAGAATGTGCAGTGTTTATTATCAGGGGGGAGGGGTGCTGATAAGAGAGTCGACTGAAGTTAAGCCACTGAAAGCTTTTTCCAATTAACCCTTCCGTTCCTTTTGTCTTGTAGAATTAATGTGCATTGTAATCTGAGTGGGAAAGAGAGGTTATATTGGAAGGATTTGAAGAAAGCAGATTTTACAAGAGAAACACTACTGTGTCCAGAAACTTCGAATAGAATAGAGTTGCGCAGATTGAGAAGGTTAGGCATAGACGCAGGTTGTTTAGAGAATGGGGAGCAAAGTGAGCAAGGGCAAAGGTCATAGAGCTAGTGATCTGGTTGCTGAAGGGAAGGGAGCAGAGTTTACTGAACAATGGGAAAGGACCAGGAAAAGTTGCAGAAAGAAATGAATATGGACAGATAAGATAGGCTGTAGAAAGTTTTCAGAAGATGAGCAGGAAGCCTAGCAGAAAGAAAGGTGTTTTTAGATTGCTAGGAGGAGGTATAACGTAGTTAAGAGATTAAAGAGGGGAAAGCAAGTGGGGGGGTATGTGTATTGCTTATGAACAATGTAATGTCTTTGTGTTGACTACAGCCCCTCCCTGTAATGGCGGCCGCGCTTGCAATGTTTACAACCCAACATAGTGTGACTCTGCAGTAAATGTAGTGAGGCCTGCCCCCACCCTGAAGTTACTTCCCCCCATGTGCTCACTTTCGGGGTGTGTGATGTTACTTCCGGTCCCTCCCCATCTGGGACAGGACCTGGCCCCGCCCCTTCCTCCTCCAGCGGCCATTTTGCCTCACCTGGAAGTGCTGCTGCCCCTGGCCCCGCCCGTTCCTCCGGCAGCCATCTTGCCTCACCTGGGAGATTTGTAGCCCCGCCCCTTTCTGCCTCTGGCGGCCATTTTGTTGTATTTGGGAGGCCTACATTCCCCAATGCCACTGTATCCAGTGCTAACATCATGATTGTCTGAAGTAAGGTTTTGTTTGACCAGACTTTGTTACGCTCCAAGATGTGGCCACTTTGGATGTGTGATAAGTTCAGGGAAACAAACCTTTGTGAAGATGCAGCTTGGGACATAGTAGATGACTAAGCTGGTTTATAGTGCATGGAAGATTGGAGTTGATGCATGGGGGGCAGAGACCAGGAATACATGACAGGGGACGCTCTCTCATGTTCCCAGGGGCTCTGTTTTCCACTGCCCGCTTCTCCAATGGATACTCAGACAGATGATGTTATGGAAGGCTCCTACAGATGAAATAATTTCCCTATAGTCACCCAGCAAACTTTTTCATGCAATTTGGTGAAGTAATTTTACTTTTTTATGTGAAGAAAGAGGGACTGAATTGCCCAGAGTAGGATGTTAATTCATCCGTATTCTTTAGTTTTTCTTTAAGTCTTTTGTATATTCTAGTGTCAGTCTACACTGAAGCTATAATTATATTCCGACAGAAGAGTAGAAGCTAAACGCTGGCCATACCCTGAAATACTATTACACTTGGTGACGTAAAATTTTACTTGTGTGGCGCCCCCTTGTGTTAAAAAATGCTAACTGCGACCTGAAAGGAAAAAAAATTTTTTGTAAGGAGATTTTCGCTCAGACTTCGTTGCATACAATGTCACCTTGACCTACAAAGTGCTTGTTTTTGTGCCTCTTGGTTTACTAGTTTGAACGCAATTACTCTTTTTCCATTGAGTATTCCGGTTCGAAAGGGGAGAGGCATAGGTGATCTGGGTCATAGATGATCTAGGTGTTGTAGATCAGCTATTGGGTTTGGAAAATAAATAAATAAATGATTTTGTGCTACAAGATTCCGAGCTATGTGAAATAGAACATCAGCACGATTATTTAGTACTAATTCAGTAAGAAACTGCAGGTATGCAAACAGTTACCAGAACCCCTGTTGATAATGCATATGTTGAGCTTTTTGCAGATGGTACCAGGGTGAGGATTGATGACTCCACATCGGATATGCAGTGGTCACACAACAAGATGTCCTAGAAGCAGAAGCTCTGCCTCCGCATGTCACAGTACAAGAAGCGGAATTGAAGGCCCTCACTGAGGCGAGTAGAGTGGCGAGAGGTAAGACGGCAACCCTTTACACTGACTCCTGGTATGCATTTGGCATAGCTCATGATTACGGCCCAATATGGAAGGCCAGACAGGTTTTTTACCTTAGCAGGACAACCAATTGAGAATGGTGCAGCTGTACAGAGTCGCATGGAGGCCCTACTTCTACCTGACAAAGTTGAGAGTTCGCACCGATTCCTACACTGGAGAGGCGAGAGACGACACCCTCGCTGACAGCATAGCAAAGGCAGCGGCCCTCAAGCCGTGGAAGAAAGAAGAAAAAGATACTGACAGCATGAGTCAGTGGTAAAAAAAACTTTGGACATTGACAAAAATTTGGACTTTGATATGCTAAAGACTTTTTACAGTTACAAGCCAGCAAGGAAGAAAAGAATAAATGGACTAATATGGGAGCAGCAGAAACAGGACAGCGTGTGGTGAACAGTCAACAGCACTTGCCCACCACAGTTCCTGTATCCCATGATGGCCCAGCTGATGGACGGAAAGACCCACCTAGTAAACCAGCAATAACGACGACGCTTGAAAGACGATGGGCGACTTCTGGGTTCTCTGTAGCTGCTGCATCATTTGTCCGGTTTAGCATGATCTATGCCATAGGTGAGTCAGGGCAGAAGTAAATTTGCCACATCACACTTGTCGGGACCACTCTACCCATTTCAGGGATTGCAAATTGACTACGTTCAGCTCCCACTTGTTGGGAAGTATGAATACGTGCTTGTTGTTGTTGATGTCTTTGCAGGTTGGAGGCCAACCCTGTTACCAAGGCAAACAAGTAGGTAACCGCAAAGAAGCTCATGAACGAGGTAAACTGTGAATATGGGGTACCAGAAGTGATTCAGAGTCAGACAGAGGTACAAACTTCGCAGGTGAATGTAACATGTCATGTCTGCTCTGGGTGTATCCCAGGCCTTTTACATACTCTACCATCTTTAGAGTAGTGGAAAGGTGGAGAGACGTAGTGGCACGCTAAAAAGTAAGATACTTAAAAATGACGCCACTTTGGAAAGACTGTCATCCAATAGCCTTATACAGTGTTAGATATGAACCCAGGGGGGATTATACATTATCTCCCTACGAGATTGTTTGGGCTAGCTCCAAGGCTAGGTCGTTACTATCCTCAGTAGTTACAATTACAATCTGATGTGTTGACTGAGTATGTGATTTCCGTTGTTAAAGAACTAACCAAAGCCTATGCACAGGTGTTCTCTTCCAGACTCAGAGGCAGACACTGGGACACATCTTGCAGCCTGGGGATTGGGTGCGCATCAAGAAGTTCCCCAGGAAGCACCCTCCTGAGCCCCGATTTGATGGCCCCTACCAGGTGCTTCTGACTACTGCCACAGCTGTGAAACTAGCCGAAAGACTTACATGGATCCATGCTTCATACTGTAAGAAAGCTTCAGATCCGGGAGACCAGTCTTAGTTGTGCCAAGGACATTACTCTGGTTAGGGCTAGTGAGAGAGGAGGGTGGCAACTGGAATCCTTAGTCGGAAGAATATGAGGGTATGGTTACCTTCTGGTATAACTCGTTCAATGCTCAAGTAGCCGCATATTCCTTCGACTATTGTACTGTGGTCCCGTGTCTAGGCGCAAGATCCCACCGCAGGCCAGATTTAGCTCAGTCCAGCTGGTTATATGACTTATATACCCGGGGAATACAATATGTTTGCGCCACTGATAACGTCTGGGGAGAAGACTGCCGTTATTGGGGATTAGTGGGATGTAACACAGGAATAGACTGGTCCTATAAACCGCGAAGTGCCTTAAAAAAGAAAGACAAGAGCGGGAAATCCCTAATTAGTCGTATAACCCTCCTTGAGAATAATAAGGACAGCAGGTATTGGAAGGCTGAACTTAGTATGTTGCTTGGTTTTAATGCGGTTTTTACATTAACCATGGGAGATCCAAGCCTGGGGGACGGAGGGACTTATAGTCTGGGGACATACCGGTACGGGAGGACAGATCCCTTAGGGAAGTTTAAAATAAGGGGTATGGTAGATGCAGCCGAATGGAAGCCTTCACTTAGTCCCGTGCCCATAATTAACCCCCTCCGCCGTAAGATAAAGACCTTGACGAACATGATGATCATAGCCGACCCTACCTTTTGAGGACACCTTGACAGTAGCGACTGGCTACTCTGACCAGAATCTCTGGTTGGAGTTGATGAGGTACAATGCTAACAGGAGCAACAAGTCTAACTGTTGCGTGTGCGGTAGTGCCCGACTACACTCGGGGATGGTCCCCCTAAATCTCCCTGTAGATGCTGAAGAGTGGTTTATTAGTCTCTTCACGAACATTTCCGCTAATTACACTGTCCGTGAGAAATGGAAGAAGGAATACTCTATAACTACTTAAGTGTTTTGCACCGGAGAGAGTGTTACTGACTACCCTGGAAACTACACCTGCCGGGCAAATAGGCAGGGTGGAGGGAGATTTTTGGGGAACTCACCAACGGGTATTGCTCCTCCTACGGTACGATAGGAGGGGAATGGACACAGAATCAGGTTCAGTCCTTAGGAGACGTTTACTGGTTTTGTAGTGACATGAGGTAGAGGACCCGCCTGGAGGGTAATTGGACAGGGGAGTGTGCCTTAGCAAAAGCCCTTATGCCCCTTCACATCCTGTTAGATAACGTTGAGGATAATGAGGTTACCCCCAATAGTTACTTTATCTCGATCCAACTCAGTCTGTGTTTTGTGGTTATCCTGTCATGTTGGTCTATCCTTGTTTTCCGCATAGGTACGGCGGTTCCTTCCAGTCTTGTCACTAGGTAGTGTAGGGTCAGGGTGAGGCGACCTGGACGTGTTCACCATTAGGACTATCTCCAGGAGGGACATTGGTGTGGGTGAAGATTAGGGAGTCCCAGGCCGTGCGTACCTGTGCACGCTACTAGTATTGTAACATTATGCTAGAGCGAGAAGAGAGACCCCTGGTGGTAGTTTTGATCTACACGTATACATTGACATCATAGGATAGCCAAGGGGGGTACCTGACAAGTTTTAAAAATTAGAGACCAAGTTAAAACTAGAATCGAGTCCATTTTCCTGGTCATTATGGTAAATAAACGTTGATTGGATTAATTATGTTTATTATAGTTAGCAGTGGTTTATAAATTATACTAGAGACGCCTTATAGGGACTAGTCGACCAATAGGACCTACCTCGACTATGACTTTTTTAAAAATAGAATGGCCTTAGATATGACTTTAGCTAAAAAGGGGAGTGTCTGTAAGATGATAGGGGAGACTTGTTGTACCTACATCCTAGACGACACGTGACCCGCGGGTAAAGGCGCACTTGCCATTAAGAAGCTGACCGCACTAACTAAAAAGAGCTAACTTTTGGGACCAGCACTCGCCATGGATGAGCGGGTGGTAAAGGATCCTGGCACAGACGGGCGTCGCTGTTGTATGTGAACTGATGGTTACCTTTTCTGTTCTAGTCTGCTGTGTTATCCCCTGTGTCAGAGAGACCTGTGAAACTGATGCTGGAAAAGCCGCTCCCACCATGAGTTTGCTGAATGCATCCCCAGAAGGAGTGGACAAGTCCTACACCCCCTTGAAGACCCTAAAACGAACCTTCAACGCGCTCCTGTTATAGGCTCATGCGCAGAGAACTGTGAAAATTAGATAATTAGAGGATAGACATTTTAAGGGGGGATTGTGATAGACATGATGATTATTTGGTATAAAATGTCTCGATTTGTATAACGTAAATGTATTTTGCTATTGTAATGACTTTTAGCTCTGAGGAGTTTAAAGGACACACACACAATCTAATCATGGTATTTGCTAGACAATGGATGTATGATGTTAATGTTAGCTAAGTACATAGGAATTACACAAGAAGCCTCTAAGAGTTAAGGGTCATAGTGTTGTGTATATCCTGTGTTCAATACTGAGTGTTTACCTAGGCCCCCTTCCACTCCTCACACAAGCTAGTTAAACAATGATTTGTCAACTACACAGAATTCCTTAAGGCTGTCTGCATGCTAAAGAAGACAAAGTCCATACTATGGCGGACGTGAGGGAGGGTGGGCAGAGAGGTGGGAAATTCTATATGATCCGACAAATGAGAATCTTATATGTTACTGATGTAATCTGTTGCACGCCCATTGAAGGGCGGTTGTCATGTGTTATAATAAAAGGCTTGAGCCTCTATACATTGTAGAGACTCTCCCAGTTTTAGACCAGCATTTGTGTCTGATTCTGCGCGACGATGTGTGCACACGATACAATTCGGAAGCAGCAAAATACCCTGAAGCCTGCTGGAGAAACCATAATCCAGAACAGTATGAAAGCAAAGGAGCGAGCACTAGTCGTTGGGGAGATTGTCGAGCACTTCTGCTGCTGCCAGTGGTCCCGTATAGAGGCACCTTATGACCGGCATAGAAGGTATGGTATAGTGGCATGGTTGTAAGCAGTGCCTGACAGCGGGCCGCGTGTTTCATCATTGCCTTCTCTAGCTGTAGCGTGGGACCTGACACTATGTCTACAGACATTACTGACTGAGCTGGTGGATGACAGCTCTTGGGCAACAAATGTGACACAACAGCTTATGAAACGTAATTAGTAAGATCTGAGGGGGAAAAACAGCTTTTCCACAGGAATACGGGTTATTTCAGCTAACCTATCACACTGAACAAACTAATCGCTGGTGATCTTTTCTTCAGCTGACCTCAAATGACTTGAGAGCATTAAAAATCCTCTAAATACTTTGCTTTAAATTCTTTTCCACAATTAAGACACGAGTAAAAAAACGGAGCTGAAATATCAACACATGTGCAGAGCTCTATATATTGGGGAGCCAGTTCCAGCCGCTGCACTTTGTATGTAATCGATATATATTCTTTTCTTCTCCCCATAAAAGTGTATCAAACTATGATTATACAAAAAAATGTAAAAAAATGAAATTCGTTAGTATCAACAGTATGTCTCTGCTGTCAGTGATTGCTGCTTACTAGATGTCATCGCAGCGCAGATGTAAGAAACACGTCTTCTCTAACCATTTGGAATCTGCTGGCAGATGTTTTGTATGTATTGGAAACTCAGAAAGCTAGGCTTTTTGGGTGAATGCTCCCAAAGTACCATACACCCTCGTATATTCAATGATCACTTTATTAGAGACACTCGCCCTTTCACGATTGGAGCTGTATGTAAATTTGAATGATCTGAGTAACTTCCAACGAGGCATGAACACTGCTGCTAGACTATCCAGGGCTAGGATTTCACAAGCTGCCAACCTTAGGTTTTCTCATGCAACGATATTCAGAGCATACCAAGAATGGCATGATCGAGGAAAAACATCCAACAAAGGGGATCCTGTGGATGTAAACAACTCATCAATGAAAGGGGTCAGAAGAGGATGTCAAGAATTGTTCTGATGAAGAGGCGGTGAGCGGTCAGGCACATTGTAACTGAATACAACTGCTAGTGCTCTAGCTAATGTGTCCGAATGCATGACTCATTGGGCTATAACCGCAGACGACCCGTTGGAGTGCCATTGTTGTCTAAGAAACAGAAAGGTGAGATTCCAGGGGACAAAAGAGTGCAAAAACTGGACCACTGAGCAGTGGAAAAACATCAACTGGCCAGATAAATCTGGATTTATGTTGCACCGTGCTGATGAGAGGGTCAGAGTTTGGGGCAATCGGAATTCATCAATGAACCCTTCATATTAGCTGTTCAGAGCATGCCAGGAAGTCCTTCTAATCTGCTGAAACCACAAGAAGCTTCCTGTCCACAGGGGCCGATATTCCTGTAGAACTATTTCAACACATGGTGGAATCTACAGAACAACAAATTGCTCCAGTTTGAAAGGCCAAAGCAGATCCAAAGTGCTACTAGATGGGTGTTTCTAGTAAAGAGGTCCTTCTGTGGGCCTGTAATATGGAACCTGTGTTTGTTGTCATTATCGTCCCTTGAGGGCTTTTCATTTGTGCTTTATGTGGAGGGGTTACCTTGATCTGGTCAACTATCCGCCTTATTTTTCTTGTCTAAAGGCTCAGCGAATGTGCATGGTTTTCCAAAAAAATTGCAAATATGTAATAATTTGTTACACATTTGTGGGGGTTGCTGTGGTTACATGATCTCAGATGGCAGGTGCTTCCTGGATTATAGATATTGGGATTGGGAGTCCGCTAAACTGACCATGCGGATTGGCCTGACAGTGTCCATTACAAGATCTGTGAAAGCCGGCACTTTGTGAAAAGCACAGGTACGTTACCACCAGGGGGAAGCAAGATGGCGCTGTGGATATCATTGTGCTTGGCGTTATACCGCACAGCATTAGGCAAGTATACATCTTTTGATCAAGATATACATAATGCATTTGAATTATAAAGGTTAGACTCTGAAACGCGTCTGTCGGATATAATCATATGTTTAGAATATCGGATTCCATTTGAGTGGCTCTATATTCTATTTCTGGCATGTGGGGAGCGCGACCTTCGGTTTGGTTGAAATGATTATAAATGCATGTTACTCTGTGTTTTGACGAGAGCATCTGTCCGAACGTTGCCGCATACTCTGTGGTTCCATTCAAATCAGTCAAGCTCTTATTTCCTACATGAGCAAGTCTTTATTATTATTTTGAACACCGTGGCCTGAAGATATTATCCATGGAGGTGCTCTGCTTGTTATTTATCTTTTAGGAGCATATTAATTGCAGATAAGTCAAGGTTATATTTCTGTCATAAGAGCACAATGGCCGGTGTGCCTACCTGTGCAGCCAACATCCTTCTCTTTGGCTTACTAACACTGCCACCAGGCTGCCCATGAAGACATGCACAGAATGACATGTTAAAAGGACAGACTTATGCCAGCCGTTGGCGCTCAGCCTATGACTTCCGGCATACTAGAGTTCGGACACATGACAAGTGTATCGGTGGGCTATGTCTGCAAATCTTTGATAATTTAAAGGGTCTCTGCATTGAAAACATATTTTTCCATCACTGCACTCCTCAACTGATTGTTTGTTGCACTCTGGACATTTCCGATGTATGTTGCAGTCACTTCCATGCAGTGCAGCCTCTTCTCTGATACTTAAAGGGGTTGTCCCGCGGCAGCAAGTGGGGTTATACACTTCTGTATGGCCATATTAATGCACTTTGTAATATACATCGTGCATTAAATATGAGCCATACAGAAGTTATTCACTTACCTTCCCTACGCTAGCGTCCCCGTCTCCATGGCTCCGTCTAACTTCAGCGTCTAATCGCCCGATTAGACGCGCTTGCGCAGAAGGGTCTTCTGCCTTCGGCTCGGTTCGGCAGCAGCGGCATTCTGGCTCCGCCCCCTTCTACGCATCATCGCGTAGCTCCGCCCCGTCACGTGTGCCGATTCCAGCCAATCAGGAGGCTGGAATCGGCACACGTGATGGGGCGGAGCTACACGATGCCGCGTAGAAGGGGGCGGAGCCAGAACACAGCTGCTGCCGGGCAGACCCGAAGGCAGAAGACTCTTCTGCGCAAGCGCGTCTAATCGGGCGATTAGACGCTGAAGTTAGACGGAGCCATGGAGACGGGGACGCTAGCGCAGGGAAGGTAAGTGAATAACTTCTGTATGGCTCATATTTATTGCACGATGTATATTACAAAGTGCATTAATATGGCCATACAGAAGTGCTGAACCCCACTTGCTTTCGCGGGACAACCCCTTTAACAGACACCATCTCGATTTTTAGATTTCTCCCCCATTTCTCTAAACTGTTATAGCAATTCTGTGATGCATCTGCATAGCATCATATGAGCAGCAAGAGCCTCTGCCTTCTGTGATGACGCTATAATTTTCATTACATTCTATATTCACCTAAATAAGCTGAAGACCAAGTATACAGTCAGGGAGCATGACAAGCGATATTCCCTCATGGCTGTGGACAGGCAGCCTAACACTGATATGAAATAAAACATCAGCAGAGTTCTTTGAGAATTCTTTACTACTTTACCATAAACTACAAGTGTCACATACAACTAATTTCCAGTTTCTAAAATACATTCCCAAACTATCTGTAGTTGTACAATTGTAGGCGCATATGGCAATTACATTTGATAAAACACGTTGATTGGTGCAGGTATTACATAAACATTTACATTGTAGCAACGTCGGCTTCGGGAAGATAGAAGTAGGGCTGAGAGATGGCAGTGAAAGAGCAAACAAAGAGTGGCAGTGATAGAAAAGAGCCAGGAAAATGGGCAACTTCAGGAGTGTTCTAGGCTACTAACCAACTACAAACCCCTTCACAGCCTCAGTTCCCGATCCTTATAATTTATTATGGGTATTTCTAGAATGACAGAATAGACAGGCAATGACTAAGTAGCTCCTGGGACTTGTAGAAAGCCTCAGGCTAGGAGTACTACATTGTTTCAAATCTCTCCGCTTTCTAGTGTATGGGGTTATAGAGGAATTTCAACCTAAAACATAAAAATGCCCATATATTGATGATCATGAACCATTCAGTCATTGCCGACTCTATGGATCAACTCTCAACGTTTTTGTCTATCAAGTACAGCTTCTTTTAAATGGCATATAGTCATGGCAGTGTCTACCACCTTTCGGTTTAATCCACTTCTAAAGATATGCAGACTGTTTACTATGCGTTATGGTTCGCCACAGACCCTTTTTCCACTAAGTATTCTATAAAGTGACACATGATTGTTAGGAGGCATGTAGACATTTGGTACCTCTCATTTTATTTTTTGAATATTTTGACAAAATAACATTTTTCTATCAGTTTTGGTAAAAATCTGGCATGTACTGGACATTTTTACATTTTAGGTGTAAATTCTCTTTAAAGTAGTTGTTGACTTTGGGTAATCCCTAATTGTTGTGCCACTGCTGGAATCCCCAGTGATCAGCCATAAGATATCGGGAAACCTGGTGTTCAATTCCTCTGCAGCGCCACCACTGGGAAGTTAAGAGATATTCTGGTTAGTTTAATTTTTGAAGTTTCCTGCTAGATAGGTGAAAACAGGATTGATCAGAATAGGGATCTTGAAGTTTCCTGAATGAATGGTGTGTTGGATGCACCTCTGTGTCGCCACTCTATTCACTTAAATTGGATTTTTGGATTTCAGCTATCTCTGACAGTCCCACTGAAATGAATATAGTAGCCACGCCCATGGGTGCCAATGCATTATTCATTCAGTTTACTTTAGGGCCCAGCAGCCGGACCCCAGCAATCCATTTTCTCCTTCCCAGTGGATAGATGAAAACTTGATAAAACATCAACTAACCAATATACCCCTTTAGGCTGGGTTCACACAGGGCAGATTTGCCGCGGTTTTGCCGCAGCAGATCCGCCCGCGGCAAAACCGCCCGCGGCCGCTAATCTCGGGATTAGCCAGCCATGTGGATGAGATTTCTCAGAAACCTTGTCCACACGGGGCGGCTAATCCGCTGCGGTAAATCCGGCTGAAACCGCAGCCGCGGTTTCAAAAGAAGCAGCATGTCTATTTACTTTTCTTTTTTGTTTATTTACGTCGCGGCCACGCTCTTCTCTATGGGAGCGCCGGCCGCAACGGAAAAGCATGCGGCCGGGCCGCTTCAAAGCCGCCGCGGCTTGAACCGCGGTGGTTCTCCCGGCGGAAATCTCGCGGTTTTTGCTGCGGCCAAACCGTGAGATTTCCGACGGGAATCCGCCCTGTGGGAACCCAGCCTTAAGGCGGTGTTTAGAAGATATTATGTTTTCTTGCTGAAATTCCTTTTTTTTAAACATCTTTCTTACCTTTATCTTTTGTTTTCTCTTCTGCAGAAAAATCAAGAAGTCACTTAGAGGGAAAAGGGGAAATACAAGGAATAGGAGCCTAACAAGCTGGTGCTGTAAGGAGAGGTAATGTTAGAAAGTGCCGCACTCTTCACAACACATACACTTTAACACTGTCAGAGGTTTCCATGGAACATATCGTCTGTCAGATTTATGTCTGGACACAGTTTTCTTTAGTTTTTTTTTCTTCTGCGCCGAATGATGTTGCCTAACGGTAAGGCGCCAAAAATAACATGTATATTTTTTTTCAGCCAACATCTAAAGTGCATGCCCAGCTTGACAACATGCACTGAATGTATGAGTCAAACATGATGAACAGAGAGCTAGGGCACATGCACACTGGCGTTGAGCCTATACAGCCGTTAGTGCAGAGTCATTTGGCCGTCACGCACTGACTGCTATACAGACTTTGTCAGGCTTTTTTGTATACATGAAGATATTCTCCCCTAGGAGTAATGCTTCTGCGAGGCTTACCTCCATACAAACAGCATCTCGGGCAGCATGCCTCAATTTTTTTTTTAAGATTTAGTATGAATTTGACAGTAAAAAACATCTCCATATGAATTGGTAATCATACGAAGGTCCAGTAGAGGAACTCGCGCACCTTTATGGAAGCCCTATTACAGCTCTTTACAAAGCTGAACACCAATGTGGCATGTGTGCATGAGCCCTGTGTAAAAAAGATTGCTGATGGAGCAGATTAATGGCCGATTAACAGAATATTGTAAATCAGCTATATGGGATTTTATAAAAACATCAGTCTAGAACAATGTTGCTTGTAGGGACACAAGACAAATGCATTAGAACATAAGCCAATCTCACCAGCCAAAGTGATATCCAAAATGAATCCAGTAATTTGAGAAACCCATAATGCAATGAAGAAATATATCAGAATATACTTGAATTATCATAACAGTCTCTGCATGATTTGCACATAGTCCACACTCCCCTCGTGACGTCTTCACCTTCATGAGGGCTCCAGTTGAGGTTAGTCTTTGGGAAGAACTAATGACACCTGAAGGTCTCTGTGATTGATGGACGAGGGTTTTATTACTCCTATTACTTCATTAGGCTCAAGAAGCTTCAAGTGCTTGCTACTCTCAAATTGAACTATTTATGCTTGTTAGAAAACGCTTCATCTACAAACTCAACTCAAAATGCTGTCATCACTTTGTGCATAGGAGAAGCCGAAGAAGGCATTGGAGCAGCTGGCGCTGGTGTTATTCAGGTCAGGAGTACGACTCACAGAATTGGGCACAGCCTCTTGTGTGAACTCGGGATCAAAGTGCTGTAGATCGCTTGGACCAGCCTAAAAGGGTAAGCATGCAGAGCTGTCAGTAATTTCAGTTCACAACTGAACATAATACACGTTATTTAGAGTTACAAGAGAATCCAGCCAATATATATAGAAGAAAAACTAAATCTGAGTCAGTTCAACTTTGACTTGATCATAAATCAGCTTAGAAGGTAAGAAAGGGGCTGGCAAATTTGCTAGCAAACAGCATTCATACATTGTCAATCATAGCTGCAGATGACAATTTTTAATCCAACCTAATTCTAAAAATTATTTTTTAGCCCAGAATACATACATTTTAGTAAAAAAAAAATGCCCCCAAAGGTGTCCACAGCTCTTAACCCTTTCCAATCCACTGTCTGACCTCTGAAGACATTATGATTTAAAGCTGTACAGCTCCAATCTTGGAAGACGCCCGTCAGGGTTCTATTACTGTATATTGCCAGCCTCTCTGCTTTCGGAGCCTATCCAATGTGTCACCTCATGCAGTACTGGCTTTAGCCAGCAGATAGCGCCATTGTATAATGGCAGAAAAAGAGTAAGCCCCCCCTCCCTAGGAAAACCAGGATACAAATTGGATTGGAAAGGGTTAAGTCTCATACGACAGCTTGTTAAAAGGAATCCGCCATCTGATAGGCCTCTTTAACCCTTTGCAATTCAATTTTGGATTTAGGGTTTCCTAGGGGGCTTTCTCTTCCTGCCATTATACAATGGCGCCGTCTGCTGGCTAGAGCCAGTACTACAGTATGTGACATGCCAGAGAGGCCCGCTACAACAGAACGGCCGGCAATGTACAGTAAGAATACCTTGCCGGACGTCTTCCGACATCGGAGCTGTACAGCCTTCAATCAGAATGTAGGAAGACGTCAGACAGTGGATTGGAAAAGGTTAATAAAGAGCACCTATATGATGCTCATGGTATTGTATTCCAGCAGCTGCTAAATGATGTCCCATATATCTGTTTGCGGCGCCATTCAAAAATATGCTACGTATGTTAATAATGGCACATCCTGGCGTGATTGGTCACAAGTTCATGGCTGCAACAACATTTGAGACAGAACTGTCATGACATGTCCATGTTGTGCCTATCAGGCCATGAGGATTCATAATTATAAGAACATCAAGACCTATTGTAGCGCATTAATATGAACTGTTTATAGAAGCTCTTTACTCTGTACTGAGAGGATCAGTTTAAATTACGAGATTGAGAAGTTTAAACAGTAATCACCAAGAAATATATATATATAGTCCCATACACATAACAATCAAAGTTGACAATCTGACTGTAAAAGATGATATTTAGTGATTATTGTAGCGTCCAAGGCCAGCGTAAGGGGAGCTGTTATGTCCTTGGACCAGTGTGGCCAGCTGCATAGCTCTGCAGCCGTGGCACTGCCCACTCTATTGTAGCTTATCTTTTGTCTCTACTCTTCCTCGTTTTCCTGCAACAACCTCCGTTAGATTTGGTTTCTGGCACCTTGAATCTGGCAGTTGGGCAGTCTCCACATTCACTGTCAATAGATCATACCAGATTTTATCGCCCGCTTGACAGATTCAAAGCTCCAATAGCCAAATCTAACGAATGTTGTGTGGGAGAATGGGGTGGAGCAGTGCTATGCAGCCGGCCCCATTGACAGAGGATATGACAGGTCCTTTTAAAGTTGATACTTGTATACCTCTTCTTCACTAAGTTGGTTGTAGTAAAAATGTCATAGTTACTTACAACATTAGGGTTATAAGGTGGGGGAATCCTCTTATGATACAGGTCATCCCAGTTAATTGGACTGAAGAACACATGATTTTTGATTTCCAGCTGAAAAGCAAAACAGAAACATTGAGTTATTATACAAATGCTATATAATAGACCTGAAATCTCACCTTTCTTAACAATATTTTCTAACTACGGCTGCATGTGAATCTATTCAGCAGATGAGTTATATTATGTATAAATCATGTTCATATGTAAGTCTGTTTAAAATCGATTACATGGGGTCCTTCCTTCGTTGGTTGAAGAAGCTGACTCTAAATATACAACATGTCTCAGTGATGCCTATGACTGCTGAGTAGAGATGAGCGAGCACGCTCGTTTAAGGCTGATGCTCGAGAGAGCATTGGTCTTTTTGAGTAACTGCTTACTGTTCTGAGCATCATGCGGGGGGGCGGTGATGGGGAGTGGGGGGGGGGGGAGAGATCTTTCTCACCCCCCCCCCCCCCCCCCGCATGGTGCTCGGACGAGTAAGCAGTTACTCGAAAAGACCGATGCTCTCTCGAGTATCAGCCTTAAACGAGGCTGCACTCAGACCCCACTTTACACCCCTATAGAGTGTGGGGTCCCAAATCCTTACTTTGCCAATGAGAAAAAGGAAGATTCAGTTAAACACAGGGACTTTTCTATTTTTTGTGCAATACTGAGAGGTGCAGCTCATTAAAGGTAATCAGTATCTGCCCCTACAAAGTTGTGAATGGCCACTATCACACTTGGTCAGACTAACGTACATTGTGATACAAGGCTGCTATTGAGGGTCTCCTAACTTTGCAGTTTCTTTGTCTGTTTTGTAACTAAAGTACGATAAGAAAAAAAAAAAAGCAGTAGTGTAGTACAAAATCAGCCTTGGCTCCCAGGCGGCAGTGCTGGTCCTTGTGTAGCAGGCCTTGGAGAATGTCGCAGACTGCAGTGGTTTTTCCTCCTGGTAGTTGCAGGGGCTGATGGAGGATATTGTCATACATCTGTGACACATCCCGGCTATAGAATGGTGGCTGCATACAAAGAGAGGAGAAGATATGTTAAAGTGATGCTCTGCTTTGGAGCTACTTTAAAGAATATGTTATTGAAAAGCATGAATAGCAATTCCCTAATTGAAGTTTATTTCTGGATTTGATTGCTATTGGAGACCCCCCACTGCAGCAATTTCAATGATAATCGTAAAAAGACCTGTCAGCGTTTGGGAACCACTGTCTAGTTTCTCTTTTAGGTTATATAGAGGCAATAGAGCACAGATCCCAAACACAAGGCCCACTGCCTCATTTTATGGAGCCCACCAGCCGTGCTTAATAAAGGGTTTATCCAGGCAGTGCCCGTTGGTATACACTGGGATTGAAGCAAAAGCCTGCAATTACAAGTGCAGCTACCATTGATTTCAATGGGAGCTGCTCTTGCAACTATGAGCGCTGGCCAGGACACGGGACGGAGCAGCGGCTTCCGCTATGACCTCAGTGTATCCTGACGGGTGCTGCCTCTACTCATCCTGCCTGCAGCTCTGGTTAAGCGGCGCAGTGCAGAGTCTGTGACTGCTGACCTCTGCGCTGAGTGGAGAGGTCAATGCATACAGACTCAGCATCGGCTGCTACCGCCAGACCATAGATGCTGCCAGGGTGAGTGTAAAGCCTGTAGGGATGCTGCCCGAGCAAAGGCCAATAGGAGGGTTGCTATCAGATTTTTGTCCTGCCAGCATCCTTGGGACTACTATGGGGGACACTATTACTATTGGGGCCAATATAGGGCAAACTGTTTCTACTGGGGCCACTATAGGGGTCACTGTTACTACTGTGACCATTATGGGGGTCCCTATCATTACTGGGGGTACTGTTACTATCGGGACCACTATGGGAGATACTATTACTACTGAGACCATTATGGGGGTCACTGTTATTACTGGGACAACTATGGGGATCACTATTACTACTGGGATCATTATGGGGGTCACTACTGTGGCCACTATGAGGGGTCATTATTATTACTGGGGGCAGTATAGGGGCACTATCACTTGTTTTGTCGACACAAGCGCTTATACACAGACTCATTGAATTGGTGCATCAATACACAGGTTTCCTGTGTATTCACTGCGCATTTGCACCTGCCTAGTCACTTTAATGGCCTTTTGCGATGCGTAATAGGCACCAAAATAGGCCATGCCGCATATTTTTTCATGCGTTTGCACATTGCTTAAAAAAATACTCTCATGTGAACGAACCCATTGAAATCAATAGGTTCAGTTCACTGTGTATTATGTGCTGAAAAACTGTACGCATAATATGCTGCGCAAATACGGAGATGTGAAAGAGCCCGTGTGTTACAATTAAAATCGTTTTTTTGAAGACAACCATAAGGCTGATGTGGCCCTCAGTGAAATTAGTTTGACACCCCTGCAATAGAGGGAGGTAAGAGAGTGCGGCTGTAGACTTGGAGGACCTAGTACATCCATGAATTACATGGACTGTCCTCTGATTTCAGTGACTGTTGTGTACTTTGGACCTCCATCCCTCTTTCCTTTAATGTCTGGTGCCAAATCACTTTCATTTATTTGACAGATTAGGACTTGAGAATATGACCCGGCATAGAAGAGGATATTGCACAGGAAAATGTGTCCAATCAGGTTATGTAAAAGGAAGAAGGTTTGGTACCATGTTAGAACAAATTGTTCCTGACCATCTCCGATTTTTACTAAACTTTGAACATTTGTTCCTTAACAGAATTTATATAAAAATCGAAATTTTCTGACCCATCGGGTCATGGGGTCAAGAATAGAGATGAGCGAGTACCAAAATGCTCAGGTCCTCGTTATTCAAGTGAAGCGTTCCGTAATATTCGAGAGCTGTATTCGAGTAACGAACCCCATTGAAGTCAATGGGGGACTCGAGCATTTTTGTATTTGACCCGCCGGATGCCGAGCTCTTTTTTTTTTTTTCCCCTCTCTCCCTCTCTCCCTCTCCCCCTCTCTCTCTCTCCCCCTCTCTCTCTCTCCCCCTCTCCTCCTCTCCCTCTCCTCCTCTCCCTCTCCCCCCCCCCCCATACTGCTGTTGACGTGCGCAGGCTGGCACGTCACAGCAGGAAGTGGTAATGTGGTGAGGGGTCAAAACGAGGAGGGGTCGAACTCGGCGTGGTACACGCTCCAGTAACGAGCATTATCGAGTATGCTAATACTCGAACAAGCATCAAGCTCGGACGAGCATGTTCGCTCAACTCTAGTCAAGAAATACAGGGAGAATGGTTAATTTTGTGAAGGTCACATAGCATTATAATTTTTGATCATTCATATCTTAGACACTATGGGCGTAGGAAGATGTGCAAGTTACATTCTCTTTGTAAAACATAGATTTATAACATGTCTCCTAACACTATAAATCCAATACCGGTAAGGGTAAAATTGGAACAAAAATGTTACTTTTTTTTTTTTTTTTTTAAACTGAGCCACTCCAGAGAGAAAGCTGACGAAGACCTTCTATAATATAATATGCCCCATATGCTGAAGCTTCCTACCACAACATTTAAGGAAGGAAAGTGTTCTTTGTAGTTTTCGAGAATGCTTATCACCTTGCCTATCTTCCGACACAATAGTTTTCGATATATGAATTTTCAAGAATTACGGTTTGTAAAATTTACACCCCTTTATTTCCTAACCCCATGACCCAGTTTGTCTTCAAATAGAGTTTTTTATACACAATAATGAACAAATGAGCAAAATTGGTTGGGTGTTACCTCTTGGGTGATTTATCCTGGAATGACCCTCGTAGAAATGATAGATTTTGTTATTTTGTTATGGCTAACTAAAGGTTATGATGTTGCAGCAAGCTTTCAAGGCTGTTTAGGCCTTTATCTCAGGCTGGTATAACTAAATTATATCTGCTCTTTTGTATGTGTATATATACTACATATCTTGATGTATATTTTGTTAAATCATGCAGTAACATCATCTCTTCTTGTTAAGCTTGCAGTAACTTCATTTCTTTTTGTTGGCCATTAAAAGATATATCATTTCGACAAGATTACATTGTTTCTCTTACGGAGTGCAATAATATCCTGTTACATGGCATGCTGTATCTGTTACATAAGTCAGAAGTTGCTTTCTCATTGAACTGGCAGAGAAATAGGTGAAATGTGAACTATGGGGTGGATTGATGCAAAGGACAAGTTGGATGAGACAGACACAACTATGACCTGCTCACCCAGTCCACGATTGCTCAATCTGCCCCCACCTCCTGAGCTGGTAGAAGCTGCAGGCACCATATCCTCACATTTTAGGGAAAGAAGAGAGAAAGAAAAAAGGCAATAGAACAAAAAGAGTAAGCGTTGAATAAAAGGATAGGTATAGTTCATTCTCTGCCTGATATTAGATACTTGCCAGACCGTAAAGCATCTCATATAGGACTGCACCCAGACACCACCAGTCTACTGTGCGATCATATGGCTGCTTCTTTAGAACCTCTGGTGCTAGGTACTGTAAAAAAATAAATATATGTATATTTAGAAATGTAAGATATTAGCACGACGGTCCTTACACTAGTAGTCAGATAGTATGCCGTTGTGTTAAAACCTTTCATTTGGTAGTTTTATATATGTGCATGCCATAAGCCCTCACAATGTCACAGGAGTAGGCTTTGGATATAGAGATAAATACATTTATTTGATACATATGAAACAACAATATTCCCTATCTACACAACTGGTGTCTAAAGGGTTAAATGTTAGAAGATCCCTTTATTACAAGGAGAAACCTAGATACAGTGATACCTTGGGTTAAGAGTGCCTCAGCTTACAAGCATTTTGACTTGAGAGCAGGCTCTCTCCCAAATTTTTGTTCTGATTTAAGAGCAAAAACTTGGGTTACAAGCCTTGCTCTCAATGGGGCTGCCGCTGCTGCCTGTGGCCCCATTGAAAGCAATGGCCTACTGGCAACCCCTGCAGTGATTTTTGGAGAAGGGCTTTAAATATAAGCACTTCTCTGAAAATCAACCCTAGCTGTAGTAAATATATACTCACCTGTCCGCCGCTGCCGGGGCTCAGGCGTGTCTAGCCACCGCTTGTTCTCCCTGCATTTTTAATCCCCGCCTGCTGAAAAGAGCACTGCAGAGCAGTGTAGGGAGAATGAGCGGCAGCTAGATGCGCCTGAGCCCTGGCAGACAGGTGAGTAAATATTTTTTTTTTACTACAGCTAGGGATGATTTTTCAGGGAAGGGCTTATATTTAAAGCCCTTCCCTGAAAATTACTACGATGGTGCCGGCGTCCTATTGCTTTCAATAGGGCAACGTCATCCCCATTGAAATCAGTGGGAGAGCTTTGTGATCCGGAACGGATTAATGGCTTTTCCATTCATTTCAATGGGGAAAATTGATTTGACTTAAGAGTGTTTTGGGTTAAGAGCTCCGTCGCGGAACAAATTAAATTCTTAACCCTAGGCATCACCGTATATCTTTGGAGATGAGCCGCCTATGAACATTTATAGATTTAACAACCTGGCTCATGAGAAATTAGGTGGTTCTAAGATGAAATCTGGTGCAGAGTGTGAAATGATTGTCACTGCTGGAAAATGGCTCGGTCTGAGATGGTTTATGATCTGTTTACTATGCAACTAAAGGTTTATTACTGCCCAGTTCATAAGAGTTCTGATAAGGCTTCTACATGACCTTTGAATATCTAATGCATTTTGGACCTAGTCCTCCCCATACAAAATCATTAGAGAAAAGTTGTCCAAACCCACCGACTGTTGCCTGTGTGTGGGGCAGGGTCATCCTGACTTTCCCATGACCAGTGGTGTTGGATAAATTTCAACAGTCGACCCTTTTGTTCTTCCAAGAAATAAGCCGCTATTAGAGAAGTCTGGCTTTGGCTTTCTCCACCGTCATCATGGAAAACACATGAGCATTCATCTGACAGCTATTGAAGGTGTATGGGCACCCTAAGAACACTATCTGCCCAAAGGTATCGAGGGTATTAACTTCAACAGCAATGTGTAAGTATCTAGAAAACTCAGAAACAGAGACTGGATGGCTGGTATGATTACATGAAGGTGTTACCAGGATGGGCAAATTAGGGGTTATGCTTTAAAGTGTGGCTGAAGTATAGGGTAACACGGAGCTAGTCAGGACTTTCTTTTCCACTTCTATATCTACTAAATCCCCTTTTGAAGATTCAGTGGTGATTGTTGCTAATTTATTAATAACTCGAATCTAAAACAATTGTTTCTATATTCACAAAACAGATGAATGTGGGTAAATACCTCCGGTGTCCCACAGAAGGTACTGGTGGTTCCTTCTGCTTCCATCCCCTCCTTACAGAGTCCAAAATCAGTCAGCACCACATGGCCCTGAGTGTAGGAGAAGATGAGTCTCAGTTATGATTATACATAATATGGATATCTAGAATGCACATTCTGTCAGTGTGACACAATCCCACTAATAATTTTTTTTTTGGTCCCTACCTGGCTGTCAAGAAGGATATTTTCTGGCTTTAAATCCCTAGAAAAAAAATCAGCCATTCAGAAATAGTGGAAACACTTTCTTAAACTAATTAACAGTACGTTTAGCCATATGGTTGAGGTGTATGTTAAGCAAAATGTTGAAGGGAGTGAAAACATTTGCAGCTTTAGCTCTAAGCCTATATGCTGTAGTTGCATACATCTGCCATTGATGCCCCATGATATTAAAAGGGTCACTCCGAAAGTAATACCTCTTATCCTATTATGTTGGCACACAATGTCAGAAGCGGATGTTGGCAATAGAGTTTGAACCTTCCAGCTAATATCCAGTAACTTCATTGTTTCCAACACAATACAGCCGATAGTCAGCTGCTTACTTGGACGTAATAACATTTTCTTCAATTTCATTAATGTGTCTCTGCTTTAGACAATATTTCAATAATTTTCAGGAAATTGTATCTTATAAATCCAACATCCCCTTTTAGGCTACCAACATGAGCAGAGAGGGAGACCAAGACAGTATTACTTTTAGTCACAGCTAGAAAAGCATTACGTAGGGAAGGTTTGTTTTGTAAATCATCTTGCATATCCACACTACTAGCTTGTGCTGAAATGGCCTGCATAATAGTATTCACAGAGGCAGATGTAGCATATAAAACAGGGCCATTCTTACCCCTCTCAGCAGAGGGAGATAATGCATTAAAAATCCAGTCGGAGGAGGCAAATACAACTGTAGATGTTTCAGTAACATTTCTTGCTGGGGTTACAGGAGGAGTTGAGTGAGTAAATTCCACAACCCCTGTTTGTCACATTTCTCAGTAAAGCGATCATAATGGTCAAAGTGTTCTGTACATTCTACACAGTCACCTCACTCAATATTTGCTAATGTCTCTGATGCTGTGCTGGCAGCCTCATGGCGCAAAGTATTTGCAGTAATGTTTACAGACGTCTGCACCTGAGTGCCATCATGAAGTGTACATGCACCTTCGGCTTCTTTCCTTCTCGTCATCACAATTTGGTTAAACGACAGACCTCACAACAAACCAGCTATCCCTGCTCCTCTACTTCTCCGCTCGCCTACAACAGGAACCATGGTGCAGAACAAACAAAGGCCCAGGGACCGGGAAAAGAGAGCCAGAACAACAGAGTCAAAAACACCGCCTCTGGAAAAGAACCAAGCTAACAAGCAGGCAGAACAGGTGGAAGCTCTCCTCTGTGTCTTCACTGCTCACATCATGCTCCAGGCCACAGCCAGACTTTGTGCAAAAACAAAAACCCTATTTCACCATTGTTTTTGTGATTTATTTCTATGGCATTCACAGTGTAGTATAAATAATATGCTACCTTTAATCTACGGCTCATTACAATTATGACAATTGTATAAAGGTTTTATTACATTTTAGGGCTTTTGCACAATATAAACACTTTTTTGGGTTTTACAATACTTTTTGTGTGGTGCCACATTGCAGGACCAGAGCATTCTTATTTTCCAGTTAACAAAGCTGTATAAGGCCCCCTGCACACGGGCGGATATTCTGCAGCTGGATTTCCCACAGAATTTTCCCCCCTGCCCGCCTGCATAGGATTGCATTGCCAAACGCAACCCTATGCACACAGCCGCGATTTGTACACGTAAAAACACGCGCGGAAAACAAATCGCGGCATGTCCTATTTCTCGAAGAGGCCCACACAGAAATGTCAGTAGTGACGGGCCGGCTCCGCTCTGCGCATAGCAGAGACTGAAGAGCGTGTGAGCCGCAGGGCTGTGCAGGGGCACGGGACCGCATCCCGCTGCGAGCATTTGGCCTAAGAGCTTTTTCTTTGTGGGACAACTTGTAGTTTCATTGGTACCATTTTGAGGTATGTAAACGATGACAGAGTTTGCTCATTCACTCCTGCAGCCTGTTTGTACAGGTAGATTCATCGTTCATCGTACAATTGTCCACATCCATTGTATCAGTAAATGCGACCAACTAAACAATCGCTGTTCACATGCAACAACGTACGGACGAGCAAACAATTATTTTCATGTACGAGAAGCAAATGAATTCTCGTTCAATCGTTGGCCCTGTTTACACTTCATGATAATCATTCAAATTCACATGATCCAACAATTTTGTGAACAATAATCGTTCCGTGTAAAAGGGAACTCATGCAGGAGAATCGCAGATCTCTGCCGCTGGTCTCCCCTCCCTTCTCTCCTCTGCTCACACCCTAAAAAATGGGAGCTCCAAATTCGGTATTCCCGACTCCACTTCAAACAGTTGTAGCTCCAGTTCTATAAGGGCTGCGGACATGCATTTGGTGTCATTTTAGCTTTAGAATGACACCAAAATTATGTTGGTAGCCCTGAAAGAATCGGAGCCGCAGCCTTTCAACGTACAACAAGCTCTGTTCCTCCTGAACTGTAATGTCCTTAACCTGCAAAGGGAACAGAGCTCCTCCTAAACTGCTGGGGGTTAATAACATCCACAAACACTGGAATGTTTCAATTTTTAGGAAAATGAATGTTTGGAACTGTATGGTTTGCACATCTTTTACTGAAATGCTATTACAGAATACATTGCTGCTACATACGCTACATTACCTGTAGACAATATTTAGAGAGTGCAGGTAGCCAACAGCACTGGCCACTTCCGCTGAATAGAAGCGTGCCCGCGGCTCCAGGAAAGATCGCTCCCTTTGCAAGTGGAAGAAAAGCTATGTGGAGAGAAAAGAAAAATTCTGAACCATCGGGCAATAACCGTCTTGGTTCTATTATTAATAAAGGAGGGATTGGCTGTATGTACACCGAATGATCACTGCATTAGGGACAGCTGGCACATGGCACCTTGTGATCAGTAATGTGGTACCACGTGATGGCCGCGTCAGTCTCAGTTAATGTGCCAATCTCTCCTCTGTGAAGCAGAAAGCAACATTTGACAATCAGCAGCAGGCTGCGTGTGGTTAATCCTTAGAGGCGAGCATCTGATGGCACGTCTGGTATCTCAGCAACAATGGACCAACTGAACCAGGAGTACAACAGCGGGGAAGTTAGACAAATTTCCACGATGACCGTGTGGCATATCTTGTGTCAAATGGGGTTCAATAGCCGAAAACCGATAATCAACAACAACATCTAGCATGGGCCCAGGAAAGACGTCAAAGTACCTTGGACTCATGGCAGAAAGTCGTCTGATGTGACAAGTCCCGTTTCCTGCTGAACTATATGAATGGCCTAGCACAACTAGCATAAACAGCATGAAGCCGTATACTATGGGTGTACTGTTGGGGTCCAACAGGCTGGTGGTGGTGATGTCATGATCTGGGGAGCATTTTCCTGGCATGGCCTAGGACCATTGATCATCATATCACAATGATTGAATGGTGTACCCTACAGCTGTTAGCTGACCATCTGCACCCATATCTTCAAGAAGTCTTCTCTGACCACAGTGCCATCTTTCAATAGGACAAAGTTCTGCGTCATCAAGCTTCAATCACTAGGAAGTGGTTGGAGGAACACAGCAATTCTCCATCGTGTCTTGGCCCCTAAACTCGCCAGACTATAATCGCATTGAAGATGTTTGGGATAGGGCAGTGAGATCTGCTCCCACTTATCTGCAAAATGTGCACCAACTGATGGAGCTGCTGCAGTAAGCATGGGTCGAGTTGAGAATGGAGGACACTCACCGTCTTATGGAATCTGTTCCCTGATGACTGAAAGCCATGATCACCCAAAAAGATGGACCAACCTGTTATTCGGTAGATGTTCCTGATGCAGTGATCGTTCAGTATATAACTGTTCCACTGATGTTCTTTTAAATCCGTATATGGAGTTCTTCTACAATTATGTATCCCTCTAGTCTGTCAGCAATAACCATTAGCTCATGACATAGTATCTTCCATAGAAATTAAATGATTATGTGAGCAATACATTCGAGATTCTGATCAGTGCTGCAAATATAGCTGCAGACTTATCTCTCGTAATAGGCTGATGTGTGATTGAGTACTGCTATGCATATCAGCAGTTGTCCCTCAAGTACATTTTCATCCTAATTGAGATGGAAGAGGTTTAAGAACCCCATTGCGGGGAGATAAGGAAACATCCCATAAATGATGATCGTTGAGGTTAAACATCATTGCGTTTAGTGCTTTTCATGATAAAATGCTGATCACACGATTTAATAGCTGTTTACGGTGTGTGTATCCACTTTGTTTATAATCAGTCGGTGACTGCGCAGTGCTGAATACAGCACAAAGATAGGTCAGACAGCATCTATTACCGAAACACAAGTTAAGGCGCTGTTAGACGGAACGACTATTGTTCAAACAACGAAAGTGAACGATAATCGGTCAGACTAAAAGCGAGTCAACGACTTGAATGATGAACTAGAATCACTCGCTTTTCATTCATCATTCATTTTATGCAGGCATAAAAAACATTGTTGGCTCGTTCACTTATCGCTTGGTTTAAAGAGCAATCGTTCCATCATTCTCCTTCACGTATATAGTGAATGTGAAAGACTGAACGATTCTGAGTGATTTCTCATTTGAACAAGTCAATGGAGCATCTGTCTGTCTAAACAGGCTGCACGAGTGCGAACGAGCTACCGGTGACGTTACTCGCTCATTCAAACGAGAATCGACTCGTCTAAAAGGAGCCTACGCTAAAAGCCCATTTAAATGGGCAAGTAATCCGCCTGCAATAACCGACAATAAAGCAAGACAGTAGACCCTCCATTTAGGGTTCTTTTAGACAAGTCGATTCTCCTTTGAACGAGCGAGTGACATAGCTGCTAGCTCGTTTGCTTTTGTGAGCCTGTTTAGGCAAATTCATTCATTGTATATGCTCATTCACTGTATAAGCAAATGAAAGGGAATGAACGGAATTATGGGCTGCGTCGTATGTACGCTGCACCCGGCCGTCTTAATGGGTAAGAAAACACAAAATTTGGTCACAGCTTTCTCTTGTTCATGCTAAAGAGGCCTTACACATCCTGTGTGAAAGAGGCTTTCTACAAAGGGATGTGCTGCTACAAACAATGATTTTTATGTCCACGAGACAATCCATGACAAACGAGCTCCTGCGTCTTTCGATAGCTACACATGATTACACAGTGCTATGATGAGGAATTAGCATTCAGCCTTTTAGCACCCCATGTAATACCCCATTTACACTGACAGAAGATTGCTCAAAAGTCGCTCAAACGATAGTTTGAGTGACAGTTTTGAGCCATCATTTTTGCATACTCTATAGTAGCTAAGTAGCTACTATACAGCTATGTAGGCACAGAGGGACACTGCTACGGCCTCTAATAGTACAGTACAGCTGATTTGCTTGAGCAAACAGCTGTAGTGTTCTCTGTGCTTACAGCCCGTGCCCCACTGTGAATTCACAACAGGACACAAGCACAGAGAATCTTATCAGTGCAGCTGGCTGATAACAGCCTACTCCACTGATAACAGCTGATCACTCAATTCTAGCAAGCTAGAATCCAGCAATGAATGACTCATGCACGAAAACTGCATGATGTCCCTGCATTTAGATACAACAAGAATCGCTCAAAAGATTCTTTTGAGCAGTTCTCGTTGTGTCTAAATCAGCCTTAATATCTCTATCAAGATTACCGCTAATACTTTCAGTACAGGACCCAAAATCATTTACATTTTACAGATAACTCCATCTAACTGGATCTACTGGTATTTGTATTGATCAAGTCGATAGTTGAGAAGGAAAGTGATCTTTAGGCCCATTTAAACGAACGAATTTGAGCGATAATCGTTCAGTCTGAATGCCAAAAAAATGGCTCATTTGCGGTTTATAGTTTGTTAAGCTGACTTTTCAGTCAGCTTAAAAAAAAACCTTGTTGGCTCGCTGGCTTCTCATCCTGTGTGAATGCGCCCTGTTCAGTTCTGCCCATAGGAGGTGAAGCGCTGAGCGAGAAGCCTATGAGCCGGCGGCAAAATCTCAGTGTACACCCTCTGCATGAGCGCTGACATCAGCATTTGTGCAGTCCTTTAAAAGACTGTTGGCCCGTGTAAAAGGGCTATAAGACAGTCTGGTTGTACAGCAAGTAGGGCAAAGATTGGCGATTATGGGTTATTAGACTCATCTGTGGTAACTACAATCTCACCTCTCCTCCATTTACATAATCCAGGACAAAGTAGAGTTTCTCGGGAGTCTGGAAGGAGTAGTGTAGTCCCACGAGGAATGGATGCTTTAGGTTCTTCAGCAAAACATTCCTCTCGGCCATGATGTGTGATTGCTGAGAAGAGACAGGAAACCATTAGGGTTAATGGGCTCGGAAAGGAAGGTGCTGTTCTAGCTAGAGTATGTATGATGATGGAATACCTCTTTTCTCTTCAGAATGGTCTTCTTCTGCAGAACTTTCACAGCATAGAACGTATTGTCACTTTTACGCTTCGCCAGAAGGACCTGTGAGAAGCGATCCTTCATTAGTTTCTAATTCAAGATGTGCTTCAAGGTGCTGATGTGTGTGAGGGCTCAGGCCCATTCCTGTTTAATGCATCCACAATAGGACTCCCATGGTCTCTACCCCATATACAAAGGCACGCACGTTTTCTTCTCTTATGGATTCCATATGAAAAATATTCAGCTGACGTCTTGTATGGTATTGAGCACTTTTGTAATGGGAAGTGCTCCTTACCCCTCTCTACAGCGTCTTATCATTAAGCTCTATACGGCCACCTCAACATGATGCTTTTATACCAGTACATTATATAACGTAAAGTTCCCCAATACTATGTTATGATTATAATTGCTCTCTATAGGCCGCCTGCAGAGGGATGGGTCAGATCTCGCTTTAATATATGCATAGTGCCCTACAGTACAACATTGAAGTATTACCTGAACAAACTCCTTTGCTGCATATCTATGTACAGGAAAAGTCCGTTCTTTAAAAGCCCATCCGGGGATTACCTCAGTCCGGCGATCCACTACTCCGCGTCATCATGCTGCGCTTGGTTGCCAGGTAACGCGGCTGCCACCACGTCAGTGGTTGGCGCCGCGTTCCCGTCGCCAGAGCGCATGCACAGCGACGCCTCGTCATCGCGTCCATCGCACTGCGCTGGGTTGCCGGGGAGCGCGGTGGCTGCCACGTCACTGGTTGGCAGTGGTTGGCGCCGCGCTCCAGGCGCCTATGCGCATGCGCAGTGATGCCTCACCACCGCGTCCTTAGAGATGACAGCGGGGGAGGTGGCTAGATGCCTATTGGCTGGCCGTGACGAGCCCCCCGGGAAGGGAGGCGTGGCCTTTCATTTATAAGCCTCTAGTTGAGGTGAACCTACCAATGCTGCTCAGTTGAACACAGCCGTCAGGCTGTACGTGTCTGCACTTAAAACAAACCATCCTGATGACACAGACATAAGAAAAAGATCTGTAGAAACGCGTCGATGGGGCTATTAGAGTAGTAATAGGGTTAACATTGGGCATTTATTGATATTGTTGATGGTATTCTTGAGAAAATTTGAACCATCACAGCCCAATGTTTCCCAGACAGATTGGGTGACAAACATCTAAAAGGGGTTGAAGCACTGAGATATTCCTGCAAAACCAAGAGGAATCTCATCATACCCATTTGTTTGACCACTCGTATGCATAAAGGCATAAGTGTAAGAAGAGCAGAGGCGGCGCTTTTTCATTGCCGCTGCAAAGGAAAAAGACTCAGCAATATATATCAGACGCTGGGTTCTTTTCCTTTTAATATATTCTGCTAATTGGTCTTGCAAAAAGAATCTGGTATGCAATCCCAATGAGTCAAACCCGCACATGGTGATTAAGGGGATGTAAACTTTATCAACAGATTCTTTTTGAAAAACAATTTTGCTTGTAATAGGAGACTGGTTTGGGGGTATTATATATCACTGATACCATTTGGCGTTGTTAGCGCTAAAGGCTATTAGTTATCTTTCAAGTAGTGATAGATACCCTCCTTACTATAAAAGTATCTCCTTCATGAGAGATATATATATATATACAAGCAATTATTGAAACCAATTCAGAATACCATATTAGTTTAATAGAGGTTTTATTATATAGAAAAAAACGAGGCTTTCACGCATCTTAATTTATTTTCAAATAAAAGTTAAATTTTAACATTAGTGATTCCCTCGGTGATATTTGTTCTAGAATCCATTCTGGGAATTGTTCTGTCACGGTGACAAATCTCTACCCCATATACAAAGGCACGCACGTTTTCTTCTCTTATGGATTCCATATGAAAAATATTCAGCTGACGTCCTGTATGGTATTGAGCACTTTTGTAATGGGAAGTGCTCCTTACCCCTCTCTACAGCGTCTTATCATTAAGCTCTATACGGCCACCTCAACATGATGCTTTTATACCAGTACATTACATAACGTAAAGTTCCCCAATACTATGTTATGATTATAATTGCTCTCTATAGGCCGCCTGCAGAGGGATGGGTCAGATCTCGCTGCGAGAATTCTTGCAGCGGGATGCACACCCGTGCCCCTGCAGAGACCTGCGGCTCACCCACTCCCGTCATCAGCTCTGCTCTGCTATTTGCCAGCTGCTGCCCAGCCGGCACCTGCGCAGAGAGGAGCCGGCCGATCACTAGTGATGTTTATGTGCAGACCTCTGCGAGACCCGCACAGAAATAGGACATGCCACGATTTGTTTTCCGCGCGTGTTTTCACGTGGACAAATCGCGGCTGTGTGCATAGGCTGTGTGCATGGCAGCGGGCACAGGAGGAAATTCTGCGGGAAATCCGGCCACAGAATTTCCGCCCATGTGCAGGGGGCCTTATTCATACATGGAAGATTGGAGACGGTGCTTGAAAATCAGTTCCAAGTATCTGAATGGGGCTGTTTTTGCAGCAAGCATATGGATTTCTGTAAGCACCATTCAAATGAATGGGACCATTGCAGACATTTCTGCAACAAACTTGCCGCATGTGAAGCCTTAAACTGAAGGGAATGATTTACTGATGAGCCTCTCTTATGACCGTCTTCATTAGCTGAAAATTACCAAATTACCATAAATGACTGATGTTTTGTTCATAGTCCTTGCATGTCATGTGCAGTGAATAGGAATTCTCTATGGCTGAACAGAATTAGCAAGTATTCTGTTAGATTATTATTCTGTTTACAGGGGTTTCCCAGAACTAAACTATCAATAGTTGATCGGCAGGGGTCCTCTGCTCTGAAGCCCTGCCAATTGGCTGAGCGCCACTGTCACTTCAGCCCATACCAGGTACGTATACTGTATAGAGGCTGTGCCTGGTATTGCATCTCACTCCAATTAAATTGAATGGGAGTGGGCTGCGTCAACTTCACATGCCTGACCAGAGGCCTCAAGCACTCATCCAAGCATCACGGCCTCTTCAATCAGTTGGAATCCCGAGCGGCAGACCCCTGCTGATCAACTAGTGATGACCTATTGTGAGGATAGCTTATCAATAGTTTAGTCCGGTAAAACCTCTTTAAAGGGAGGGTTTCTGCTAAAAACAAATTAGGGAATTGCTACATATGTATTTGCTTACACTGATCATTAAAATATTTTGAAACCAGAGCTTCATTTTAAGGCAAACTTCCTTTTTCTGTTATACTAGGATTGGACGTGTAAGGAGTAAAACTGTTTGTACGAACTGAGCAGTGCTAATACACAAGATAAAAGTCAGCTGCTTGCAATATAATACTAATAATCTCTATACAGCGCCAACAAAAAATTGGTTATAGCATCCAGTAATAAATGCACAGCTCGAACTATAGGGGTGAGGGCCCTGCCCGCGAGAGCTTACAGACTATAAGGAAATATACAAATACTATACACATATACATTAAGCTGTGTGGATCACCCGCCGTGTTTGGGAATAAACAGACAAGTGGTGTGATGTGGTACGTGGGGGATGCAGTGGGAAGAAGGGGTTCATGTTTCAAAGGGAGAGTGTAGAGGCAGGCCCTAAAAATGTGTTTGTAGGGCATGCTTAAAGCTGTGGGTGTTGGGAATTAATCAGATTGTCTGGGGTAGCAAATTCCAGAGAACTGGTGCAGCTCAGGAAAAATCTTGGATGTGAGAGTGGGAGGTTTGAATTAGAGAGGAATTTAGTCTAAGGTCCTTAGCAGAGTGTAGATAGGGCAACAGACAAAGATGAGGGAGGAGAAACAGGGTGGCGCGGTATTGTGGAGGCCCTTATGGATGAGTGATGAGTTTAAATTGTATTCTATATTTGACCGCCAACCAGTGTAGTAACTGGCATAGATTGGAGGCATCAGTGTAGTGACTGGCACAGGGTGGAGGCATCAGTGTAGTAACTGGCATAGATTGGAGGCATCAATGTAGTAACTTGACAAAAAGATGATTCTAGCTGCTGCATTTAGGATGGATTGGAGAGGAGAGAGTTTAGTGAGGGGAAGACCGATCAGTATCGAGCTGCAGTAATCAAGCCGAGAATGGATCAGGGCAGCAGTAAGAGTTTTTGCTGTCTCCACAGTGATAAGAGGGCGGATTCGGTAGATGTTTTTGAGGCGCAGGTGACATGAATGAGCAAGTAACTAAATATGGGGAGTGAAGGAAAGATCAAAAGCTGCCAAGGAGTTATGGTTGTACCACAGACCAAAATGGAGGTTATGTTTAGGTCGGTCAGGAGATGCCAGAAACACAAGAAGTTTTGTTTTTGAAAGATTCAGTTTTAGTTAGAGAGACGAAAATAGCATTAGAAACAGGGGACAGAATCACTGGCGTTTTGTACAAGCAAAAGTGTAACGTCATGGGAAGAAGTATATAATTGGTCATTGTCATGTAAAGACGGTATCAAAACCCAAATATACTGATAATTTACCCAATAGTGGCCGTATAGTTAGAAAAGAGGAGAAGAACCGAACCCTGAGGAACCCCAACAGCAAGGGTAGGAGGAGAAGAAGTTGAGCTGGCAAATGATACACTGAACAAGTGTCAGAAAGGTAGGAAGAAAACTATTAAAGCGCAGTATCCTTAAGAATAGAGCAGCACATACTGAAAAGAATTTGGTGATCTACAGTATTGAACACCCCAGAAAGATCCAGGAGGTGAAGGGAGATTAGAGAAGGGTTGGTAGAGGCAGTTTTTTTTAGTAATGGGGATATGAGAGCATGTTTAAAGGAGGAGGGAAGGTTATCAGAAGAAAGAGACAGGTTAAATATTGTTGTAAGGCGATCGGTGACAGCCGAGGAGGGACACTTAAGGAGAGGAGAGGGAATGGGATCACTAATGCAGGTAGTATGGCGAGAAGAAAAGAGAAGCCTGGAGACGACGACTTCTGTTGTTGAGTCAAATGCTGAGAGTAAACTAGAGGGGGTACAGGAGAGAAGGGGATCAAAGATATCGGGGACTGGGAAGTTATTTCCTGCCAAATGTTGTCAATTTGCAATGTGTTCTGTAGGGGCAGGTGAGTCTGCAGAACAACATGTTCTGCTCAGAAACAGAGAAATAGCCGCAGCCCCTCCACCCAGCAGCAGCGTCCTGCAGAGTCAGCTCCAGATTATAAGATTAGCCACAAACTCCAAGTCCTTGGCAGCGGTGGCTGGAATTCTCACAGCGGTGCCCCAGAACTTGCACTTCTCTAACCCTGAGCCCCAGGTAGCACAAATTCCACTCAATGCCAAGGTGTAGTTCTTGTTAGAAAGATGAATATGTCTGTAACAATTCCTTATTAAATTGCATGATTGTATTTCATTTAGTTATAGAATCACTAGCAGAGGCTCCCAATCATAGTGAGGGCTTAATTATCCCATAGAACAATATTCTATTCAGTCCCTCCCCAGCTGAAATGGCTCATAACAAGGACTAATAGGTTAACTTCTGCTGCATTATGCTTCAGTTTTAGTGCCTCTTCAGGGCTGTATTCACACAAGGCGTCCATCCTTATGGGATATATTTTCCACAACGGAAAGTCTGCAGATTTACCATGGGATTCACATTATTTATTGCAAAGGGTGAAATCTTCTGTAAAAACCCATAACATTAATTGGCATTCTGCGGACTTGAATTGCGCACCACAGGTCCATTTTATGTTGCAAATTTTTTCCAATTTCGTCCATTTGACTTGTTTAATAAGGGCTCGGTCAGACGAGTGGAGATCCACGTTTTTCTGCGAGAAAAAAAACGCACCGCGTGCGGGAAAAAATCCGCACCTACCAAAGAAAGAACATATGGGTGGCAATAGACGTGGTCATACAGATTTTTTTCCCACATGCAATGCGGTTTTTTTTCCGCGCGGATCTCCGCTCGTCTGAATGAGCCCTAATATAATCACGCAAATTCATGTCAGAAAATATGCAGCATATATGCAACATAACCTTAGCGACCATTTAGACAAGCATATATTTTGACTGTGTGCTGTCTGTATATTTCACAGACGGCACATGGGCCAATTATAGCCAATTAAGACTATTCACAGGAGCGCTTTTTCATGCGGACAATTATTGTACAATGCAGTTGCAATCACTGCATGTCCTATTCTAGCCCATATCATGGATGAAAGTAGGACATGCAGTGTCCGCTATCCCTGCCACTTGGACAGCACACAGACTTGTGTCTGTGTGCTATCTAATGCAAACTCAACTTGCGTTTGCCCACCTGAATGGGCCCTAAAAGTTTGTGCTTTTACTTAGGATTAGTACAAGATAAATAATGCAATGTATTTACAAAGTTATTCTGTGTTGTATATTATATATGTAAAATGGTATTTAACCCTTTCCAATCCACTGTCTGACGACATTCTGATTGAAGGCTGTACAGCTCCGAAGTTGGAAGACGTCCGGCAGGGTATTTTTACTGTATATTACTGGCCTCTCCAGCATGTCGTATATCGCAGTACTGGCTCTAGCCAGCAGATGGCGCCATTGTATAATGGCAGAAAGAGAAAGCCACCTAGGAAACCCTGAATCTAAAATTGGATTGCAAAGGGTTAAAGGTAAACCGTGCAAGAAAATGTTTCCATGAATGTCCCTCCATAGTTCTCATGTATCTACCCAGCTGCTTCTGAGTTATCTTAGACTGATAAATGCTCATTTTCAAAAGGTAAGTAACAATAATGGTAGTGATTATGGCTCAGCTTTTCATAGAAACCGCAAATTATGTAAATCTGGATATTATCCCCTACTGTTCTGCCTGTATAAATGTCACAGTATTTCTAGCACGGCATTCAGGAACTGGACATAACTGTACATTCTTCCCGTATTGGGAAGTATTGCAGTACACTGATTTTAAGGGGATATCTTTAGTTTACCTTCAGTAAAACATTTATCAGCATCTGTGGCTATATTCTGTCGGGTCCTCCTGAAACTGGCCTTTAAGTGTTTCTATGTAGAAGATTAGAGCTACACAGGATCACAAAATGTGAAATATAAGGTATCCATACAGTATATAGGTGAGAAAAGCTGCCCAGGGGCTTCAGATGCTGTATGGCCATTTGTATGACTGCAGTTTGCCCTAAAGCCCTTGAAACATTCCCAACAATGTTCAGAGAAATCGTGTCAGATACAGACCTCTGAAAATAAAAACTTCCACCATTTACGTTTGGTAATCGGTGGGGGCGCCAGGAGTTTGACCCCCACCGATCTGTTGTTGCTAGCCATCGGTAATGTAGACCCGGTTAAACCCCTTTTGCTTCTTAAGCAATTCCATGTTTTATAATGAGAATTAACTCTAAACCAAAGCTTTGCTTTCATAACTACTTCAGTCGTTCTTATCCTCGTTGTTCTCAGTACGCACTTATTATTTTATACTAGAGCCGTTAAAGGGGTATTCTCATTTCTTGTGGCTATGGCAGATGGTGCTACCCCTTTAAGCGGTTACAGGTTTCCACTGACATTGCCTGATAAGATCTGGAGGTTTGTAGATATACGAGTAGATTGAGTAGTTTTTACAAACCTTTCCAAAGCTCCCCTTTCCTATAACTTTCAGAAAGTCAAAGTCCGTTGGTTTAGCACTGAAAAAAAAATGGCGACAATGTAATATTTTATATTGTTTTTAGTCCTGTTTGCTCCACAAGTGAAACATCTGCACATACATTTATCACTTCACTATAAGATTATGTTCACATGTGTCAGAACTATAGCAGAAGCTTCAACTGTTCTTCAGCTTCTAGATGGGGTTTTTTAATGGGGTGTTCCAGGCAAAATACTACTAATGACCTATCCTCAGGATAGGTCAATTGATTGGCTGGGGTCTGCCATTCGGGACCCCGGCCGAGCTGCTGAGTGGGCACCCGCTGTCATTGAGAGCTGCGCCTGCAGTTAGAAGCGCTGGCCACTACACAATGGTCAGAGCAACAGCTTCCGCTCCACTACTTTTGTGTAGCCGTGCTGACAGCATTCGCCTGCTCAGATGAACGGCCAGGGTCCTGAGCAGCAGACCCCAGCTAATCATCTATTGATGACTTATCCTGAGGATAGGTCATCAATAGTGTTTTGCCCAGGAAACCCCTTTACATTTTAAGCACATGCTCCCGAAATAACCCATTTCAGATATATGGGATGGATTTTTAGTTCCAAACGTTTCTACAACAAATGTGTCATGTGGGACTATATCCTTCTTACTTGTGACTATATCTTTCTTAACGCCCCCTCCTACATGGGTTGATCATCTGTCAGATTCTCACTGGATCATGGGAATCTGAATGATGATGAGGCTTTCCTTTGGAAGGATTCCATATGAATAACACAGAAAATGTTTCCATGCTTGCATCAGATACCATTATAGAGTTCATCTCCCCTTGAAATATTGCTAAGGAGTCATAGTAATTCCTACAGACTCTCACAATCCTGATAGCCATTGATAAAATGGGTACTGAATTGGTGGAAGGGGCCAGCTCATTCAGGATATCCGATCAGTGACAGCTCCTGGATCCCACTTACATCTGAATGGTAAGTCATAAGATACTGGAAATCTGAATGGCACATAAGTTTTAAAGGGAACCTGTCACCCTGAAAGTGCAGTGCAGCCTGCCAACAGCAGGTAATAGAGCAGGAGGAGCGAGAGAGACTGATATATAGTTTGTTGGAAAAGATTCATGATACTTAGTAATTTATTCATTGAAATTAGAGATGAGCGAGCGTACTCGGAAAAGCACTACTCGCTCGAGTAATTTGCTTTATCCGAGTATCGCTGTGCTCGTCCCTGAAGATTCGGGTGCCGACACGGAGCGGGGAGAGCGGGGAGGAACGGAGGGGAGATCTTTCTCTCCCTCTCTCCCGCCCGCTCTCCCCTGCTCCCCACTTCGACTCACCTGTCAGCCGCAGCGGCACCCGAATCTTCAGGGACGAGCACAGCGATACTCGGATAAAGCAAATTACTCGAGCGAGTAGTGCTTTTCCGAGTACGCTCGCTCATCTCTAATTGAAATCTCTACTTATTCGGGCTTAGGAGTCCAGTGGGCAGTCTTGTTAGTAATTTCCTGTATGCATCTCCTCAGCTCCTCCTGTTCTATAACAGGTTGGACTGCGTTCTTAAGGTGATGGGTTCCCTTTAAATTGTTTTTATTGTATATCAAATAGATAAACTGTATTCATATAACAATCAAAAACACCTTAAAGGGGCTGCCCCACAAAATGAAGTTATTATCCACAGGATTAGGAGATAACTATCTGATTGTTAGAGATGCGGCTACTAGGACTTCCCCACTGATCACAAGAGCAGGCATCCTGAAGGTCCTCAAATGAATTGAGCGCTGGCCACAATTGGGCACTACCACTCTAATCATTTCAACGGGAATGCCGGAGATGCTGTAGCCAAGTTCAGGTTGCTCAGCTGTCTCTTATTAAAATGAATGGAGTGTTACTGCTCATGCACGACCACAGCTCCAGTCATCTGGGGACCTTCATTGCTCGGGATCACAGCAGTTAGGCCCTGTCCTTTGGATAGAAAATACATTTTTGTCATGAGATAACCCCTTTAAGTAGCCCACGCCCTGCACTGGAGAAGAGGTTAAAGGGCAGCGCTCTGAATAAAAAAGGGTAAAGAGATAATAATAGTATTTATAGTAAAGGGTTAAACACATCCAACGTTTTGGGGACCAAAGTGGAGAAATTAGTCAACCTCCAACTAGGATGATGCCCAAATCACAAGTGTCTCCATTCATTTACCCTCTTTTGCACTTATTCTGTGAGCACTGGATCACTTTTTTCCTATATTACTACCCCCTGCACTGTGATTGAACAGAGAAGAAAGTGAATGAACTAAATCTGGCAAGGTTATCAGTACATATGAAATGCTGATAATGACTATAGAATAAACTATTTTTAAGTGCACTATTATGTAAAAATGACCGCTGGTACCTTGCTCTTGGTAATGTATTGATTAGTATTGTTAAAAACAGCTTTGTCATTGTTAAATTGGGTCACAAGAAAACAATATGGTTCATGAGGCCTGCATGCAGCTTAAAGAGGTGCAATATTTTTTTTATTTCTTTGAGAAATCCATCACAGTATTACTGGCCCCTGCTGTGAAGAATCCAGTTCTGTAGCTCATACGCTCCCCAGTCTGTGTATCCTGCACTTTTCATCCAGTCTCCAGGTCATATGACCAGCACTCTGACCAGCGTTCTGTGTCCCGCAGTTAATGAATCAACTTCATGTCAACAGTCATAAAAGAAAACTGTCTTTATTGTTCGTAACAACCAATCACAACGCAACTTTCATTTTGAAGATAGAATACAAAATAAAAGCTGCTCTGTGATTGGCTGCTATGGACAAGACAGACGGATTGTTTATGACAGCTGACATCTGTCCCATTACCTGCAGGACACAGAACGCTGGTCAGAGTGCTGGTCATCTGACTTCAAGGCTGAAAGAAAAGTGTAGAATACACAGCGAGGAGAAGAGAAGCTACAAAACGACATTCTTCAAAGCAGACGTCAGTGATATTGTGATGGAGTTCTCAAAAAAGGAAAAACCTGAAGTGCTTCTTTAATTACTCCATAGAGCAGGTCTTGCACAGCAGAGAGGAGGGTGTGTACTCACTTGGGGTTGGCAGACGGGCCCAGGTTTATATTCGAAGTCATGACTGGAGAGGGGAGTTCACCTGTTCCAGTCTTGATGTCACTCAATGAACTGTAAAGTGAAGAGGTTAGATTCCTTTGAAGTCAGCCATAAACATTCAGAATAAAATGGGAGGTGAAAGAGATACAACAGGAAGAACGAGCAGATACAAAGTCAGTTCTAAAAGCTAGGAGGCTCACGTGTGAGAAAGTCACAGGTGAGAGGCTGTTGGCAGGCTGTGGATTCTCATAGCATACACCAAATTCATGGCCAAAAATACACCTTTTTTTTTTTTCTTGTGTGAAGATCATATTGCACACGCTGTGCCTTTTTTTTTTATAAAGAGGAAATATGTGCCTGTTTATCTTGCACTAGGTGAGACAGCTCAGAGCACATTTACATAACGCACTATAGTATAGTAGTACAGATCATAGAAAGGTAGAGTTGGAAGGGACCTCCAGGGTCATCGGGTCCAGCCCCCTGCTCAGTGCAGGATCAGTGCAATGGTAGAGTTGGAAGGGACCTCCAGGGTCATCGGGTCCAACCCCAGATCATTGTGGCTACCATTGCACCACATCTATGAAGGTTGCTAATGCCTTAAACAAGTCAGGCCCAATGTAAACCAGGTTATATAGAGTGTGAATACTCTCTTATATATATATGCTGCTGCTCAGAATGGCCTCACAGGAGTTATGGTAAATTCACATGGGGCGGATTAGGGTATAAAAATACATTGGGGAAAAAAATGTGTTTTTGCCACAGTTTGCAGTTTCTTAGAGCAAATGTGGCAAAACTGCATGTGATTTCTTCTCATGCAGTTTTAGCGCCTACCTTGTGTGAATGCACCCTTAGGGCTTATTCAGAAGGGCGTATATCGGCCGAGTTTTTACGCCCATCCGATTTACACTGCCCCTCTCTGCAAGGGGAAGAGGCGGGAAAGGAGCGGCACTGAGCTTCCCCCCCCCCCCCACACACTGTTTGCAATGGGAGAGGTGGGCAGGGTTGGAGCTAAGTTCTGCCCCCTCCCATTGCAAACAGCGGAGAGGGGGCGGGAGCTCAGTGCACTAGCTCCCAACCCCTCCCACATCCTCCCCTTGCAAAGAGGGTCAGGGTATATTGGCCGGGCGTGAAAACTCAACTGATACACGCCCATCTGAATAAGCCCTAAGGGGCAGAGTAGGCATTTTGTCCAAACTACATCAATGCTACCAGCTTTTTTTGTGGTCATGGAAAAGTGTGTTTATGAAGCTGATATTTTACTCTGAAGCACACTGACACCAAAGACATACTTCAGATTTTAAAGCCACATGACAGGTCACTTTGCAGCATTTGAATGACATTTTGAAGATCCCATCTTCTTCACTGCTGCTGTAAATGATGTGGAAATTCTGCAAAGAAAATCCATAGAAAATCCACCCCCGTAAACATGGCCTAGAGGAAAAGCGGTGGTGCATGATAAAAATGTTGCTTCATTATTGCTTTACCCTGCGGATCTGTGCCAAACGACAAATGTGTGATTGTACCCTAAAGGTATCTCAAACAGTGCAGTGAAACCCCTGCCAATCAGCTGCCATCATGGGGGAAGTAATGTCCAGCCGTACATTTTTCCTGCAGCGGCCACTGCAAGGGAACTGTAACGCTACTTGGCGCACATTCAAATTATAATTGGTCATCTATGTAATACGTAGACTAGCCGGGTCTGTCACATACTCAGTGGCTGTCTGTCCTTGGCCATATAGGTATTTTGAGTGGAGGACGTGGTGTTATAAAGGTGCTCCCTAATGGAAAGGGCTTGTCTTAGTGAGATAATAAATAATTGGCACGTACCCCAACACTGGCATGGCTCCATCTGCTGCCCTAGGCATCACATCTGTTCAATTGTCAGTGATCCGGTCTCTCTGAATTAACAGTCTGTCTCATAGTGGGTTCTTTTCTATCCAAAATGCAAAGGTTTTGTAACTGCAATAGACTGATTGGAACTAGTGTAGACCTGCTTGGTGTAGGCCCTGTGCTGCGACACATTAACAGCAAGGCACGCGAGTGGAGGGTAGGGTTATTGCACAGGAACGCTGCTTTTTTAAGGCAGTTCTTCTGCAATCTGCGGAATTCACCTATTAACCCAGCAACAGTTAACGAGCCAATAAACTCATGAATGCGAATACATGGCGGTAGGTCAAGACATGGATTAGTTGGAGATTTGCGGTGTGCTGCGAATGTAGTAGGGTGAAATCTACAATGTAACACATGCAAATTTTGCAGCAGATTCACCACCATATCTATGGTAGAAACCATGTTCCACATTTGGACCTATTCTGAATATTATCATTCCCCGTCAGCAAGAGAACGTTAACTGAGATTGAACCACTGCGGGCCACAGTTACCCCTTTGCAATCCAGTGTCAGACCTCGTCCAATATTGATATTTCCCTGCATAGCTCACGTCAGGTGAGTCCTTCTTTCACACAAGCATATAAACGGCAATGTTTTTACGCCCGGCCGATATACACAACCATCTGAGCCATTGGTTTATAGTGCATTCATTCACATGAGCGAATATACGGCGCGTAAAAACGACGACCGACTGAAAATGGAACATACGTGACCGAGATACGCGCCGATGCATATACGTTGGGCAAAAAGATAGTTCTGGAACTATCTTTTGGCCAATATACACCGGCGGGTCCCATAGACTCCTATGGGAGCAGGGGAAAAAAGGGAGGGGGAGGTATTTTTTGAGCGGCCAACGCTGCAAAAAGCTTACAGGTGGCATTAGAAGTCATTCAGAGGATTTAAGCCGACCAAGGGTTTTCTGGGGTGAAACGCATTGTTTTTCTAGAAACCACGCTCCACGGTCATGTGAATGTTTTTAAAAGGTGCACACATTTGCTGCAAAATTTGTGCTGCCTTCTGGCTTTAGTACCAAAAGAACTGTTAAAAAGTTGTAAAGCACTCTCATACCATGTAAGCCATGCCCAATTTTCTCGCCACTTTCCAAAACTAATAAGTGTCAAGAAAAGTTGCAAAGTTTTGTGCAAAGCTAGCGACACCATCAGTTGTGACCTTTTGGACTCAGTTCCAAAAAATTAGCATAAACTGATTAATGAATGTTGGGCCTAAGTGTATTAGAAAGTTGTAGAGCTTTTCGTTGGGTGAAGGTGTTGGCTCCAAAACTGCACTGTGTGCTGGAATGAAGTTGCTAAAGCGCACAGCAGCATTGATTTTTGTCCCCTGTGCCATCGTCTACTGTATTTTTCTAGACAGGGGTCGCAGCTGCTGTACACTTTAATTGCTTCAAGGTAGCACAGTGTGGGCTCTCAGATCCCTATGACAAATCAGAAAGTGTCTAGAACTGGAAGAACTTTTTAAAGGGACTATTCCACAAAATGAAATGGAGCAGCAGTGCTCATATGCAGGACCACTACCCACACTTTAGGATGTGCGAGAACCCTGTTACAGGGATCGGCGAGGGTGCCAGCAGTTGGACCCCCATGAACAGAAAGTTATCCCCTATCCCGTCGAGAAGGGATATGTTCCTTTCATGGGATAACCTCTTTGTTTTGGGTGATTTTTGAGAATGAGCTATTGTGTGTGTGCTTGAGGAATAACACTATATTTGGCTATTATATGACATGTATTTCACATTTATCATCAGTTTTCCCCTCTGCAGGCTCCATCTCTAATCCTCAGTCTTCCCAGACTGGTGGATGGAGACTAGTTGGTATGTTGTCTCATACACAGCACACACAGAGAATATGAATTCCTGCTCTCTTATCTGTACCTCTCTGTAGCACACGCTCAGAAGCAGCAGCATGAGGGACATTAAACAGCAGTACATCTCTGAATCCAGCACTGGAGTGAGCTGAAACACTTACTACAGCCTTCAGCAGCAGTGGCAGAGTTCTTGCAACCTCTATCTCTATCCAGCAACTCCTGCTTTTTGCCTCCCTATTGACATCCATGGGCCACATGTAATGTGATCCTTCAGTGAATGCATCTGCCCTTTCAACACTGATTTTAGTAGTGAATTCATAGTGAACGACCAGTACAGAATTGGCTTATAAATGGAGAAAAAGGCATTTTTTCTCCAATAATATATAGTACGAAGTTTCTTATATTCATTTGTACTGTTGATTTATGCAAAGTTTGTTAAAAGTACAGCAGCCATTTAAAGGGGTTATTTAGAGACATATTATTCCACCTATCCGATTTCAATAACTAAGCCAACCCCTTCTTAGCGACCATGACCGAAGGGGCTGGCTTGGATATTGAAATGAGACAGTCAGACAGTCCCTGCAATGACCTCACTGAATCCAGGAGAGGAGGGGAATATACCACATGACCCGGAGTTGGACCCACGCCGGAGGTGCTGGCGCCTGTGGACCTAAACTTGATTTGGGTAATTATATGTCTCCTAATGACCCTTTTAAAGCATTATTGACAACCTGAATACGCCTTAAACATTGCTGGGTGCAAAACTGGGGACGTCACATGTTGTTGATAGTAAGCAAGCTGTCATTCATAGAACTGGAGACTGAAACTAGATAATCTTGTCCTCCGATGCCAGGAAAACATATTGTTATGTATACACTGTGGCCACTCAACAGGATTATTTCTTAATGTACTTTCTCCCTCCTGTACTCCACCTCGCTGATCTGTCAATCAGCATAGAAGACATCTGTCATCTCCAGGGACCTTGTCCATAGACTTCTATGGAGAACAGGGACGTCCCACGTAGGGCAGAAGCTACCTACAGCTGAAGGTGGCACGTGGACATTAGATTAGCAGAAGATCCCAGCAAAATTGAATGGCTCTACCAACAACTATCCAATGTATGTGCTATACTTAAAGGCTACTATGACATTACAAGACAGTAATGCATGTGGTATTTAAATTCATTTATAGCCAATTTTGCCACTTGGACAACTTACTATATCTTAATAGTTGTACATAAGGCTGTAAGCTATCTAAGTGCATTACTATAACACACGGTTACCTAAAAAGGCTTGTACCAAGATTACATGTTATTGTCTATCCAGAGGACAGGGGAAAATTGCTGATTGGTGGGGGGCTCACCACTGAGATCCCCACCGATCTTGAGAACGCAGGTCCTGTGTCCCCCTCTGCCTGTCATTGCAGGGGTCGCTTCTCCCCCATAGTAATGTCAGAATGAATGGAGCGCAAGCAATGCATGCGCGGTCAGCACTCCATTCATTTCAATGTGGCCGACAGAAATACCCAAGCGCTTGCTGCTCTGTCATCTCCGCAGTCCCGCTGAAAGTGAATGGAGCGTCAGCGTAATCGCACAAGCAGCGCTCCATTCAGTCTCCTCACTGCGGGGGCTACAGTAAGCCCATAGTGAGGAGGAAACAGGAACCCCATTCTCCAGATTGGCGAGGGTCTCAGCTGTCAGGCCCCCACTGATCAGCAAGCTATCCCCTATCCTGTGGACAGAGGATAGCTTGTGATCTTGGTACAACCCCTTTAACAAGTAAATCACACCAATTGTATCTAAATGTAGTCTTTTCCAATGGAAGCCTTATCCATCCACCACTCATTTAGTGGATACCATAACTAAAGAGCTTTTTACACTGGCCAATGGTCAGGAACGAACATTCATTCACCTGATCCCTGCCCCAAGTGAAGACGCTGGCAGCCAGCCGACGAACAAGCAGACGCGCAATTGTCGGGCGATCGGAATCTCTTATGTAGCACCACAAATAATCTGCTTTTGTTAGCACATGTGACAACAGTCATCCACATACACACAGTAGTGCTGATTTCCCATGTAAGGGTGGTTTCACATCTGCGTCGGAACCTCCGACAGAAAAAGACGGAATGCAAGCGGACCCAATCGGAGCAGGAAAACGGAATCCCCAGCGCAAATGTGAAAGCACCCTACGTGTAGCTGAGCGGGTGCCGACAAACTTGCAAAAACTTCGATCGCTACTAGTTCCTAGCAGAAAATCTGCCTAAGTAAGGAGCCTAATGTAGCAGAGCTTGTTAGATGCAGTAGAGTCAAATCAGTGTATTGGCAAACATTATGGTGTTTTACATGGGACTGCAGACACATCGATTGCATTATCCTTACTCGGGGAGTTACTATAGTCCACAAATACTGCAGCATCGGAGTGAAGAGACACATTGAGCTCTGCTACATATACATGATTATGGTCCATTCACACAGCGCTGTTCTTGCTTCTTGGAAGAGAATTGCACAGCAAAAACCCTCATAGTCTTACCACAAATTACTTGTAGTTCCGCGGATAACACAGGTGAAGCTCATTATAATGGCAAACCCACAATTAAAATGTCCATTTCTGTCCTAGCCCAGAAGACCCGTTGGCACAGACCCTAGATCTTATTGCGAATTCCCCCACTTACGCATGCGGTGCGTTTTAGGCAGCCGACATCGCAGGCTCCCATGTATAATCCCGGTACTGTAGTGTCATTGCCTTATCATCCGTACAGAATATATACCTACCTGCAATGTAACAGACCCAGAAGCGCAGCTACATGAAGTGGTTACTGTTAACCCTTTCCATCGTAGACCCAGGCACTTATTAACACCGTCCATATACTAATATTATTACTAACTGTACATTCCTACCTGCAAAATCGTATGTCCTGTAGGGGGGAGTGGTCCACTCTCACAGGCGTCTCCGACCCCGAATTACCTATAACTAAGAACAAGCCTTGTTTTTGAGTTTAAGGAGGTGGGGAGAAAGTAGCCGGGAGGAGGAGGCAGAGGAGGAGGTTAGTGTGCTGGAAAGAGGGGTGGGGGACAGTGTGAAGGTCAACTATATTTCTCTCAAGGAGTGCAGGGTGCTTAACTGGTTAATGAGTAACCCCTCCGTGTTTGGGTATTTTTCTGGGACACAGAAATAATCCTTCCCAGGCGTTCATTCAGCCAGGTGTGTTCTTAGTACCGGTAGGAAGAGAGACGCTAAAAAATGCAACACTTCACACGGATGGAGAAAAGTTAGAAAAACTTGCCGACCACACAAGTGACATGTAGATTAAGAATCAGGTCCGTAGATATATAAAGGATTCACTGGAAAGAGACTTGAGTCACGACGACATCATTTATGCTCCGAAGAACATAGTAGTACCCTGCAGCTGGACATTTTATTAAGCACTTACATTACATGTTCATTAGGGCAGGTGACTTCTCTCCCATACAAAGCATACACACAAATAACCAGTGTCATACAGCGCCATCTGGTGGTTGAAAGTTCTCACCACTTATCAGCTGTCTTCATGGGTTACAGACTGCAGGTAGTACCGAAGCCTTGGGCAAATTAGCTCAGCAATGGGATTTTAATATTCATGGCGCTAGTAAAGCCTATTTGCTCTGCACAGAGGGCATTCATGGTGATGTAGGGCGTTGGTAACGGAGGGTTACAGGAGCTTAGAGGTCAGTCAGTCTGTAGCGTCCTCCGTGTTCTTGAACATAAGGATAGAGTTGTAAATTTTCACAGCTGGTCCCAGTTTAATGCACAAGATCTTTACAATGTCCGTCTGTGTCAGGAGCAGGAGAGCTTGCCCATCGATCATCTGTCAGGTACAAAAGCATAACGTTGGAGGGAATTAGTATATGATGGGAAGAATAGTAGTTTGTGATCGGCAGGACATCAGGTTGTGAATAACCGAGTTACTGGACTGTGAGATGACAGGACATTGCCGTTTGCATAGATATGCCCACCTGCCCAGTTTTGCATAACACAGATTAGGCCATAGATGCCTGCTTGTGGGTTTGCATGCCAGGCTGCCAACAGGTTGGCAGAAGATACTGCTTCATTATTTTCATCTAAATAGCATTTCAACATGAACTCTGAACAGATTATCCCCCCTTTATGGATATGACACCTTTCTGCCATTGCAGCACTAAAGGAGTTGTCCCAACATTAAATATGGTTTTCATTGTATGGGTCATAAATAATGAAGTATTAACCCTTTCCAGTCCAATTTCTATCCTGGTTTTCCTAGGGGGCTTACTCTTTTTCTGCCGTTATACAACGGCGCTATCTGCTGGCTAAAGCCAGTACTGCATGAGGTGACACGTTTGATAGGCGCCGACAGCAGAGAGGCTGGCAATATACAGTAAGAGAATCCTGACGAATGTCTTCCAACATCGGAGCTGTACAGCCTTAAATCATAATGTCTTTAGACGTCAGACAGTGGATTGGAAAGGGTTAAGATGACCTGTTACACTTGTTATTCAAGGGGTTAATACAGCTTTGTCCGAAGCTCATAAAAGCAGCGAGTCCTTATTGGGGGTTGAGTATTTCTAAAAGTTTTCCAGTACGTTAAATGGCTCAACTGAGAGATAAAACTAGTACAACTTATGATTTTTTTGAAAGTGGTGATGGTAAAATGAAAACAAGAATGGGCTGCACTGGGAGGAATTAAAGGGGCTGTCCAAGATGTGTAAAAGAAAAAAAAAGGTAAATGCAGGACATGACAGAAAGATAATAAAGGAACCAAATGGCGCCATTCCCGCCTGCCCTGCCAGACATTGTTTACATCGTTGCAGCGGTCACATGCAGCCAATCACTCGCCTCAGCAGTAAATGGGATGAGACTGTTGGGGCCAGCAAGTTGCTGCAGGTGTCACATGGTATATACTGACATTACCATTGCATCCCTGTAAACAAAGTGTGGTGGTGGGGATCAGACTAGTAAGTATAGCCTATCTTATTATTTTTGCATATTTTTGCATTTTACTTATTTTTTTAGTTCTTTAGACAATCCCTTTAGGCCTTCTGCGGATATTTGCTGTGGAATCCACGATTGGCATCCGCACGGCAAATCCACAGCAAATACCGCCCATTACTTCCTATGGAGATCCGCTGCTTCCTACACACGAGCGGATCAATTGTGATTTCTACTCACGGAGGAAAAATTGCTACATGGTCAATTTTCATGCGGGCTCTGCATGGACGGCTTCCAATGAAGTCAACGGAAGCCGCCCGACCGGCGGTTTGTCTGCAATGAACATAGTGATGGTGCGCCTAGTGACGATGTGTGGGGGTGAAACCTGTACTGTGCATGTGCAACGACAAGCCGCCGGGTCTATCCGCCGGGTCTATCCGCAGTACAGAAAAGACGGCAACAGAGCAGGTACGGGCGAACACCACTGCTGCCAGAGACTGATTCCGCATGCAGAATACTGCTCTGCCATGTGCGGGGGGCCTTAGTGTTATGGCTGATCAGTGTATAAGTAGGTAGTGAAAGATGTTTCTACAGAAATGAGATGTAAACAAAATCTATCTTTACTGCAGACACACCGCACATACCCTGACTCTTCTTTTTACATCTGGACCTCTCCTGGAGATGTAGAACACAAACATTGCACCAAATACTTGGAGGATGTCACCTATCTAATGAAGACATCTACTTACCATTTCTCTACATTCGCTATATGTTCAGCATCACCAGATGCCAGCGCAGCAAGCAGTGAGGCTACCATGCACATATCACAGCTGATACATTATTATCGGTCATTATCAAGTGCGCAGAACAAGAGTGACAAGTGTGCTGATGTGCTTACATGGCCCGCTGGACACTTTGTCATCCAGGATCATATCCACCCATCTGTGCTGCAAACGTTGGTACAACTGATGTCTTTATACAATAGATACCTTTTATTTGACCATTTGAGACAATTTTCTGCTCAAGTACCAGCTGCTCAAGGGAACTACCGCTGGCCCCATTCAAGTGAGTGTGGGTTATGCCTGGTATAACCCTCCAGCCCATTCCATTAAAATCAGCTGAGCTGTAATACCAGACAGGGTTCCTGCATGATAAGAGGATGCAGCTATCCGCCCTCCTTAGTCAGTAAGTATATGGCCATGTTCTGTGATTGGCAATACCAGACACAGACCACAGACCACAATGGCGCTGTTTCTGGCAGGAGAAAGATGCCGTTTTCTCATCTCAATATCAGTATTTATACTTTTTGGTATTGGGCATATTATGAACAATGATTGCAATGTTCCTACGGCAACCATTAGGACATGAAGAGTCAGAGATCTCACCTCCTCTTTGAAGAGTCGGGCTTGGTCCTCACACCCTGTCAGTGTTTGCACAAAGTTGAACACCTAGATAGTAAAAAGATTTTTACTTATTATAAAATAGAGTCAAAGATCCAAAATGACACTTTTTTTTTGCAGTATATATACTATACAAAAATACGGTTAGCATCTTGGCCTTCACTCAGCACGGACATGATGCACATAGCAGGGTCTGCAGGGAAGTGAATACCTCTTCTGTGCTCCACTTAGACACCGTGCTAGCGCTGATACCAGCCACACCAGGCAATAGTCGGCAGTGCTGTTCCCAGCAGTGGGCAAGGGCCCGATCAGGGTGGACAGACATGGCGGACATAAAAAGGGACTGGTGAACTGGGTCTGGAGACAGAAAATAGAGAATTGCAGCATAAGACAATAATATATTATATATAGAGGTGATTCATTTAGATATGTCATGACCAAACCAAACAGAGGCAATTCGGCTTCCAAGTAGTACATTTTACTGATATGGTTTACCTTGAAAGTTGTCTTGCTGCACTCTGCGATATTTAGGAGGACGTCCAATTCTATAATAGGATAAAACATTAATAACCAAGGAGTTTACCATAAAGATATAATGTGTAGGATGGCGCTGCCCAGTGTGGCACGATGTGGAGGACAAGTAATAATGTCCAGGACTTTACAAGGTCAATGGTTTTAGGGTCCTTTTATACAAGACGACTATCAGATGCTTAAGTGCCCCACAGTCGTCCCACAGATTATCACTCCTGTGACATCAATCATTGAATGAAGGCGGAGCAACCAGGGATCTTTTCCAGCTGCCCGCCTCCATCCAGAGTAAACAGGCAGATCTAGATAAATGACTGCCTGTTTACACGGGCCGATCATCATTCGGATTTTATTTGCATAAAATGAATGACCGACAATAAGTGAACAAATTAGTGTACATTGCTCATTTGTTGGCCGTGTTTACGCTAAACGATTAGTGCTCGGTTTTGCATAATCCAACATTAAAAGCCCATTTAGACACAATGATTATCGCTCAAAATTCACTCAAAAGCCATCTTTTAAGCGATAATCGTTGTGTCTTAACATGCGGCCATCGTGCACTGTTTGTTCATCGCTAACTTTTAGCAAGCTAAGGGCGGCTTTAGACGACCGTGTATTGGCCGGGTTTTCATGCCCGGCCGATATACGGCGTCCCTCTCTGCAGGGGGTGGAGGCTGGAAGAGCCGGGAGCAGTACACTGAGCTCCCGCCCCCTCTCCGCCCCTCGCCACTATTTGCACTGGGAGGGCTTGGGGCGGAGCTAAGTTCTGGGACTTAGCTCTGCCCTATCCCACCCCCTCCCATTGCCAATAGTGCCGAGGAGCGGACAGGTGGCGGGAGCTCAGTGCACTGCTCCCAGCTCTTCCAGCCTCATCCCACTACAGAGAGAGATACCGTATATCAGCCGGGTGTGAAAACCCGGCTGATATACGGTCGTCTGAATAAGCCCTAAAAGTCAGTGATGACTCTTATCAGCACCGCACGCTGAGTTCTCAGAGGGATACCGCTGATACTATTCTTTCAGCTGGTATCCCGCTTGAAGCGCTCAGTTGGATACCAGCTGCCAGCTCAGTGAACAAAGCAGCTGTAGGCAGATGACAGCGCTCCCGCTGTCTTCTGCATACAGCAGCCACCTTCATTTACACGCTAATAAACTCTTAAGTAGCTAATTAGCCACTTAAGAGCTTATGCAAAGTGATTGCTGAAAACTGTCATTCAAACTGCCATTTGAGCGATCATCTTTCTGTGTAAATGGGCCCTAACACTTCAGTTCTTGGCTGTACTACTTGTTCCTTGCAATTTAAAGATATGTGTAGTTTACCTTTGCAGAATTTAGTTTACACCAAAAGATGCTGATAGACAAACATGTCTGTGAATGGCTCTGTGGATTGAGCATCCTTCTCACAGCCTTTCATTCTGGCATTATCATGTTTTTTACATTGACAACATCTGGCTAATATCCATAAGCCATAACTTCCCAGTAGAATGAACTGTCTTGATTTCTGCACCAAGTTCTGCTGGGTCCACACAGGGCTGATATGCTGCGAAATATCCACAGCAGACATTCTGCAGCAGTACAGCACTGAAGAGTCAGCCGCAAAACCTGCACCCTTCGGTGCGGGTTTTATTGTGTATTTTTGTGTGAAATTCACCCCCTTGAGAAGAGGTGAATTCTGCAGCAGAAACGGCAATTAATTCTGTACCGCAGGTCAATTTCCACACTGGTTTTGTGTGGATTTTTTCCACAGCTTGTGGACGCGAGTTTTAAAATCTCATCCACTCTGCTGCTTCTGTAAATGCTGCGGGATCACCGTACAGAGCGTCCACACGGGAATTACGCTGCAAATCCGCCTCGTGTGGACTCAGCCTACAGATGAAAAAGCAATTCCGCAAGGATCTGTCACCTGCCATGGTGTCTGGATTTCCTCCGAGGGGGCAGTGGGATAGGAGTCCTGGTTCTTGCTGGTTGCTGGTTACGATCAGCCAGGGGACAACCGGAAAGACAGTGATGAGCTGTGAATCTTCCCGTCACATGGCCAGAACCATCGCAGCCGGGAGTAGGGCACTTCCTGGAGGTAAAAACATAGGAAAGATGAAGGACTTGAGCAGGATGGACGGGAGCAGCTGATGATTCTCTCTTCTGTCTTGTCCATTGCATTGTTCTATAAAACCTCAAGAAGTTGTTTTACATTAAAAAGTATATTTCCAGTTATTTGCATCTAGTTTCTTACATAAGCCCAGAGTGCACTATAAAAACACTATGGGGGTCATTTACGTAGTCCGAAGTTTCATATACCAGAGTACAGGCTCAGTCACATGGGCGCCGATCCGCCCGTGTTTCTGCACAGGCTGCACCGCGTGCGGACGACTCTGCATGACCGGCTCCATTGCCGGCCATGTGTTCTTTCCATCGGCCGGTGCGGAGAGTCGTCTGCACCTGCAGTGCAGTGGTCCTATCCTGCGGAAACACGGGCGGATCGGCACCCGTATGACTGAGCCCTAAGTACAAAGAGTGCTGCAGAGAAGTGTGCCAAGTTTATTAATACACAGTCTTAATAAATGTGACCCGTCTGGGCAGTCTATGCAATCTACTAGTTATGGACATAAATTATAAGAAATCTATTGGGCTGCAAGAGACCACGTACCCTTTTGGATAAGCCCCACCTACTTTTAGAAGCGCCAAGTGGAGCACAAAGGTCAAAAGGACTACAATATGCAAATATTATCACCTTTTTATGGCAACACACTGGCACAAAATGGTAAATAAAACTCCCACTATATGTTTTATTTAGGGAATGTTATATCCTTGTAATTAATAAGGTCTGTCGGGGGGCGCTCACCAGTGAACTGAATGGAATCACGTAAAGGAAGAACTACATAATATTACCCTCTGAGCCACTACCAGCCTTTCCAGTAAACGGCCATGCAGGGCGATCAACAAGATAATAAAGAGCCATTTACATGAGCCGGTGATTGTGAATGATCATCCCCATTAGACTGTCAGCCTATGTAAAGGCTATTTAACCTGCCGTTGATCTCATTGATCGGTGCTCCTCACCCGGATTATACTGGGTTGTGTAAAAGCATCCTTAACATGTCCCATTCACACGGGCGTGAGCGTATTTTGGTTGCATAATACACAGCTCATGTACATGACCAAAATACGCATATTTTTGGAGAATGTCGACCCTTCTGTGTATTTTTTGAACATGTAAATATGCATGCAATATAATACACAGAGGGGGCCATTGTTTAGATATGCAAATACACAGTGAATATGCAGGTTTCCTATGTGTTCGCTGCATATTTGCACTGCCCCAATCACTTTTATGGTCTATTTCGGTGCATAATGCGCTTCAAAATAGGACATTTTTTTTCATGTGATCTAAAATCACATGGAAAATACGCATATATGAATGAACCCATTGAAATCAATGGGTTCTATGGACAGTCTATTACGCACGTAAAAAATTTGTGTGTAGTACGTGGCGTAAAGATATCCGGCAGAATGAGCCCTAAGGCTGTCAGGCTGCGGTAACTGCATGACTCCAAAACCCCACCAACACAGCAGCCAGCGGGCGCACAATCTTACTGATGATGGTTATTTGCTGCTGAGGATCTCGGACACATGCGGTCACCGCAGCATGTAATACCCAGCCTTAGGGCTCCTTCAGACAATCGCGATTTTGCAGTGAGAAAATCGACGCAAAATCGCCTCTTTGTTCCCGCAAATTCGTGCGTTGCAATGCGATAAAAAGGAGGCTCCATAGGGAAATATGGGCGGTAAAAAAATTGCAAAATGCAGAAAGATTGGTCATGCTGTGATTTTTCTTTCTTTCGAATCGCAATGTCGCAGGAGTGAAAACATCACAAATAAGGATGGAACTATTAAAAATCATTGGTTTTCTATTTCTGCACTCACTCTCATATCGCATGATTTTATCACAAATCTGAAGGCCACCTAAGGGCTCCTCTACACTGGATATCACGATTTTGCCGTCAGAAAATTGTGTTCAGGTGTTTGGGGGGGGGGGGGTTTGTAAATCAAATTTTCTAGAATTTTTTTTCAAATTAAACATACCTATCTCCCCAATAGGAGACAACATAGTATACATTTTTGTACCATAACATAGAGCTACTACAGAATTACATCAAATAATGATCTTCGTTAGGGTGGACACCCACTTGCATTTTTCTTGCGCGTTTTTTTCACACGATTGTCAATAGGACTGTCTAATGGTAAAAACGCATCGCACAAAAATTGCAAAGAACAAACTTGTGATGCGTTTTTAACATTAGAAAGTCCCATTGACAGTCGCGTGAAAAAAACGCAGCGATATTGCGTGAAAAAACGAACAAGAAAAACGCAAGTGGGTGTCCACCCTTAGACTCCTAAAACTTTATTGTATCATCACCCATGGGCTATCGCCCAATCAAATTAAAAAGGAAAAGGGTAAAAAGATATAGAAGGTAGGGAAGTAGGGAATGAAGAGGGGGAGTGGGGATAGGGAAAAGAATGAAACCTAGAGGTAAAGCCAACATTTTGTCCACCTTTATCACGTAAGTCCTACTACAATATCAATAACTATAGCCAATTCCCTGTCTAAGTCCGAATCCCTGTCCAAGTCCAAGGTCCACTCAAATGTCGATTATTAGAGAAAAGAGTGCTAGAACTCCATGCCCAATGCACAGAAAGGAGCATCCTCATCCGTTAACTCCTCAGCCTGTTATTCATTATTAGACCTAATTATGTAATAAAAGGTCTTGGTCAATCTGTCTCCAGGGCCTCATATCCTCATAAATCCATCATGTGTGCCTTTACTCTATCTAGAGAGTTCTTCCAAATTATAAATTAGATCTACCTTCGCTCTCCACTGAGATAACGTAGGAGAGGTCTTCTGAAGCCAAAGGAGAGGTATCAGAGCCTTTGTCGCATCCAGGAGAAACGCCAGCAACCTATACTTAAGAGGATGGAAATCCGCAGAAGGCTTCCATAAGAAGACCATCTCTGCCGATATAGAGAAACCTGGTTTGAGTGACCACAGCACATCCTCTATATCCTTCCAGGACACAGCACTGGCCGAGCACTCCCACCAGATATGTCTGAAGGAGCCCTCAGCTGAATTACATCTCCAGCATCTATTATGAGGGGCGAGCTTATATGCAAAGAGCCATTGTGGGGTTTTGTACCACCTTACTAAAAGCTTATAGTGACTTTCTTGGAGTAGGATACAAGGGGATAGACCAAAGGTGGTTTGTAGGATTAATCTAATGTCGGCAGTGGAGAGGGATACATTCAATTCCTTCTCCCAGGAACTAAGAAAAGATGGTTTACGGGACCTGGGAGGTAGAATTAAGGTAAGCATTCATTTTATGCCTCATGTAGCAATTTTTCGATCGAAGTAGCTGGTCTAGTGGACTTATGTGGTCCCAGGAAACTATGAAATACCTCAGCCACATAGGAAGGAGAAGGAATGTTTGTTTAGGTGTTTTTGGAGCGTCAGCGATGCTTTTTCTTCCAATAATCTTGCATGAATAGGACTTTCTAATGTTAAAAACGTGTCACATGGAAATCGCAAATACGAGCGCTGCGCTAAAAAGGTGGCTCCATAGGGAAACATGGGCGTTAAAAAACAATCGCAAAACGCTGAAAGATAGGACATGCTGTCATGATTTTTGTAATCACAACATTGCAGGAGTGCAATCCTGGCAAATGGGAATGAAACCATTGAAAATCATTGGTTTCAGAATTCCGTGTTTTCACTCACTCTCGCATCGCTCAAAAATCACACAATTTTGTGTAAGCTCACAAAACAGCGTCTTACCTGTGTTGGAAACCATATTTGTTGCTTCGTGAGTGAGAAATCCCTTTACAGCTGAGGGACACACAGGCACCTGGAGATAAATTGGGAGAATCACGGTGTCCTGCGAAAAGAGGAGGAAGTGAAACCGAGGAAGCTACTGACGGTCTACAAGAGGTCTTCACTGACAGACTCAGATGTCATCCTGGTATTTCGGAGACTACTATGCTGTAGGCAGTGGCTGTATTTACGTGGCACATACTGATATGTAAGGTGCTAGTCATGATCCTTTACATAAATGGCATGCAATCTATGGATCGGGTTCTTCTTGGGAGTTTAGAATTGCCTTTCATGTAAACCCTTTTAGTAAGACATCCACAACCGAATCATAGCTCGTAGTACTCACTGAGCGGGGTTTGCAGTGGGTGTCCTGTTCTCTGGCACCAACCCACAGGGTGTAAATCTGGATGATCGGCGTCCAGCCAAAAGTCATACAAATGGCTCCAGCCATCAAAGTGAACCTTGGAAGGTGGGATGGGTTGTCAGAAACCCAGTATTAATAACCCTTCCCCATGCCCCCCAACATAAGATGGAAGCACACCAACAGCCACAGGGCACATGGTCCAAGCCACAAAAGCTGTATGCATGTAATGATAGAGAGGGGAAGTGACATAATGGACCGAACTAATGTATTCACCTTTATTCTGCACTCTTCCACGTCCACCACAGATGCCACCCGGATCAAGGAGGGGTTTCTTCTGTCTACTGCTTCGAGCTTCACGTTGACTTTGAATCCATGTGGGGGCCGCTTAAGAAGATAAAAACGGATTATAAGTGAGGAACATTTGAGGAGAAATAAGTAATTAAGCCAAATAGGCAAGTAATTTATATAATATTACAGTGTGGAAGGCTCGGGCAGGCACGGCAGCGGCACCCGTCTCCAACAAGTATCTCTCCCAGGTGAAGTTATCGGGGTCTGGATAATCTGCAGGAAGGCAGTCATGTTACTTCTTGGACTTTTAACAATATTTTCCCAATAAATACTATAATGGTTTCATATCTGAATGGCTTTAAAACTTTTTACTTCTACTCTGCCGTCACCATAGCTCTTGTGCACTAATACCTTGAGGGGGGGTGAGAGGCTTTCCATGTTCTTGACACCATCCCACAGAATGAACATAGGGACTGCTAGGGTCACACCTAGAAAGGGGTAGACAGGATAGATCACATTAATGCAAGAAAGACTGATGTTAGAATCTGAAAATGCATTCTACTACCCATATATGCAAGTCATGACAGCGGTATGTAATAATTCACCTTCTAAGCTGTAATCTCTGTTTATCTCTGACCGATCATTAAAATGCAGTATTGATACAATTTGTCTTTTTCATCCAGGTCTTGCCTTTAGTGTAATTGTTTTATTGCTTTTGTCTCAAGAAATAATTATTATTCATGACTTTAAGGCCCCCTGTCCACGGGCGTTGCGGTATCCCGCTGCCCGGGAGCAGGAGCTGCAGACGGATCTCCACCGGTCAGCCTATCTGAAAGATAGGCTGACCACGGAGAATCGCGGCCTTTTGTTGGCCGTGAGCGGAGAATCGCAATGATTCTCCACTTGTGGACAGGGGGGAAGCGCTCTCCATAGCAACGCTATGGAGAATTTTCACTGCGTTACCCGCTGCCGGATTATCGCTGTGGGGAACGCAATGAAAACCCGCCAGTGGACAGGCAGCCTTACTCCTATAAAGAAAGAGCAAGCTGAGGAGAAGAACAAGCCTTACCACACACCAGTTCCTACACAGCAGAGAGTTGTTGGTACTGAGACACGGAGGTATCCGGATGGTGTGATTCACTAGTGAAGGAATGATAGGCCTCCTGTATATGGTGTAACTAACTGTGAGCAGACCTCTCCATTGTTGGCACTTACTGTAAAGGAGATACTCTGTGATGGCTTGTATTATATTTGTGACTTTTGTTGCTGACTGCAGCAATCAGCTGTTCTGTGGCAGCTCCAGAGTTATAAAGACACCCCAAATAGAGTTAGACAGAAAGGGAACGGCTCCTTGATCTAGCTCTTACTTAAGGGTATGTTCACACATTGCGGATGTTGGTGTGGATCCGTACTAAAAACCACGTCAAAATCTGCACTATTTGATGCGGATTTCACTATGGATCTGCAGCAGATTTTACTCTTTCCACTAAAGTCTGCTATGGATTCAAGGTGAACTTCGCACCACTGGTACGGATTTTGACATGGTTTTTGCCACAGACTTTGCTGTGGAATTTCCACTGTGAAAATTCAGCACCCTTTTTGGAAAATAACATATTTTTTATCTGCCCCAGGCCAGTAAATTAGTAAGAAATTCCTACCAATAGTCATAGGTGTCACCCCAGTTGTCAAAGTGCACAAGAAATCTGTCTTCTACTACATCAGTGACGCTGGCCACACATATCAGAGAAGGATTCATCTTGTCCACAGCTTCTAATTTCATACCCACTCGAAAGAGGGATGGGGGAGCACCCTAATAAAGACAAAGAAAATCCCAGGTACAGTGAGAATGGTCAGAAACACCAGACTAATGTTTGATCTTAAAGTAGGAAGATAAAAAGATTGCCATTTTTATTATGCTTTCCTACTCACAAGCGTTAAACGGAAGTTGTCATCAGCTATAAGCACCATAAACTGAGTTTATGGGCTTATAGGAGAGGGTCCGAGGAGTGCAGGGGTGTACTTTTTATACTCCCTTGGCTCCTCGTTCCCTCTCTGTCAGCCCTGGATTTCGGTGCTCCATCCATACATCAGACTCTTCTCTGTAGTCGGCGTGCGCACACACACGGCTCTATAAGGGTGCATGCACACTGACTGCAGAGATCAGTCTGATGCATATATCCGGCACCGACTTCCAGGGCTCATAAACTTAGTTTATCGTGCTTATACCGGTAGGTGATGACAGGTTCCCTTTAATGCCAAGTAAATATTACGAATAATCCTGAGCTCTATCATGTGTTGCAAGGAATGTTCACTGGTTCTGGTGATATACACCAGGGGACTTGTTATAAACAGCAAATAATGGATAATGGACAATTGCATCATATACTGATGGAAGTGTGGAAGACCGGTAGAGTTGTGACTAAAAGATGGGATTCTATAGTCTATTTTACAGTAGTGTAAACCTCTATATGAAACAGATTTTATTGTCTGTTATAGGCTGAGCTGTTACACAAATGTAGGGAAATACCGAGAACCACACAACAGAAAACCACATATGGGTATTCACACTTCATACACTGAACAATCCCTGCATTAGGAACAGTTGGAGGGTGACTTGTGATTAGTAACGCCACGTTATGATCTGCTCCCAGATAATGTGTTGACCTTTCCTTCACGCAGACGTTGGCAACATTTGGCAGACATGGGTTAACGTGGTGACTTGAGTGACTTTGACCACGGGCAGATTATTGGTGCCCAGAGGTGTGGTGCCAGTATTTCTGAAACAGTCACACTTGTTGGCTGTTCCTGAACCACAATGTTAGAGGTGTACCAAGACTGGTTGAACCATGGATAGATATCCAGTTGAAGATCACATAGCGGCAGGCCATGTATGGTTGATCCTGGAGGTGAGCTTCAGGTGGTACATCTGCTATCTCAGCAACGATGTGCCACAGTGGACCAACTGACCCAGCAGTACAACGACAGGCAAGTTAGATGAATTTCCGCAATAACCGTGCAGTGTAGCTTGTGTCGACTGGTGTTCAATAGCCAAAGACTGGCAAGAGTGCTCCAGATGACCCCACATTATCACCAACAACAGCTCACATGCACCCAGGAAACATATCATTGAACCTTGAACACACAGCAGAAGGTTGTCTGGAGTGATGAGTCCCATTTCCTGCTGAACCATACAGCTGGGTTCACATTTTGCATGAACAGCATGAAGCCATATCCCATGGGTACATCATTGTGGTTCAACATGCCAGTTGTGGCAGTGTCATGGCATGGCCTAAGACTGTTGGTCTTCATACCACAATAATTGAATGGTGAACGCTGCAGGGACCTGTTAGCTGACAATCTGCAAACATTTTCTCCCCGACCATCATGCCATTTTTTAACAGGATAATGTTCTGTTTCATTGAGCTTGGATCACTAGGGAGTGGTTGGAGGAACACAACAATTAAAGCTCCACACTGCCTTGGCCTCCAGACTTACTGGACTGTAACCCCATTGACCATGTTTGGGATATACTGGAAAGGGACACGAGATCTGCTCCCGCTTATCTGCAAAACATGCACCAGCAGATAGAGCTACTACAGCAGGCATGGGTCGAGTTGAGTATGGAGGATGTTCGCCACCTTGTAGAATCTGTTTCCTGACGTTTGACAGCCATACTCGCTCAAAATGTTGGATCAAACTTTTATTGAGTAGGTGTTTCTAATGCAGTGATCGTTCAGTGTATATCCTGTGGATATGCTACATACGTCCCACAGGTAAGGGTCCAACTTATAGAGAGAATGGGGATCCCCTGGCCCATGATACTGTATGCTGATGATAACATGACTGAGGTGCAGAACTCACAATTTTTGGAGTTATAAACAGATGTTTAGGAGCCACGTGAGCTTTTGTGAGTCTCAGGTAATGGGTCCAACTGAAGTCTTCATCTTTATATCCTACACACAAAGAACACCAATGAAGATACATGTTACCACAAGAGTAACTGAAGACTTTTTAAACCTAGAGAAGCAGTTTGTCGCAACAAAAGAACTGTGGAAAGAGGGGTTTTAGCGCAAAAAAATGCCCTAAATTGTGTCCCATATTGAAAAAAAGAGGAAGGAGTGGCCTGACACGCAGGAAAGCTGATAAAGGAGTGATATGCTGCATGTGATGTAAGCTTGACACTGCAGAAGGTGCTCCCAAGACAATAATTGCCCAATGAGGCAAAAAATGTGTCCCATAATTGCATCCCTAAAACATAACCTTTATTTAAATCCTTAGAAATAAATAAAGGGGTTAATTAGAAATACAGCGTTTCCTGGGAGCAAGATGCAGTTTACGTGTGTATATTTGCACCATAAGCATGCATTCTGTATGGAGGGCAAATATATGTGAATGTATTGTAGCCATCAATAGTATATTGGTATAACGGAGTGAAACCCATAGCTGCAGTCACACGGACGGATTTGCATTGCGCAGCCCGCAGCAAATACCGCCCCAATAGCATGCTATAGCAAATCGTGATTTCATCTCCACGAGCGCAAATCGATTGCCATTTTTCGCTTGTGGAGAAGAAATCGCAGCATGCTGCAATTCTGTGCAGACTACGCACAGACCGCTTTCATTGAAGTAAATGAAAGCCGTCCGTCCCGCGGCACTTCTGCAGTGAACACTGCAGAAGTACACTGGATACGCATCATCGCCTAGCATCGGCGGCTACTGCACATGCATGACGGAGTGCCGGGCAGCACATCCGCAGCGCAGAAAGAAGCCACTGGACAGAAAAATGGTCTGGCTGCTTGACAGGATGAGAAAAATGGTCTGGCACATAGGAGGTCGAGGGCCGGTGGAGTCTGGCTGTCACTCAGCGGTTATTGCCATAATAAGACATTTGTATGGAATGAAGCTCTTTCTACATCACAATAGTAAAAAACAAACAAAATAAAAAATGTGCAAACAAGGTAAAAACCTTTCATCATGACCTTTTGGGGGCTGCAATTTGTGTCCCGTTCTCTCACACCAGCCAGCAGGGTGAATATCCGGTGAGTCGGCGTTCACCCAGAAATCGTGACAATCTGAATACCCATCAAAGTGAACTCTTATTCGAAACCCACACACCTAGGGAATAAAAGGTGCAGAAAATATACAAAAAAAAGATCAATTTCTGAGAAGTCAACAAAAGTAAACAATCAAATCTAATAAAAGAACCAGAGTGGCACAGAGACCTTTTTTTTCTAGACATAAAGGCTTTCATTATGGACACGAGTTGCTAGGCTGCCTGGATTTAACCCTATAAGCTAGTTTTGAGGTTGAAACTAGAGTAATTTGTGCTCACATTGTAGGTTGAATGACACAAAAAATGTGGTCTTCTAAAAGTGCTCCATGTACTCTCACCAAATGGGCGCAGGAGAGTTAAGTGAAGGTCCTTCTTGAAAATGAGTACAGTCCATCCCGCAGAAGTAACTGCCGCAATGTCGTACACTAGTCAATGGTGCAGCAGGCAACTTATCATCATTGTAGCTCCATCCCATCATATCTATATCAAGAGACTGTGTCAGGACTCAAACCTAGGGGCTGCCGTGCTCCAGGCGGCGCCTCTTTTGATTGAGTTATCAGTCTTCTTGATAGCTCCCATGCAAAACCTTGCCCTTGTTCCTTGCTCCTAATTCCATACTCTTGTGTTTTCCTGACTGGCTCCATCCTGTGTTTTCCCTAATTAGTCTTCCTATATAAACCTGTCCCTCCCTTTTTGCGCTTCCAGCCTCTGGTCAAGCTCCTCCACTTGCCTGCTCCTCTAACAAAAGATAATTGCTTCCGTGCACCCACCCCTGGCTTCCCCTGACTGCGCTACCTGCCTGCTCCTCTGTACTGCAACAGATACTTCCCGTGTACGACCTCTGGCTTGCCTGACTATGCTACCCGCCCATACCGGTTACAACTAGGGACTTCAAACCAGAACCTGATCGCTACAGACTGTGTCCAACATTTCACCTGGGCTCTTTGTATTTCTGCAGTTCTCACTTATTCCTTCATCTATTCCCTCATCCTTGGGCCACATTAAAGAAACATTAGATTTAGTAAAGGCATTTAAAGACAACATTGCTGAGCATAAGATGGCTGGAACGCCCATCAGTTCACAAAAAGAAGAGTCCAAGGTGCAGTGTAGAGTCCCTAAATGCCATTATGCACTGCATACATACATCTATACAGTATGCATGTACTTACACAGTGTTCATTCTAAAGCATGATGAATCAATGAAGAGACTTTTTTGTGAAGCTCTTTTCACACTGCACTATTGGCTTCCGTTAAGTGTATGCATCGGGAAAAGCTCTCGATGTAACGTTTAACAGAGGCCGTCACTGAAGCCGAACAGCGGCATTCCTTATCCATATGAAATACATGCATCCTGTATAGAAAGTAGCCATTAAATGGATGCCATTGGAACCTATGGGTGATGTCACTCTCAGGCATCTGTTTAACGCATCCATGACTCAAAGACTACTTTGGTATCCGTTTCAGGCTGGGTTCACACTGCTTTCAGTGAGCGCCAAGCTTTTCCATCCAGAAGAAGCAATAAACGTTCAATACTAAAACAGGAACCAAAACGGTAGGCTTTGTTCTCCATTTGAGCAGATTTCCATCTCTTTCTGACATTTGTGCCAAACAGAATAGCGTTGTCAACTTAGTAAATTAAAGCCTATGCTTCCGTACCGGGTGCCATTTGGGTCAGCTGGGTGCAAACTGAAACACAATGTGAGCTGAGCCTAAGGGATACATCTTATTACAGGATGTGTCTTGATGGAATAGCACAATGTGTTTGGTTTACATGACTTTTTTCCACTAGTGTTTTTTACCAGTTTATGTCCATCTCACCTCAGCCACAGTGAGGATGAAATACATGGATGGATGCTGGGGGTCAATTCCCTCTAGCTTCATCCCCACCTTGAAGCCATTCTTGTGCTGAGTTCCCAGCTGCCACTGCAGAAGAAGGAATCGGTCACTTTGCCATACAGACAAAACATTATGCTGATGACATCTGAGCAGTGCCAGTCCCGTGAGTGGCAACTGCTGTGCAAGAAAACGGCATGAAATTGACAGATTTATAATACAGATGCTATACCATGTTTCCTTGAAAATAGGACCCTGTCTTATAATAATTTGTTGCCACAAAAGTGGCACTAGGTCTTATTACACTTACCTAGCAGGCTCTGTCCAGGTCGCTCCCACTGCTCTCCACAGCTCTGAAGTTCTTCCCGCAGTCCTTAGCCGCTTATACAAAATCACTTCCTGGTTACGTGATTCATAAATCCTGCCACCTTGAAGCGATGGCTGTGATTGGTTCTTCGACCGCTGCTCAGCCAATCAATACAGCACTGGATGAACCAATGCGATGGCTGTGATTGGTTTATCCAGCGCTGCACTGATTGGCTGAGCAGCGGTCGAAGAACCAATCACAGCCATCGCTTCAGGAGGCAGGATTTATGAATCACGTAACCAGGAAGTGATGTTGTACGAGCGGCTAAGAACTGCGGGAATCGCGACCAATCTCTAGAGAGGAGGGACCTGGACCAAGCCTGCTAGGTAATGTAATATTTGAATTTTTTTTTTAATGTAGTGTAACTAGGGCTCATTTTCGCGGTTATATTTCAAGCCTCCCCAAAAATTAGGCTAGGGCTTATTTTCAGTGTAAGTCTTATTTTCAGGGAAACAGGGTATATCACAGATCCAACAACTGTGCAGACAGTTCATCTACTACAGTAGCTTTACTATGTCTGGAGTCAGGTTACCTCTATTGTTTAGTGTGGTGATACCATCTGTATACAGATGGGGGCAGCAGCCATGACAGCGCTCCAGATGAGCAGATCATAAAATTAGTGGTTAAAGAATAACCATGAACCTGACGTTAGTTACCTGCAGGTCCTACATACAAACTTGTCACCAGATCATGGCTGAAGTACGGGGTTATTACAAATGATCTTCCTGATGTGAACCCCTCTTAACTCCCATTTAATGACACTCAGATACAGAAATCTGATATCAATGGAAACAGAAACTCAAAATGTTCATTTAGCAAAACTGTCTAACAGCAAGACTGTCCTTATTGCCCGTATCAGCCAATCGCAGTGTAGCTTTTTATTTCTCAAGCTGCTGAAGTAAAATGAATGCTGTGCTGTGATTGGTTGCAATGGGCAACAAAGACATAGAAAGTTTTCAAAACTGAGGCCCAAAAAGTTTTATTCTGCCGTAGTCGTGGCTATGGGGATATGAGACAAAATGGCTGCCAACGATCCACGCTGTGCGCATAAATTGTAAGTGGTACTCCAATTTTAAGGAAAAAGGTTACATCAGCAAGCGTGGAAACAGTGGAGTGCGTTCATGCAGGTTTCACACAAAGTCCTCAGAAGTCCACCGCAAGCAGAGAATTGGATGTCCCACTATCAACTGGGAGATGCTACAAACGTTTGCGATATTGTCCCTACCGACTGTAGCTGTTACCGGCCCTGAAACCGGACGACCAGACTGCGAGAGGGTGCAAACTGTAATGGCAAGCAATGGTTTCATGGAATCTTTAGTGTTTAGTGATGGAGCCGCCTTCCTGCTTTCAGGCAGTTACCAAATGTTATGTCAGAATCTGGGGGTAGAAAAGCCATTGGTCTACGTGGAGCGTATGTGAGACTGCCCCAAGGTGATGTGTTGTATAACCTGTAGGAAAGTGTATGGACCCTTCTTTTTCATGAGGAAGCAATCCTAGGGAATTCATACTTGGACACTACAGACACGGCTTCTGCCGCACCTGCCGAACAGGAAATCACAGGCTTCATCTACCAACAGGATGGGCATCCCCCATGACGATGGAGTCAGAAGGGAGCTCAATACACAACCAAACGGATGCATTGGCCGTGCAGGTGGTGACCATAGTGAACTTCTTCCTTGGCCTTCACGTTCCCCGGACCTCACACCTTGTGATTGTTTTCTCTAGGGGAGTGTTACGAGTCTACGTACCCTCTCCCCCCTTACCATCCATCATGCATGATTTGCGAGGATGCGTCACAGAAGCCATTGCATCAGTCGTGATACGCCGCAAGGTGTATGGCAGGAACTTGATTATAGGCTCGATGCGTTGAGTGTAGAGATGAGCGAGTATACTCGGTAAAGGCAATTGCTCGAGCGAGCATTGCCTTTACCGAGTACCTGCCCGCTCGAGACAGAAGGTTCGGGTGCCAGCACGGGGGAGCGGTAAGTAGCGGCTATCAGCAGGAGGGAGCGGGGGGAGAGAGAGAGAGAGAGATCTCCCCTCCGTTCCTCCCCGCTCTCCCCCGCAGCTCCCTGCCCGCCGCCGGCACCCGAACGTTTCATCTCGAGCGAGTTGATACTCGGTAAAGGCAATGCTCGCTTGAGTAAGGGGGCCACATTAAACACCTCTGATATGGAAAACATTTTTGATGTTGTGCAACAAAATGTTTTGAATTTCTCTTTCCATTTATGTCAAATTTATGTATCTTAATGTCAATAAATGGGAGTTATGAGGGTTTCAAATCAGGAAGATTACTTCTAATAACCCTGTATATACCCTCTACAGACTAATAAGTTAGTGTTTCAAAAACAGAAAAAATGGTGAACACACACTTATGAATCAGATGCAAAATAAAGTGGTTTATTAGTAGGTCCAGATGCACATTTGTATGTTTTTAATGTTTCGGACACAAGTCATTCTCCAGGAGTCTCTCTGCACTCTCCCCTGACTGCTCAGTAAAGGGCTTCTGTCTGAAATGTTGCAGATGCACCAGTTTGTACCCGGACCTACTAAAAATTATATACTGTATATATAATATTTTTTTGTATCTAATATGCAAATGTCTTTTCTTTCTGTTTTGGTAATACATGCGCCATTGGCGGTGTGTGACGTAGGTTGCAGCTCTACATTTTAAATAGCAAGAGGGATGTGCTACCGCTCCGGTTTATGATGGAGGCTGGAATCTGTCATGTACTATTTTTATGGGTTTGGGGTTGTGCTGAGACTGAAGAATATTACATATAGTGACACATATAAACTACTGTGATGCAATCTGGGGCCATGCAGGTTCGCAGCCTCGGACAGTCACTTGTCACCTCCAATAGAACAAGGCATCATGGCTATAGAATAAATCTGCTATCTTTATAATGGACCAGTAACGGTTTACATGTAGCTTTATTTTAGCTGTGAATTTCTTTTTTAAAAAGTCTGACAGGAGATGCTATGAGGAAAATAATGCAACATACTGCACAATACATAGATAATGGCGCACCCTTATAATAGCATTATTAAACAATGCTATCAGCACTACCCCATGGAGAACTGAGAACACTGATCACTAAAATCAAGCTCACTTGATTTTAACGATCAGCAAAAAGAGCCCGAAATGCTGGTGCCCCGCGCCCATTTACACACACCGATTATCGCTAAAACGATCGCCGATGAGCGAAGTTTTAGCGATAATCGTGCACTGTAAATGGGCCTTTAGTGTATAGTAGGGTATGCCTTATGTAAAGGGAACCTATTTATGAGGATCTCTTATCTCTCGTGATGCCCACTGCTGTGTCATTGTAGGCTTTAGAAGACACTGCAATGCTTTTTTAATACAAAAGGAAAACCTTTACTCCTTCCGACCCACATCATAGGCCCCTCACCCAGCCAGCCAGAAACCTACTGAAACCCCTGAAACAGCCTGTCTGTACATGTTGTCTTTACCTTCTGGGGAAGACCCGGGCTTTGGCTTATATTCCCAGTCATGTTAAAAATCAGATCAGTTGGAAAGTCAGATATTAGAAGGTCGGACGTTGACTTATACGAAAGCTGCCTTATAGTAAGTGACGCTGCAGGGATATGATCAGCACAGAGGTCATTGTGCAGGGAGGGGGAGGAGGTCAGCTGCAATTATCACCTATTGTGAATGATGGACCCTATGTTTTATATATATATATATATGTCAATTTTAATTTGAAATCCTGTCTATGACGTTGAGAACCTGCTGATGCACTTCAAGTCAGTTTATCAGTCTGTACTGCCATCTGCTGTGTTGCTGAAATATATCAATGCAGAAAAACAGAGAACTAGAGAAAAAAAAGAGGAAAAGCATTATCCTATTTTATGCGTTCTCTTTAGGGTGCTGTTATGCGAATGCTAGTGCTTGCATTTTCCCCGACGATTGCTGGGCTGAACCTGCAAGCGTGCAAGTACAGGTGTAGCCCAGCAATTAGTGCTATTACACGAGCGTTAATGGTGCTCATGTAATGGCCCCCTACAGAAAATACTTATGTATTATATAATTAGGGGCATGTGGTGAATGAACTGTACTGATTAGTCACAGTCTGACAGTGATTACTCGCTACACAGTACTCCAAGCTATTAGCAGCTCCCTGTTCCTGCATCCGATTAAAACTAAACTAAACTGCAGATAATCCAGCCTATAAAGTGTCCCTCGAATTCCAATCTCCCACCAAATCTGACATTGGCTGTGGAGAGACTATAGTACACGCTGGGCGGCACAGTTACTAAGGCAGAAGTATTAAAGAGGTATTCCAGGTTTTTACTATTGATGACCTCTCCTTAGGATAAGTCATCAACAGTCGATCGATGAGGGTCCACGGCTGAGGGTCCCCACCAATCAGCTCGTCCTCTAACATGCCCTCAGTGCAGCGGGGGCAGACATGGTGGTCAGGGCTGTAATTGTAATAGTCGGCTTCACTTCCATTGAAATTAATGGGAGCGATACCTCCTATTACACTTCTGGCTCTGACCGCAATGAGAATGCGGGAATGGTAATAGAAGGCATCGCTCACTTTGATTTCAGTGAGAGTGAAGCCGTCTATTACACTTCTGACCCTGACCACCAAAGACAACATCTGGCCACACTGCACTGACAGAGGGCCGAAAGATCAGTTGATCAGCAGGGATCCTAAATAGCGGACCTCGCTGATCAACCATCCATGACCTATCCTGAGAGTAGGTCATTAAGAGTAAAAGCCTGGGATACCCCTTTAAGCCTGGAGATAATTATGCACGTTTCCCATTCTAACAAATTAGACCAGTGCCTGATACTTACCGGTTGCCATATGATTGCTCTCAGCAAATGTACCGCCCAACGTGCACTACCATCTTACAGGTAGGGAGGTTGGAGGGACAATGTAGGCTGGCAAGTTATGAAGAAGCAGTATGGACACCGTAAGCAGTTTTTTCAATTAGCAATCTTGGAAAGTTGGATTTATTCGGGTTTTTGTAAGTACAATGTGTTTGGTTTCTTTTATGGTCATTTTAGTTTTTGTGCTCATTTTTTCAGCATCCGTTTAGCTTTTTTATCACAATGTGCATTTCTTTAGGTTTTACCCTCAATCATGCATTTCTTTTTAGATACTAGATGTAGAGCCCAAATAGCTTGTTAGCCACAGCAATCCCTGTAATGTTTAATACTCTTGTATAAAATAGATAAAGGTATTCTAGAGGTGATACATTTATTGGCTGGCATTCCCCACTGTCCTCTCTGCTTGGCTCTGTCAGCGCTGTGTAAATAAGCGCTGTGATTGGATTGAGCGCCAGCCAATCACAGCTGGCGCTTGATCCAATCACAGCGCTTACTTACACAGCACTGACGGCAGGGGATTTGAAAGCCGAGCAGGAAGATGACAGCGGGGAGAATTCTAAAGCAGCTTGATTGGCTGTGAATGATCAAGCACTGGCTGTGACTGGCTGGCGCTCGATCCAATCACAGCTCTTACTTACACAGCGCTGATGGCGGGGGATGACAGAGCCGAGGAAAGAGGACGGCGGGGGATGACAGCGGAGAGAATTCAAGCAGCCTGCCGCACCGCCACCGGAGACACAGACACCGGCTGGGAGGTGAGTATGGAGGGTTTTTTAAGCCTTGCCTGACTAGTATAAGCCAAGGGGGGCTTTTTCAGCACAAAAAAATGTGCTGAAAAACTAGGCTTATACTCGAGTATATACAGTAAATCCTGAAATATATTTCATGTGTTTTATAAAACCAGACTTACCTCCCGAAAAAGATTGAGAGGAGCAGCATTGGATTTCTGTTCCTCCAGGTAAGATGACCAAGACCAAGAATCTCCCATCTCGTCCCCTGAAACTTTGATATTGCAGGAAATAAGACTACTGTCCATAATTGTAGAGTGAAAATGTGGGGCTGAAAGGATGGAAAAGCTACAGTGCTGGCGCAGAGACAATCCAAGACTCAGCTGTGTGTATACAAGAGGGACTAGGGCACAATCTGGGTGCAGGAGGAGATAGCCGGACATGCAGGGAAAGCAGTGTAACTCTCATGGGACAAGACAAGAAAAGCAATGGGGGGAGATGAAGAATGACCCAAACAAGTGCAGGACAATGTATTTTGAAGGACACCATGGAGAAGATAGACGAGGCAATGACACTGATCAGTCATAACAAAATAACTCTGACGGCATACCCAACCACAAGCCAAGGGACCTCTCTATTTCTCTTATCAAGCAGAGCTGGTGCTATGAAGACTGTACTGTTAGGCTATGGCTTTATGGTGACACCTGTGAGTGGCGGTAATATTGTGATTTCACTAGGATTTTCAGATCACTCTGGATCTCCAGCCTAAATGGACCCAATTGTGGCAGAGTCTCTTACTATTTAGAAATGATTTGGAAGACATATTTGTGCTTATGCTTAGATATTGGACAGCAGATGTGCAGTTATGGACTTAACATTATGGATTGAAGTCAGTAACTCCGCTCAAAGCTTACATGCTATTTATCTTCTTGTACGCATCAGGATTATGATCAGTGACTCTGGCTAAGCTGGACTGAACGGGAGGGGGGCAAAGTGTTCTGAATACCCACCTCCTGCCTCGTTAATAGCACGGTCTGTTGTCATGTCCCCAATATACAAGCCCACAGTGTATCTCCCTGTTGGCTTGTATATGTACAAGCCCACAGGGAGATACACTATGACAAGATATCTCCAGTGAAGATGGCCACATACTTTAGATAACAGAGTCAACAACTACCCCTCCCAACCCCTTGTCTACACACACACTTGGCCGGCTGAATATGCATGAGTTCTGAGAGGGGAGTAAGCTGCTGCCAGACACCTCTGACTGTGGCTTATCTCCCCTAAGAACAGAATGATCAGGCATGTTGAAATCTAGCAGCCAGATCCTTCTTTTCCCCAACATCTGCCATTGTGGGAGAGTCAGGAGGTTCCCAAACAGATAGTTGGCCAATCCCATCAAAATCAGCCGGCTCGGACAACATTTATGTGCCAGGACCGCTTAAGAAAATTAAATGGGGTGCCTGGTTGCAAGGGATTTTTCAAGCATGGGTGCAACTGTATCCAAACAATAAAAAGCTACTGCTGCACCCACGGTCCTCCCGGTCTTTGTTTATAAACAGCTAGCACCTGCCTGCCTGCTGCAGCCAATCAGAGGCCACGGTGGTCACATGTCAGTCATGGCATCATGGGTGGTGATGTCAGGAGAATGCTAAGGGACTAGCTGCAGCTGTCAGCTGATAGCTGTTCATAAACAAAGACAAGAGAGGGCGGCAATGCTGGATGACGGGGGGGGGGGGGGGGGGGGGGGCGACAAATGGCTGAGTACAGACACTTTTAATGTTTTAACATAGTAGCACCCATTTAAAAAAAATGCTCAAACCTGCACAACCCCTTGTAATTGCTTCATATATACTGAGGGAAATAGGCCTGCATGAAGAAGAGATTCTGGAGATGTGCCTTAAATGCTAATTACTAATGATTAATTTCCATCTGCAGGCTCCTATATGTGTTCTGAAGATTCGGCAGGTAATACTAGCTTCCCTATTGTCCAATGAGCCAGCTGCTCTACAAAAATGAATTTAGCTTGTTTGCTTCGTTTCAAGCGTCCCAAAGTAAGTACTCATCACTTGGTATGTATGTAAGAAGTAACAGTACTAAAACAAAGAAGAGCAATTACTTTGTGATTCTCGGTGGCTCCATAGCTCCCCTTCTGAGCTCCTTACATTGGATTCATCAACATCTCCTGGGACTTTCTTTTCTTTCTGCTTTTCCTGCACAGAAATACTTTCCAGGTACATATCTGACAGAATGGTACTACAATGACAGCGCACACGTGAATATATCATGTATTCGCTTGACAGGTTAAGGATCATGCATCGCGTGACATTGAGAATGTTACCCTTTATATACTGAGCTGCACAGGAATACGTGATTCAACACAACAGGCCAATTACACAGTGCAATGTTTATTTTCAGATATGGGTCATTAGAACACAATGGATAGTAGTTGACACACTGTATCGTTGATGTATCATACAGTTCTGGACCCATACCACAGCAATGTGATACCCAAAGTCCAAGAACCAGTCAAGATGCCTACTGCACTCTCCATTCATAACACTTGCAAAGACAATACGCAGTTGACATGAATACAGTGATGGCTCTTTCCTCACCATTGGTTCGGCTTCTGACTCTGCTGGACTTTGGTATTCTTTTGGTCTCCGTTTCTTGACAGGTTTTGGGGTCTCGTTGCCTACCCCAAACCCTTGTGATGGCTCCACGACCAGGGACCTGCTGTGGACACCCCAGAAACCAGGGAGAGGGTGACACTGACCCACTCCCTAACCAACCCTCCCCCCCAATTAATGTAACCTGCAGATTTAAGTCTCACCTCTCTTTAAATTGACAGACTTCACCACATGTTTCACATTTTACCCCAGGAACATGCTGGCAGCCACAGGTATCGCAGAGACACAGTGTGGTATCAGAATGAGGGCTCTCCTTTCCATCGAGACCTGTAAAGGACAGGAGCCACAAGTAGTAATAGTGGTACATGAATGTATAGCCATAGACACTCCAAAAAGGCACATATAGGATACAAATCCCAATGTAACAAATGTTAATATATGCATTAAGGCCCTTTTACACGCAACAATAATTGTGAAGGAGCTTTAGAACGCTCGTTCACCCGATCATTGCCCAGTGCAAACAGGACAGCAAACAGGTGACGAACGAGCACACACTTGTTTCTCAGCTAATCACATTATTTGTGCGGCCGTGGAAATCATTATTGTTAAAGCACATCTTGGGTGAACGGTTCGTCCCCTATTGGATTCTTAGGCCGCCTGCACACTGCCGGGTCAGATCCCCTGTGAGAAATCTCGCAGTGGGACCCGACCCGCGCCCCTGCAGGGACCAGTGCGGGACTTGCCTTCTCCCGCGGCTCTGTAATCTGCCAGCCAGCCGGCGCATGCGCAGAGCAGAGCCGGGCTGCCAGGAGTAACATTTATGTGCGGGCCTCTGCGAGACCCGCACAGAAATAGGACATGCCGCGATTTGTTTTCCGTGTGTATTTTCACGCGGACCAATCGTGGCCGTCTGCATAGGATTGCGTTTTGCAATGCAATCCTATGCAGGCAGGCACAGGCGGAAATTCTGCGGGAAATCCTGCCTGTGTGCAGGGGGCCTTACTTGGCTTGTGTAAAGGCCAGGTAAATGAATGCCAATCTTGATGATTGGTGCTCTTCAATTGCTTATATCTGCCCTTAGTTTTAGTCTTGTCCCCAGGAACTTCTGGAGTGCCACAGTAAAAAGCAACTAATAAAAGCCCATGAAAGACCATTACAACTAAGGGGGACTTTACATGGGACAGCTATCATATGAATAGTTGTTTGATTGCTCTTACACAAAGTAATTATTGTTCAACTTTACAATCACTGAACAAATTGTTAGGAGCGTTTACACAGGCTGAAATCTCAATTGTCGACTAGTTAGGAGGTGTCAGGTTCAGGGGGAGAGCGGGGAGGAACGGGGGGGAGATCCCGCTCCCCCATGTTCACTCCCTCAACTCACCGCTCACCCCCGCCGGCCCCCGAATCTTTTGGCACGAGCGGGCATGTACTCGAAAATGGCAATACTCGCTCGAGTAGTTTGCCTTAGCGAGTACGCTCGCTCATCTCTACTACCCAAAAGTCACTCACACGTATTTATGTGTTTTCAGGAGACAAATGGCACTCGCTAGAAGGGCAAAATGTTCAAAAAAGGGTGGGAGCCAATCAGTGTTCATCGGGAGGCGCACAGCGAACAAGTGCACACCCCCCTGCAAAGTTGTTGGCTAGATGTTGAAAGACAAACTATTACCTGTTTACACCAGATGATTAATCAACCAGGGATTATTTTTAGGTGAGCTGAAACTATGAGACTGGTGAATTAATTTTTGCTCGTCACCCAGTTGGTGGCCGTGTTTACATAGAACTGTCACTTACATTTGCTCTTTCGACCAGCTATAGCTGTCTCACACAAAGCCACCGGACACCTTCCTTGTTATAGGCAATACACCTACTATTTCTGCATAAGGCCCTATGTAAGTAGATGAGAATCCACACTTTATGTAAGGTGACAAGCACATGTGGGCATGGCTGTCACGCACTTTATTTTTACAGATGGAAGCTCACCTGGTGGGTAGGCTTGGCTGTTGATTTCTATGGTGTGTTGTAGGCTTTCATCATTGGGGTGTTCGGGACTTTCTTCCTTAGGATCCAGAGAGCTGAAACGGAGCTAACAGAGAACAGGATCCGCATCAGTTTTTAACCAAAATCGAGAGCGGATACTAAAAATTATGGTTTTTGCAAATGTATTTTTTTGTATTTAAGGGCTGATTTACAGACAACGATTATCGCTCAAAATTCATCCAAATGACAGTTTTTGAGCGATCATCTTTGTGTGTAAATGTGTGCCCATTGTGCATTCTTCGCCCATTGCTAAGTTCATCTCAGCATAAAAGCCATCATCTCTGATAAGAGGGACCACATGCTGAGTTCTCCAGGGCGGTGCTGATAACATAGTTATTAGCAGGCAGCCCGTTAGGAGGCCAATGGACATGTATTTAAAGAACAGACCACCTGCTGTTCTGTAAATACATCTCCTGGCAGCTGATTAACATGCAAATGATGTTAATTAGCTGCTAATGGACATTAACAGTTAACATCATTAGTACCTAATGCAAAATGATCCCTCAAAGCTTCTGACGAATTTTGAGCGATCATCTTTGTGTGTAAATGGACCTTTAGTTCGCCATCCCATCCCTATATGAATGAGGATTAATAGCTGTTTTCGCTGAAAAGGTATTACTGTGTAGATATGGATAATAAGTAGCAGTCATTGTTTCATATGTGTCCTGTCCTGCATAAGAAGTATGGTGTGACTACATGATAGGCAAGTAGTGTGACAAGAACTACCGTATGTAAAGAGCCAATAAGTGGAAGGTGCTCAGTGATTTATGGGAGCTGTGGTTATAGCGCTTCCATATCTGCCCAAGAGAGGAACCTCTTCCTGCTGTACATGCCTCACAGCTCCTGTCCGCATGCTGTCTCTTGTCTATTGGCTATGTCACAAATGTTTATTGATAAACAGGAGTGTTACGTAGCAGCAATTACAGTTAGGACTACACCGCAGCATGAGGCACAGTCAGAAAATGACGGAAAAGATCTGTCGTGGAGATTACCACAGATCTGTGGATTTTCTTGCAGATTTCGTTCTATGCTTTGCAAAGAATAAAACCCGCAGAAAGAACTGTCATTCTGCAATTTACATGCACAGATTTTTCTGCAGGTTGCGGATGAGTTTCCTTAAGTCACATCTACTTCCTGCTGCTGTCATACACTCCGAATCCTTGACAAAAATGGGTATTCAGGCAGAAAATTTGCAGAATTTAGACATAGTCTAATATCGCAGGCGCAACTACTGCAAGAAGTCCAAAGTGACAGTTTTAAGGTCACTTGCAACTTTCTTTCGAAAGTGAAGTCATCTTGTGACTTTGACTGCCATGTAATTTGCATGTGACCTCATATAGCCATAATCTGACTGACCTGTGGATTCACCGTGGCCATGACTGGCTCTACTCCCCTCTTTTCTTGCTGCTCTTCTACAAGAGAGCGCCGCATTTCTGAGCAGGAAACTATGGCCACATTGATAGCTGTTGAAATGAAAGAAAAGACTTTTATCTCAGTGCATGTTACCTGTAGTATGGAGGTATAGGGGTCACTGCATGGAGCTTACAGACAAATATTAGCACAATTCATTACTCATTAGCATACAAGTAGAATAGCGTACGTAAAAGCAGTAATTCTCAAGTACTCCCAACAGGTCATGTTTTCAGGATTTCCTCAGTATTACACAGGTGATGGAATTATTGTCGGTGCCTCAGACATTACAACTGGTGTTCTTACTATAGGATATCCTGAACACATGACATGTTGAAGGTACTTGAGTATAAGGCCTCCTTCACACAGGCGACAAAGTCGAGCGATTTTCATGCATTGCGACAATGCTACAAATGGCATGTGTGTGAAGCCCATGCTTTCCTATGGGTTCCTTCACATTTGTGATGTTTTGTAGCATGCAACATTGCGAGTGAAAAACCTCGCGGGTTTCACGATATGCACACAACTCGTGAGCTTTTGTAGCCCATATTTCCCTATGGAGCCTTCCTTACCGCTCCATTGCATCACACAAAAACACGATTTTCATGCGGTGTGATGCAACTTTGATAGTAGGAAGTCCTACGTTCCTACTGTCAAAGCCCTAGCTGCTGGAGAAAAAAAAAATTACATCACCTTAGAAGCGCTGTCCGACTCGCTGCATCTCCTTCCCCGTCCCCGGCACTGGTCTACAGCATCTGTTCTGGCCAGGGATTGAAAAAAACCCGCCTCCTGGAAGCGCTGCCTCTGATTGGCTGAGCGCTGTGATGCTTAGCCAAACAGAGCTAGCGCTCGATGAACCAATGACAGCCATTCAATGAATCATTTCTTTTCCTGCAGCTAGGACTTTTTTTCTGGGGTAGGGCTTATATTTCAAGCACCCCACTCCTGAAAATCCTCACAAGTAGTGCTACAAAGTCATGCAACTTTGTAGCGCCACAAACTCGCGGTATGGCCTAAGGCCTCTTTCACACAGGCTACAAAATCATCACTACAAAACACGTGTATGTGAAGCTCATGGTTCCCAGTGGGTTCTTTTAGGCTACAAAACATCGTTCAAGTGAAAGAACCCATTGGAAACCCGGGCTTCACATACATGCGTTTTGCAGCGATGATTTTGTAGCCCGTGGGAAAGAGGGTCTTTCACACAAACATATATCAGCCACAATTTCACAGCCAGCCGATATACGCTACCAATCTGTTGCATCTGCTTCCAATGCATCAGTTCAGATGGGCGTATTCCCGATAATGTAAAAACGTACGGCCGGCAAAGATAGCGCATATGGTGTGCATTCCGGCTCGACTATTATTTACTCCGGCCAGGAAAGATAGTTCTGGAACTATCTTTTCCGTCCGGAATACAGCCGCTGCCCTAGACTCCTATGAAAGCCTATGATAGCTGTCGGAGGTGGGAGGGAGTTTAGCAGCGTGACTGCTATATTCCCTCCCCCTTTTCAACCCTTGCTGACTGTCTGCAATGGTAGGGGGCGGGAGCTAGTGTGTTAAAGCCCCACCCCCTCTGACAGCTCCCATAGGCTGGAGTGGAGATGGGGAAGGACTAGCTCTGCTAAGCTCCCACCCCCTCTCCTTGTCGCAGAGCTAAACTACCACTTCCCTGGCCGACGGTATTCTGAGGCTGCGGTGTATATGTACCACAGCCTCGGCCTTCTGAACGAGCCTCTAAATGGGAGTTGTAGCTGTGACTTGGTGACGGCTGCCTCTCGTTCACGTGATTTTTGGCCGTGCTGTGGCCATTACACGGCCGGCCGAAAATCGTCACGCCCGTGTGAATGAAGGCTAAGGCTGCCATTACACAGCAGTATTTCTGCCCTGAAAAACACAGGGTGAAAACGCTGACTGCAGCCGGCACCTGGACTCCCCATAGTCATTGGCCTGAGAAATTCAGGTGCCGGCTGCAACCAGTGTAGCTTTGGTTACATTTGCAGGGGAGAAATGCTGGTGTAATAGAACCCTTGGTGCGCATTCACACAGTCCGTAAACGCTGCAGCAATTACACCACATGCGATGGCAGGCTTAGGAACCTTTTACATGGGCTACAATTCACCCACAGGGTGCAACCAAATCCGCCACTGCAAATTCCACACCAAAATCCTCAAATCTCATTGCAGATATGGATGCAGAATTGCTAGCAGAACTCAGCCTCTTCAGTTTTACATCAAAATCCACACAGAGCGGTGGGATTTAAGTACGGAATTTACCGCTATTTGCGCTGCGTCCTGTGGACTAATTCTGCCTGTGTGAAGCAGCCTTAGGCCGCTTTCATACAAGCGTATTTCAGCCTCGTATTTGGTTTTTTTTTTGACTGTAATATGAAGTTAATGTAAATTTATGTATCTATTCATACGGCCATATTTTTCACGGCCGTATTTTAAAAACACAGCATGACCTATTTTTTCCTGTATTTTCCGTATTCCTATTCTTTTCTATTGGCTACATATGGATCAGTCTTTGCCCAGTATAAAATATACAGAGGCAAATAGTGATGACATACAGTTGTGATGTCATCGGTAACGTATGCGTATAACGGACATATTACACTACGCTCGTCTGCAACTGGCCTTAGAGTTAAATGGAACCCGTCTTATTCCCACAGCACCATATACTAAGTTATGGCGCTGTTAAGGGACTTGAGAGCGAACTAGGTGATGTATTTTTTATATTTACCTGCTCCCACAATCCCGCGGTGTCCCCCCCTGAAGTCGGAAAGCGGCAAAAAAATCTGAATGTTTTCAGAGACTCGTGCGCACGTTCTTCTATACAAAACTATGAGAGCTTCGGACTCTGATAATATATTAAACTCCATGAGCTACATAGCAGCACACTGATTGATAGTACATGCTCCATTTAACATGTCGCTATTTAAATGCCTGGTATTTTAGCAGTACAGAATTGCATAGTTGATGCAACTGATTAGTATTAGTTATAAATTAACCCCCCCCCCTAACTCCCCACCCCAATTGACCTACATATGTTCCTATGTTATGGTGTAAACTGCTATTTCTACTAACGATATTGGACTGACATCTTTCCCGGCGGCTGTACCTGTAGCAGAAGGTAAAAGTACCATGCCCTCTTGGGTCACGCGGCACAGCGGCTCATCACTTCTCACTTTGGATGCGGATAGATCCATAGCGGTTGTTCCCAGATCAGTGCTTGAATGGACACAAAAAAAATCAACGGGGTTAAAGATGAAGAAATGGGGGTGAGAAGGAACGGATTATAGGATGTGTCGAAGCCATTATGGACAAATGAAGATGGGATGGAGACGAAGATAAAAACAGATCCCAGAGAGGTCAGATAAGATATCAGCATAAGACACATAATATAACACCCATCGTACATGCAATACATTTACATTGCTTATCATGCGAGAGCGATGCCTGTCACTGCCTTGGCGGCAATAAATGGACGGGTTCACCTCTTTTACCTGTCAAATATCCAACAGCATGGTAGTCCTCTCAGCAGACAGGGTCTCTATACTCTCCAGCAGCTACCTCCATGCTAGGGAGAGAGGACAGAGGAGTTAATGAGTTGTACAGGTGCTCGCCTTCCTTGCTGTGATGTGTTATGGCAGTGAAGAGGTTAAATGCAGAGCATCCTACCCAACGTAACAACACTGCTATTCCAACCGCAATCTGCAGGGAGCTTGTGCGCCTGCGCTACACCATTATGTGTGCAACATGGGGGGATCAGGGAAGACAGAAGCCGCTGTCAGAAGAGGGGGTGGAGATGGTTACAGAATGACGAGGAAATAAATGACTATGTATCTATATGGTAATCAGCGAGCAGCGGCGCATACATCATTACCGTAACACAACAGCAGCTTTACTGAATGATATTGTGTAACTAGATAATGAGCACAAGAATAATGCAATGTAACGAGCAAGACGGATCACAGGAGGAGAATATGGAGTCTCCTGGCTTATGTAGGAAGTCAGCTGAAGGGTAATATGGAAAACACATTTAGATCACTTGTCTGTGAAGCGGCTGAATAATCACACACTGGTAGTAAAAAGCTCACACGGAAATTGACCCCTCAGTGACTGGTTTATATCTTTGTTACAATACATTTTTTTTTTTTTTACCGTCAAAAAGGTAGGAACGGACAGCGGGGAGTAATGCTCCGTGTCTGATAAAAATAAACTATATTCACACTTCTATTCTTGAAAGCATTCTTACTTTGCAGCATTTTTTCCCACACCTGCCTAAAACTTTTGCACAGTAATACACATATCTATCTATCTATCCCATATCTATCTATCTATCTATCTATCTCATATCTATCCCATATCTATCTATCTCATATCTATCTATCTATCTCATATCTATCCCATATCTATCTATCTATCTATCTATCTCATATCTATCTCTCTATCTATCCCATATCTATCTTAGTAGAAGTGCTAATAGTTTATTTTACTCAATTAACAAAATACAAAGTCAATGGACAAAAGAGAAATCTAAATCAAAGCAATATCTGGTGTGACCTGACCGCCCTTTGCCAAAAATAAAGTAACATCAATTCTTCTAGAAAACACTCTTACAAATCCAGTCTTTTTGTATAGTTAAAATTAAAATATTTGGCTGTAACAGAAGGGAGTTTGTTTGCCGAAGGACTGGAGAGCGGTACAATAATGAGTGTCTGCAGACAGCAGGAAGCATGGTGGAGAGCGGTACAATAATGAGTGTCTGCAGGCAGCAGTGAAGCATGGTGGAGAGCGGTACAATAATGAGTGTCTGCAGACAGCAGGAAGCATGGTGGACAGCGGTACAATAATGAGTGTCTGCAGGCAGCAGTGAAGCATGGTGGAGAGCGGTACAATAATGAGTGTCTGCAGGCAGCAGTGAAGCATGGTGGAGAGCGGTACAATAATGAGTGTCTGCAGACAGCAGGAAGCATGGTGGAGAGCGGTACAATAATGAGTGTCTGCAGACAGCAGGAAGCATGGTGGAGAGCGGTACAATAATGAGTGTCTGCAGGCAGCAGTGAAGCATGGTGGAGAGCGTTACAATAATGAGTGTCTGCAGGCAGCAGTGAAGCATGGTGGAGAGCGGTACAATGAGTGTCTGCAGGCAGCAGTGAAGCATGGTGGAGAGCGGTACAATAATGAGTGTCTGCAGGAAGCAGTGAAGCATGGTGGAGAGCGGTAGAATAATGAGTGTCTGCAGGCAACAGTGAAGCATGTTGGAGAGTCGTACAATAATGAGTGTCTGCAGGCAGCAGTGAAGTACGGTGGAGAGCAGTACAATAATGAGTGTCTGCAGGCAGCAGTGAAGCATGGTGGAGAGTGGTACAATGAGTGTCTGCAGACAACAGGAAGCATAGTGGAGAGCGGTACAATAATGAGTGCCTGAAGGCAGCAGTGAAGCATGGTGGAGAGCGGTACAATAATGAGCGTCTGCAGGCAGCAGTGAAGCATAATGGAGAGCAGTACAATAATGAGTGTCTGCAGGCAGCAGTGAAGCATGGTGGAGAGCGGTACAATAATGAGCGTCTGCAGGCAGCAGTGAAGCATGGTGGAGAGCGGTACAGTAATAAGCGTCTACAGGTAGCAGTGAAGCATGGTGGACAGCGGTACAATAATGAGTGTCTGCAGGTAACAGTGAAGCATAATGGAGAGCAGTACAATAATGAGTGTCTGCAGGCAGCAGTGAAGCATGGCGGAGGCTCCTTGCAATTTGGGGCTACATTTCAGCAAATGAAGCTGGGGATTTGGTCAAGATTAATGATACCCTCAATGCTAAGCAATATAGACAGATACTTATCCATCATATAATATCATCAGGGAGGCGTCTGACTGGCTCCAAATTTATTCTGCAGTAGGACAACAACCCCAAACATCTAACCACTGTCATTAAGAACTATTTTCAGCATAAAGAAGAACAAGGAGTCCTGGAAGTGATGATACGGCTCCACAAAACCCTGATCTTAGCATCATCTAGTCTGTCTGGGATTACATGAACAGACAGAAGGATTTGAGCAAGCCTAAATCCACAGATCTGTGCTTAGTTCTCCAAGATGTTTGGAACAACCTCCCTGCTGAGTTCCTTCAAAAACTGTGTGCAAGTGTACCTGCAAGAACTGATGCTGTTTTGAAGGCAGAGGCCGGTCACACCAAATATTGATTTGATTTTAATTTCCATTTTGTTCATTCACTTTGCATTTTGTTAATTGATAAAAATAAACTATTTTTAAAACAATTCTCACTTTGACGTGTTTTCCACACCTGCCTATATCTTTTGAACAGTACTATTTATGTGTTTTATATACTACTAGCTTATCCGTCGCGCGTTGCTGCGAAGACAGACAGACATACATTCGTTTTTATATATCTAGATAACAACCAATCACAGCGCAGCTTTTTTAGGTTACCTCAGTGGTATAATATATAACAACCAATCACAGCGCAGCTTTCATGTTACCTCAGCTTTACAATATATAACACCCAATCACAGCGCAGCTTATATGTTACCTCAGCAATATAAAATATAACAACTAATCACAGTGCAGCTTTCATGTTACGTCAGCAGTAAGAGAAATAACAACCAATCACAGCGCAACTTTTATTCTGCCTCAGCAATATAAAAAATAGCAACGAATCACAGCGCAGCATTCATTTTACCTCAGCGGTATAATATATAGCAACCAATCACAGCACAGCTTTTATTTTACCTCAGCATTCTCAATATCCAGGAATTGTCTTGTGATACGTTCGGCGGATGCATCATTTTGTAGTTGAACACGCATCCCGTTGCTCGTAATGCCTTTTGCTTTTGTGCTTGAGATGGAAATCAAACGATCTTTGTCTGGGGGGGCATAACTGTCGACGACGCTCGCACGCCGCCTATCGTAGGATAGATGTACTATGCCAGTAATCTTCCCAGGAGTGTACTCAACAACTTCCCATTAACTTTTCCTATTTATGACATAATCAATGCTCGTGCCAAATTTTAAGTTTCTATTACATCGGGAAGCGAGAAAATTCGATTCCGTACGTAAAATGTGGACGCCAATTGTTTTGCGCTTAAAATTGAATAATCGAGTTGGGACCCATTAACTTTTCCTATTTATGACATAATCAATGCTCGTGCCAAATTTCAAGTTTCTATGACATCGGGAAGTGAGAGAATTCGATTCCGTATGTAAAATTTGGACGCTAATTCTTTTGCGCAAAAAATTGAATAATCGAGTTGGGACCGATTAGCTTTTCCTATTTATGACATATTCAATGCTCGTGCCAAATTTCGAGTTTCTATGACATTGGGAAGCGAGAAAATTAGATTCCGTACGTAAAATTTGGACGCTAATTCTTTGGCGCATAGAATTGAATAATTGAGTTGGGACCCATTAGCGTTTCCTATTTGTGACATATTCAATGCCAAATTTCAAGTTTCTATGTGAGAAAATTAGATTCCGTACGCAAAATTTGGACGCTAACTCTTTTGCGCATAGAATTGAATAATTGAGTTGGGACTCATTAGCTTTTCCTATTTATGACATAATCAATGCTCGTGCCAAATTTCACGTTTCTATGACACCGGAAAGTGAGAAAATTACATTCCGTACGTAAAATTTAGATGCTAATTCTTTTGCGCATAGAATTGAATAATCGAGTTGGGACCCATTAGCTTTTCCTATTTATGACATAATCAATGCTCGTGCCAAATTTCAAGTTTCTATGACATTGGGAAGCGAGAAAATTAGATTCCGTACGTAAAATTTTGACGCTAATTCTTTTGCGCATAGAATTGAATAATCGAGTTGGGACCCATTAGCTTTTCCTATTTATGACATAATCAATGCTCGTGCCAAATTTCAAGTTTCTATGACATTGGGAAGCGAGAAAATTACATTCCGTACGTAAAATTTGGACGCTAATTCTTTAGTGCATAGAATTGAATAATCGAGTTGGGACCCATTAGCTTTTCCTATTTATGACATAATCAATGCTCGTGCCAAATTTCACATTTCTATGACATTGGGAAGCGAGAGAATTCGATTCCGTACGTAAAATTTGGACGCTAATTCTTTGGCGCATAGAATTGAATAATGGAGTTGGGACCCATTAGCTTTTCCTATTTATGACATATTCAATGCTCGTGCCAAATTTCGAGTTTCTATGACATTGGGAAGCGAGAAAATTAGATTCCGTACGTAAAATTTGGACGCTAATTCTTTTGCGCATAGAATTGAATAATTGAGTTGGGACCCATTAGCGTTTCCTATTTGTGACATATTCAATGCCAAATTTCAAGTTTCTATGTGAGAAAATTAGATTCCGTACGCAAAATTTGGACGCTAACTCTTTTGCGCATAGAATTGAATAATTGAGTAGGGACCCATTAGCTTTTCCTATTTATGACATAATCAATGCTCGTGCCAAATTTCACGTTTCTATGACACCGGAAAGTGAGAAAATTACATTCCGTACGTAAAATTTAGACGCTAATTCTTTTGCGCATAGAATTGAATAATCGAGTTGGGACCCATTAGCTTTTCCTATTTATGACATAATCAATGCTCGTGCCAAATTTCAAGTTTCTATGACATTGGGAAGCGAGAAAATTACATTCCGTACGTAAAATTTGGACGCTAATTCTTTTGTGCATAGAATTGAATAATCGAGTTGGGACCCATTAGCTTTTCCTATTTATGACATAATCAATGCTCGTGCCAAATTTCACGTTTCTATTACATTGGGAAGCGAGAAAATTAGATTCCGTACGTAAAATTTGGACGCTAATTCTTTGGCGCATAGAATTGAATAATTGAGTTGGGACCGATTAGCGTTTCCTATTTCTGACATAATCAATGCTTGTGCCAAATTTCAAGTTTCTATGACATTGGGAAGCGAGAAAATTAGATTCCGTACGTAAAATTTGGACGCTAATTCTTTGGCGCATAGAATTGAATAATTGAGCTGGGACCCATTAGCTTTTCCTATTTATGACATAATCAATACTCGTGCCAAATTTCATGTTTCTACGACATTGGGAAGTGAGAGAATTAGTGGCAGTGATGGAAATCGAACGATCTACGTGGGGGTGCGTAACTGTCGACGACGCTCGCACGCGTGCCATTTATCGTAGGATATATGTACTATGCCTATAATCTTCCCAGGAGTGTACTCAACAACTTCCCAAAGTTTCATGGCGATCGGATGAATGGCGTAGTAGCGCATAAAGGACAAACACACAGACAGACAGACACACACGCATACATTCAATTTTATATATATAGATGTTGTCAAAAGTATTGGGACACACATAGAAGGTGGTGAAATTCCATTTTATTCCCATTATTCGATACATTGTTTGGCTGCTTTTGGCCTCAGTGACTGCAGTAATGATCCTAAGCAAGCTTTCCACCAGATTCATCTCCATTCCTTGAGAGCTTCAGATTCTATGCATAGATACAGTATTCTAGTTTGTCCAAAATATGCTTGATGAAATTGAGATCCGGACTTTGGGCTGGCCAGTGAAGTTTGCAGATATTCTGCTCCTCAAACCCAGTCATGTTGGTAGAAATGTGGAGCTGTACCCAAGTATTGCCACAGGTTAGGTAATGCCCTGTTGTTCAGAATGTCTCTGTACCCATTGGCGTTGAGAGTGGACTTACCTATAACCAATGGCACTAGTCCTTCCCAGCAGTAACACCCCAACAGAATCAACTCCAAGCTTCACTGTTGGGACAATGCAGTTACATAGAAACTGTTCTCTAGGCAACCTAAGTGCGGTCATCTGATCTTAAGATGCTGTACTGTGATTCAGCTGTCCAAAGCACTTGCTTCCACTCATTTACAGCCCAAGAACCATGCTCCAGACTGCATCATGTAGCCTCTGTGCATTCACTGCTGTGATGTTGGGTGGTAACCCTGCTATTGCAGTTCCCTACGAAATGGTTCTGGTGCTAATGGATGTCCCAATTGCCTGTGAGACCTCTTGAGTGTATTGGTAGACTATGTGTGTGACGCCTTCAAGGCTCGCACACAGCTTTCTTGCCTATGTTCTATCAGTTTACAAGGTCTCCTCGAAAAGGTCTGTAATGTTGATTATTGAACCTTTTTTTTGATAATGTTCCAACACGGACCCTTGAGAATATCAGAAAACTGTAAGCATCAATTTTCCAGCTTATGGTTGACTTTTGAACTTTTCCTGGTCTGCAATTGAGGAGGTTTCCACATACTCTGCCATTTAGTCTCAGGCTCATAGTAACGAATCCATGTCGTGTTACCAGTAAGACAGTAAGGCCAAAAAAAGACACATGTCCATCCAGTTCAGTCCATTACCTCTAATGTTGAACCAGAGAAAGGCCAAAAAAAAAACCCAATGAGGTAGAAGCCAGTTTTTCCCATGTAGTCCGCCTGCAGACAGCCGGGTCGGATCCCCGCAAGAATTCTCTCAGCGGGATGCGACCCGCCTCCCTGCAGGGACCAGCGTGGCTCTCACCTGCTCCCGTTCTGTGATGTGCCGGGTTCCACCCAGCCGGCGCATGTGCAGAGTGGTGCCGGTGCGCCCGGAGTGACATTTCTGTGCGGGTCTCTGCAGTTTGTTTTCCGCATGTATTTTTAGGCGGACAAATCACGGCTATCTGCATAGGATTGCATTTTGTAATGCGATCCTATGCAGGCGAGCAAGGTTGGAAATTCTGCGAGAAATCTCACCGCGGAATTTCCGCCCATGTGCAAGGGGCCTAAAGGAAAGAAATTCTTTCCTGACTCCAATCTGGCTATTGGAAAAATCCCCGGATCACGGCTCCTTTTGAAGTTTATTAATGATTATAACGTATAATATTGTATCACTCAAGGAAGGCGTCCAGGCCCCTCCTGAACTCTTATCGAATTTGTCATCACCACATCCTCAGGCAGAGAGTTCCATAGTCTCACTGCTCTTACAATAAAGAACCCCCTTCTATGTTGCTGTAGAAACCACCTTTCCTCTAGATGTAGAGGGCGCCCCCTTGTTACAGTCACAGTCCTGGGAATAAATAGGTGATGGGAGAGATCTCTCTATGGTCCGCTGATTTATTTATACTTAGTTATTAGGTCGCCCCTCAGCTGTCTTTTTTTCTAAACCAAAAGAACCCAATTTTAATAATCTCATTAAAATTATCCTTTTTAAGAAATGTGATCTAAAGGATGTAATCAGCAGCACAAACCCCAAACTGCAATCTAGGGAAGCAGGTAAATGCACGCCCAAAGAGGATCTTGTCCCGGACTCCAACTGTACATGTAATATACAAAACAGATTATGGGCTGCATAAGTAGTGCAAAATTTCACATCCGTATTGATGTATCCTTTATTCCCCAAACAGCATGGAGCGCTTTTTGGACCTTTTGCAAAAGGTCTTTCTCAAGCTTTTGCCTATGTAAAGCCCCATTTGCGCGCAAAGATAATCGCTCAAAATTTGCTCAAAAGACAGTTTGACTGACCATTTTGCATAACTACTGAGTACTATTGCCCATTAGTAGCTTATTAGCTTCATTTGCATATAAATGATGCTCCTTTTGCTGTATGTAGATAATAGCAGGTGGTCTGTTATCTGCATACAACTCCATTGTTCTCCTGTGGGACTGCAGCTGAATATAGTGTTATCAGCATCCCCACAGAGAATCACAGTCCCTGCTAACAGCCAGCTGGCCAAATGTTTTTTTATGCTGAACTAAAAATCATTGTTCGGCTGAAAAGCTAACGATGGTAGCATTTACACGTAACGATGATCGCTCAAAAGACATTGTTTGAACGAATTTTAAGCGATAATCGTTGTGTGTAAATGGACCTTAAGAAATGGTCACCTTTCTTAGAGCCTATTTACACGCAAAGATAATCATCCATTAGCAGCTTATCATTAGCATGTAAATGACCCTCCTGGACCTGTATGCAGAGAACAGCAGGTGGTCTGTTCTCTGCATTCAGCTCTTTCGTTGTACCATGGGCTTTCTGCTGAATACAATGTAATCGGCAGCTCCCGTGGAGAATACAGCACCATGGACAGCATGCAGTGTGTTATCTTCTTTCTTGAAGGATGGATTTTATGCTCCCCTAAAAATCATCATTCAGCTGAAGAGTGAAAGATGGAGCATTTACACACGATTATCGCTCAAACAATGGCTTTTGAGTGAATTTTGAGCAATGATCCTTATGTGGAAATGGGCCTTTAGAGTATTGATACAAATTTTGTTTGCAGAAGTCCAAATGCTTCTGTTAAAACAAAAAAAGATTTGGTACGATGTTAGCCTGTAGAGCAAAGTGTGATTGTTCTCAGTGCGAGAAACCAAGTAATCTTGTTGATCTGATACCTTTTAATGGCTAACAAAAATACATGATGTTATAGTGAGCTTTCAGGTCTTCTATCGATCCTTCATCAAGCTAGAATGAAACTGGTTTGGATAGGGCACATTTTAAGTTTTGAGTGCAAAACCGTCTCAAATTTCTGAGTGTGAACATTTGTATATTATATATGTGTCCCATCCAAACCAGTTTCATTCTAGCCTGATGAAGGATCAATAGAAGACCCGAAAGCTTGCTGTAACATCATGTATTTTTGTTAGCCATTAAATAAAAGGTATCAGATCTACAAGATTACGTGGTTTCTCTCACAATCACACAATGCTTTTGTTTGCGTTCTTCTTTGACTTGACTCAGTACCCATCTTGCAAATTTTTTTAAATCCAAAATTATTGCATAGTTAGGACTATGGCTGATTGGCAACATAATCCACTGTAACTCATCTATCCAACATAATCGGTTCACATGCTCGCTCAATGTTGCCATCCGTTGTGGATGTGGACGGTTGTCCGCCCCCATCATGGCTGACACTTGTGCGACCTTGTTATGTTCTCATAGTTCTCACACGTCTTCACGACAAAACACTTAATGTGCACCAGATACACCGTCAGACTACAACAAAAAAAAACTATCACTACATGCTGCTCTTCTTTCATGCAAATCACAAGTTGGGCAGCCATATTTTCTTGTACTGCAGTCACAAATTAATGGACATAACATGTTCAAACCTGCACAGCAGGGACTGGGGAGACTGCGACCGACAACGGAAAGTGTTGATAAGACAGTGTGGCCAACAGAAGTTTTAAAACAACAGAAGTGTATTGCTTCCCTACAGTATGTATGTCACACAGGTACAGTGTACAGAAATAAATCCTGGCCATCTCTTATGTACCGTTACGTCCTGTGTGTTCAGGGTTTGTATGGAGGGGTAGATTGTGCTTCCCCCTCATTTCTCTACACTCAGGATTTTTTTAAAAGTACCATTGAAAAACTCGTCCTGCAAGAAACAAGCCCTCAGACAGCTATGCCGATGTATAAATACAACTTAGAATTTTTTTTGAAGGTGGGGAGGGAAAAAAAACTGAAAATGAAAGGAGGGGCAGTCCTTAATGACTTGGCCCTTTTTTTTCATTTTTTACTCCCCGCTTTAAAAAAAATCCTTTATTTATCCATCGACTTAGCTGTATGAGGGCTTGTTTTTTGCAGGACGAGTTGTATTTTGAATGGTACCATTTAATCTACGAGTCATTGGTCAGACCACACATGGAATATTGTGTACAGTTTTGGGCACCGGTACTCAAGAAGGACATAACAGAGGTTGAGCGGGTACAAAGGCGGGCAACTAAAATAATGAATGGAATGGGTGGACTACAATACCCAGAAAGGTTATCAAAATTGGGATTTTAAAAAAGACAGCTGAGGGGCGACCCAATAACTATGTATAAATAAATCCAAGGACAACACAGAGCTCTCTCCCATCATCTATTTATACCCAGGACTGACTGTAACAAGGGGGCGCCCTCTACATCTAGGGGCAAGAGGGTTTCTACACCAACATAGAAGGGGGTTCTTTACTGTAAGAGCAGTCAAACTATGAAACTCTCTGCCTGAGGACGTGGAAATGGTGAATTTGATAAGTATTTAAGAGGGGCCTGGGCGCCTTTCTTGAGTGTAACAATATGACAAGTTAGTCACCGATTACTTCAGAAGGGTCGGCGATCCAGGGATCATTCTGATTGCCAGACTTAAAGTTAGGAAGGAACTTAAATGTGGAGAATTGGCTTCTACCTCATTGTTTCCCCCCCCCCCTTTCTCTAGATCAATGTTGGGTGGGGGTGGGGAGTAATAGGCTGAACTAGATGGATATGTGTGTTTTTGGTCTAACATACTATATTACATAGACTATGGAACTCTACCTGAGCAAAGTATTCAAGCAAGCTTTGAACCAGAAAAGTTCATGATGGTACCATAAAATGTTGTGCCGGACCTCCAATGTTTAGCTTTTATGATCACGTAGTTCCACATTTATTAATAGCTTTTAAAAAATGCCATTATATTCATAGTTGCGCGCACTCTTGCAGACACCCCCTAAAGGATGGGGGGTGGGGGTCCAACTCAGGAGCCATTAGCTGTTGGAACCTAAAACTTTAGAAAATTTCTTTTGATACCATGGGCGTGTAATACACAAATTTTGAACAAAACCTGAGATATGACGTTGGGGAGCATTAGACTACTTGAGAAGGAATGACTATAGGGGCATATAAAAAAGCAACCCCCCCCCCCTTTTTTGTAAAGTTTCCCGCTGGAATAAAGAAAGGTTTACAAAAGTAAAATAAAACATGTATTTTGTATCATATCCATAACAACCTGTACAATAAATTAAGCACTATTTATCCTGTACGGCAAAACATGTAAAAAACACAAAACTAAAGAACACAGGCACAATGCTAATTTTGTTCATTTTGCCTCCCCCCCAAAAATCCCAAAACAATAAGTGATCAAAAAAGCCATAAGTATGCCAAAATGGTATCAATAAAAATTAGTCTGTCACGCAAAAAACACGTCCTCACAGAGCTCCGTCCACGGAGAAAGCAAAAGGTTATGGGACTTTGAATGAAACAATGTAAAAAAGAAAAAGTATCTAACAAAAAATAGAGGGGGGGGGGGGGGGGTATTGTGCAGTAGAAAAACCTAAACAAAAAATTTGGCATCGTAATCATGCCAGCCCAAACTTATGTAATTTATGCCACACAATTAACACAAAAAAACCCACAAATGGCAGAATTGAGGTTTTCTCTCCCTGCCCTTCCAAAAATAAGGTAAAATTACAAGTTTTACAATACATTATATATACCCAAAAATGGCACCAATAAAAACTGCAGCTCATCACACAAAAACAAGCCCTCTTATGGCCTTGGCGACTGAAAAAATATAAAAAAAAGTTATGGTTTTTGAAAGACGGAGATGAAAATTGTGACATCCTAGTGAGCAAAATAGGCCATGTTACTAAGGGGTTGGAATTTGTCAGATTGAACATTCTTGTCCAAACTATATATCAACCTGCACAACTCCTCCGACTCTATAAGATGCTTCCTGCAGTTTGGACACCATATTTGACCTACCAGTTTCCCATTCAGTTGCTGAAAATAGAATATTAGTGACCATAGCTTCCCCATTAATTCTTCTCTTGCCATACTCAAAAGAAAAGAAGTGCAAGATTGATGTGAGCGCCCTCTGGTGGTTCCCATGCATCTTCCATGTTCTGCAGTATAGGGAATGGAGTACTCTTGGCCTCTGCACCAGAAAGCTGTTGTAAAGTCACACACTATAATGCACCTTATATCGTGGTTGGCAAAAACCAGCCAAAGTGTAAAAAAAATTAATCTCTGTAAATACATTTTAATGCATAAACAAAATATTGTTTTGTTTGATTTCTCCTTAAAATACGTGTATATATCTGATGCACATGATCTGTGTGGATGTTTTTGTATTATTAGGGATTTCTTCTACATCCATATTGAAAATGATTTCCTAACGCAGAAATTAAATTAAAATGGTGCCCGTTACCACAGCAACCTTAGAGCGCGCATAAATTATCCTCCTCAACAATTAGTTCATCTCTGGAGCCTATGCATGTAAATGTGACTTGGCTGATTATGGCAAGGCACACGGGGACACAAATCCTCCCCCCAATAAAAAGATACAATGTAACACATGAGAAGTAAAAGATGCCTTGAATTAAGGCTGGGAACTCATTACAGAGAACTTCATACTGTACAAACTTGTTCTATAACTAAGTCTCTAGTCTTAAGTATACAAGACACCTCCAAAGAGAGCGGCCGTCCAGTTATAGTTGCTAGATAAATTCAGCCCAAAATTATAAACTTTTTTTGTATTGACATTTAATAGAAAATTGTTAGTAGATAGGCGGGTGTTTGCCACCTGGGATGCCCTCTGTTCTTTGGGCCAGTACACTCATGCACTGAGCTGATTTATACAAGATGCAGATATAGCTCCGTTCCCATTCACTTTAGTGCCTGCAATACCAAGCCTAGCCACTGCAGTGGGAATGGAGCTGTGCGCTTCCTGCAGAAATCAGATCAGTGTACGAACACAACAGCCCAGAGAACAGCGCAGCTTCCTATTTGCATGGTGTGGGTCCAAGGACTAATTTCACTGTCGCAGATCCTAACGCTGGGCACAGGGGTGGCTACCTTGAAAAACAGATGGATAGTCAGTGAGAGGTAACAGACATTGCACCTTCCACTCATCCTCATTTTCAGGCACACCCACCAACACTACTGTATGTTACCCTAGGAACCTAAGGCTACCTCCTAGTTTTTAGGATCCAGGATGTGTCATACCATCACATTAGTTGATGCCCGTTTTAAGTAATGTCAGAATAAGCCATCATGTGCACAAAATTTTGGTACCGACACCCCCTCTTATCCTGTGTACAGGAGAGTTAACACCGTTCATTACTACTTGTACCTTACAATGTTCAGCAATTTCCTTCTCTGCAGACTCCATCACTAATTGTCAGTTTTCCCTGGAGTAGTAGGTGAAGATTAGCCAGGTCAGCTCCCATGCACTACATGGTAGTTCCTGCATGTCTATCTTACTGCAATACACCCTCACAGTATGGAGATTATAAAGCAGTACTGAGCAGTGTAGCTGTTAATCCAGCACAGGGGAGGTAAGTTACTTCCTAAAACCTGCAGATGCCTCTTTGTAGCTGCTGCCTTTCTCCCAAAGTATCCTATGGGCAGCAAATGCGTTGATCCAACTCAAGACGGATTTGAGCAGTATTTCATAGTGAAACAGTTTTAAGAGGCAGGAATAGTGGCTTAGGCCGCCTGTACACGGGCGGGTCGGGCCCTGCTTGCAGGATTCCTGCAGCAGAGTTTGACCCTGTGACCCCAGCGTAAACTCTCCAGTCTTCTCCTCTGCTAATCTGCTGGCCATCGCTATAGTGATTACACGACCATTCTGCAATGATTTCAGAATGGCCGTGGGATGCATATTAACATCTTCTGGTTGGTTGTTTGGGTTGGCTTCCAGCAACCTGATTGGTTGTTTGGGTTGGCGATTCACAATTCCAGCAACTGGATTGGCGTTTCTGGCAGAAGTGCGGCAGATGTTAATCTGCCCGTGGCATGGATGGCTTCCATTGACTTTAATGGAAGCCAGCCATGTGTAGCCCCACACAAAATCATAGCATTCTGCAATTTCACCCACGCAAGTGGAAAATCGCAATCGATTTCCACTCGTGGGCAGGAAATCGCGTATTGTCATAGCATGTTATGGGCTCGACTTACTGCAGAGTCCAAAGGCGGAATCGCGCTCCAGATTTTGCAATGCAAATCCGCCCGTGTGCAGGAGGCCTTGAGTAGAGGAAGGTGTTTTTCTCTAAGACACTAACACTTGTTCTCAGAAGTTGCATCACATTTCAGGGGGCAATCTTCATTAATTTGTAACCCCAGCTAGTTTTAGACATTTCATGTGTGGGAGGGTCCCTTCCAGCAATATGCTGGATGTGAAGTGTGTCCAGGATGCTGCTTCCTTCACTAACAGCTTCATTCTTGTACCGGTTTCCATGAGGAATCTCTTCTCTCTTGTGCCAGATACTGTGCGATTCCCCTCCCTGCAGTTTGCTGTGCGTTTTGTGCTTTCACTCTACAATCATACACAGCCTATGCAACTGCCCTTGCCAACTAACTTGTGTACTTTACTTTCTAGCTATAGCCTGTTTGACCGCCCTCCCTGATAACCTGGGTGTTTTCTCTCTTCTCCACACTCTGATGTGCCATTTCTAAAGGAGACCATACACTTTAGAGGAATATCCACCAAATCCAGATGTGTATGATGGTGTCATTACTCGCCCCCCAAATAGCAAATGTCAGGGAAAAAGGGAACAGAACATTAAATTTAACCACTACTGTCTATTGTAAAGTAGAACACAAACTGGCACTTCTAATGGGTATAAAAAAGTTCACGTAGCCACAGAGTGATGTCATTTTCCATAGTTGCCGAATACTAATTGCCAGGAAATGGAAATCCAAATACACACCTACTGTGGAAGAGATGCAGGTTGCCGTCTCTTTAAATTATGTGCATAAGAAAATGATTGCTAACCAAGAAGAGAATATTGGTCGGTTTAGGAAAAATTGGGATGCAGAGTCCCAGATGCTACCAATCTCCTCTGGACATCAGTCATCTTATAACTTGCTTCCCTTATCTACCTTCTTCTCCCACTTTATGACTGGCTATGGCTGTGGCTCTTTAAGGAATTAAAATGTGTATTTCAGATTTGGACACAACTGTCTAAACACCTTTTAACACCTTCAAACCTACTGAGATTTCCCCATTATATATCCTGCTGTCTGGTTCCTCTACAATGGGAAAATGATGTGTGTTTAGTACCCTCTCAAGGTTACCAACCTTTCCTCTATATCCTGCCCTATTTCCCTCCCCCCCTCCAAAAAGTTGTTAAAATGCATATGATGTGTGTATTGCTGGATGTTAATAGAATAAATAAATCTTATTTGTATAGCGCCAACTTATTACGCAGCGCTTTCAGGTAATTTTTAATTACCCCCCAACAAGCTGGGTGTTCATTTTACTGTCCTCGGAAGGATGGAAGGCTGAGTTGACCTTGAGCCGGCTACCTGAGGATTGATCTTGCAACCTTCAGGTCATGAGCACGAGCTTACACTCTGCGCCACACAAGGCTCAGTAATTGATGCACTCACGCATTAATTTGCTTTGTATATTTTAGAAATGCCAATAAAAATCTATTGTTTAAAGAAGATTACATTTCATAAACATCCAATCCTTTGTTCTCAAGGGAGATGAAGACCGTCAGGGATGTCTGGCAGTCACTTACTCCCCCCTCTCCCTATTGAGACCGCATGCACTTGGCTGAGCTTGTATAGGTATAGGAGACTGCTGTAGCTGTCAAACAGCCCTTATACTGAGAAGGCAGAGAAGAGCAGAGAGCCAAAAACTGTGTGTAATCAGGTTTATGCAAGATTTAACAGGTCACCTTGTTGAGGTAGTTAATGCAATCCTCAGCAGCAAGAATGTACAAAATAATTAGCAAACAAAAAAATCCAGTACAAAAAGTGTCCATAGCCTTTAAAGCGTGCTTGACTGCTCAAGTTATGTTTCAGAATAAGCTGCTGTGTATACATGAAGAATAACCCCGTTTCTGGTGATCTGACGTTTATCACCAGTAGTTTCCTCTGTAGGCAGGCTATATCTCCAATATCCAGTTGTCACCCATGGTGAGTGAAGACTAGCTACTAGGTCTCCAGACACAGAAGTGTAGAATATACTATATTTTGCTGTAGCACACCCTCAAAAACAGAGGACATACAGCAGTACCGAGCAGTGAAGAAATGATTTTAGAAGCAGTCAAAGAATTTGCTTAACTTATGGGAATAATTTGGCTTTTTGAGTTTTCAAATATCCTAAGAGCGCACACATAGCTACGCTGCAAGCTTTAGATTGCCATAAGTCTGTAGTTTGTGCTCCATTACAAAAGGATACTATTCTAAAGTGAACCAACTGCTCTAAAAAGCATCACGTAAATTTTACAGAACACTAAAACAATTCTTTCAATTAACTCCAGAAACTCAGCTTGCACGGCAGAAGAACTTTATTTGCTCTGCAAAAGTGAACTTACAGAACATCCTAAAAAATGAAAAAATAAAAAAACGCCCCACACAGTGACGGTACAAACCTTATTTACAATGTCAGCAGCTAGACTGAAATGGGATTAACATCAAAATTCCCATCAAGCACTGTAGAGTTTAATACTTTATACCAGCAAGAACAAGATGCGATGCATTTCATTCTAGGTGTACATTGAACCTATTGTAGTAGTTTAAGTGCATCTGATATTAATCCACTGTACTAATTGACTGAAGGGAAGAGACCTCTCAGTGCTGCAACCGTAGCACTTTACAAAATTGCATGCAAAAAAAAAAAATAGTACTGCCTTTTCATATTTACATAGCTGAAACCTTTTTGTCGCCAAGACGTGACACAGGAAAAGTGAGGACATGATGCCTGCACTGAAACATAAGGTGAATATCTATGAGATTCAAATTGTGGGGCTCAGTCCTAACACTGGGCATAGAAATCTACTTAAGACTACTCCGGGGAACTAGAACGAGACCTAGAGCTAGCGGCAGAGGAAGGGCGTGGAGGTGGAGAAGCTGACCCTTCTTTGTCAGCAGAAGGTGGGACTGGGGATTTAGAGCGAGATCTAGCATCACCTTTACCATTTTCTCTTGGGGAAGGGGATCTTGATCGACTATGTGAAGATCTTTCCTGTTTAGGGTTTGATCGACTTCTAGAGCGATCCCTACTGCTCCTTGAACGACTACGAGACCGGTCATGTTCTCCCTTGGACTGGCTTCTGGACCGCTCTCTGGAACCTTCTCTATTATCCTTTGACGGACTATGAGATCTTTCCCGAGACCTCTCTCTTTTCCCCTTAGACTGACTGCGTGATCTATCACGAGATCTGTCTCTCTTTCCCTTGGATTGACTACGGGATCGTTCTCTGGAGTCATCTCTTTTACCCTTAGAGTCTCGTTTTCCTTTGGAGCGACTTCGAGAACGCTCACGTTTGCTCCTAGAACGGCTGCCGGACCTATCACGCTTTGATTTAGAGCGGCTGCTGGACCGTTCACGCTTTGATTTTGGTCGGCTACTAGAGTGATCCCGTTTTCCTTTAGAATGACTGCGAGACCGCTTGCGTTTTCCTTTGGACCGACTGCGGGACCGAGAGCCATGTTCGGATTTAGGTTTGCTCTGTGAACGGGACTTCCTCTGCTTAGATGGTGATAGAGAGGATTCCTTACTTCTGGATCGAGATTTAGACCTAAAAAAAAAAAAAAAAAAAAAAAAAAAAGGTTCGTATGTAAAAAGACAAATCCTTTTTTTTACTAAAATAGAACATAACTCGATTTTATTTAAGGCGGCAGAAACTGTAGACTTGCTAGCAAGGAGTTTCAATATCAAGTCATTAAAGTGTCTGTACATGGTTACAAAAAACATATCTGCTTTCTCCCAAGAATAGTGCCACATCTGCAGGTTGTGTGTGGTATTGCAGATCAGCCCCACTCACTGCCACAGAGCTGAGCTCAATGTCAGGTATGTACAGGTATGGTGCTGTTAATGCAAAAAAGCAGCAATGTTTTTCTAATTCAGTTCAACTCCTTAATTCACTTTTGTTATATGAAGATAATCTTACCTCGATTGACTCTTAGCAGGTGAATGTGAGTGGCTACGTTTTACAGGAGACCGAGAGCGGCTTTCCTTAGCAGGAGACCGAGACTGACTTTTCTTAGCAGGGGAATGAGAACGACTTCTTTTAGCTGGAGAATGGGAACAACTCTTCTTCTCTGGGGAACGAGACCTGCTCCGCTTCGCTGGAGAACGTGAGTGGGACTTTTTGACGGGAGAACGTGAGCGGCTTCTGGATCTGCTATGGCTGCTATGCCTGCTCCTGCTGCGAGATCTTCTGCTCCTGGATCGCGATCTGAGATAAAATACCAACATTTCATACGTGGATACCCAATCACTATTTTGTTGCTGCGTTAAAGTTCTAAAGGACCATGGGTCACAATGGAGAATGGATTGCGTGTACAGCTGCATCTAGGCAGGCGAGGCAGCGTTCACGCTGGGAATGTATGCAAAACATGCACATTTTTATGATGTTAAAAGTATAAAATGTATACTTTGAATATACATAGCATTTTATAGTGACAACTGTATAAAGAGTATACATGAATACATAGTATTATAGTAACTACGAAGATGAACGTATGGTATATGTTCATGTACATTTCACATTTATTTTGCAGTACACAGTAGCAGTTTACGATGTGTCCCACAAAATACGTATTCATGAATGGATGTGAGTCAGACCTGCCCCTGATTGGCTCAGCGCTGAGAGGCAGCAGTCACTCACCCATTCATGAATTCATGAATGGGTGTGTGAGTGAAACTGGCCTCTGATTGGTCAGGCTGTGACCAATCAGAGGCAGATCATTCAGCAGGCGGGGATTTTAAAGCCCCGCCGGCTGAATAGTGCCGAGAAGCAGTTCAGGAGAACTGACAGCGGCCGCAGCTGGACTCCGGCTGCAGCGGAAAGGTGAATATACAATTTTTTTTTATTTTAACACATTTTAGGATGAATTGCAGGGAAGGGTTTATATATTTAACCCCTTCCCGACAATTCACCCCGCGCACGCCGGCAGCCCATTGCTTTCAATGGAGCGGCTGTATTGCCGCTCCATTGAATTCAATGGGCAAACATCGTTCTTCTCTGCCACAGCTGTGGCAGAGAAGAATGATTTGTCTTCTATATGTTCTCAATGGGGTCGGCGCTGCTGCCGCCGGCCCCATTGAGCGCATATACAGAAGAGAACAGGAATCGCAGATCGCAGATAGGTGATCTGCAATTTTTTGTTCTATAATTTATCGGACGAGCGCATAAAAAGCGCTCATGTGTCCGATACCATTGCAAAGCAATGGTTTTAAAAAAATCGCCGGACGCATGCGCAAATCGCGCGAAAAAACGCCCGTCTGACTAAGCCCTTACTGTAAAAAACTTGCGTATCTATAGTTTTTAAATTGTGTTACATTTACCTTGATCTACTGCCAGAATAAGACCTCCTGTGGCGTGTCTTACTTTCAACCAGGCGAATTTTCCTGCCATTTATTTCGGTGCCATCCAGTTTCTCGAGAGCCCTCTTCATATCGGAGTAAGATCGAAATTCTATCACGCCCTCATTAGCACGCTCTTTGTGTGCATCTGCATAAGTAACCTCACCTGCTTGCCTCATGAAATCCTGCAGAGAAACAAAGTTTTATGATTGAGAATGTAAAATACAGAGTCGGCACAAATAATGTAATCAACAATATCAAAAAGCAGCTGTCAGAGTTAACCCTTTGCTGTCCAATTTTGGATTCAGGGTTTCCTGGGGGAAGGGGGGGGGGCTCTCTCTTTCTGCCATTATACAATGGTGCTATCTGCTGGCTAGAGCCAGTACTGCAGAATGGGACATGCTGGAGAGGCCCCCAACACAGCGGCCAGTAATCTACAGTAAGAATACCCTGCCGGACGTCTTCCAACATCAGAGCTGAACAGCCTTCAATCAGAAGGTCTTTAAACGTCAGTCGATTGGAAAGGGTTAATACACAACTTCAGCCACATGCCACTTTGTAAATAGATAAATCAATCATACAAAAAGCTGGAAAACGAAGTCATGTAAATAAAGCGATTTCCATTGGTTTTAAGAAGTGCTGCGCTGAACCGTACTCACCTTCAGGTCTTGCCAACTGCAGCGACTAGAGAGGTTTTCGACAATAAGTCTGAACTCTGTACGCACGGGTGGACCATATTTATCTCTGCCAGACCTTTGGCTCCTGTAGCCACCTTTACACATAGAAAGTAAATGTCAGGATTGTATACCGAATGCACAAGTTATCTAATTCTTAGCTTTTTTGGGAGGGCTTTAAAAACTAGAGTATGAGATTCTTTACATAAAACCTCCTTTGAAAGCCGTGATTCTGGCAAGTGCTAAGCAGCAGGGATGTTGAGTTACTCCGTTCCGCTGCGTTATGAATGGGCATGTTTAAAGAGTGCAGTCAACCTCATCAACATGAAATTGTACAGGATTTAAATATTACAAGGTTTAACGTATTTACATGCATTTCTACAAAGTGTTTTACATGAGATGCCAGTCACATCATTACATTAAGGCAGGAGGTATAAGTGGCACTTGGAAGCACACGCAAGGGGAGTCACCTAGTCCAGATTAAAGCCGGTTTTGTCTAACCCTTTTAATCCTCACCATCACCCTGCGTCTAATGGCAATAGGCTGCTGTCGTCATGGCTTCCGGTAAGGTCAGCCAAAGGGTCATAGGGCAAGGGTCACACAATGTTTGGAAAGGCCAACCAGGAAAGGCAGTCATCTTAAGCCTCAATGGTCTCAGCCCCCACTGGTCTCTTTCAAATTGAAACATCAAGGACGGTTAAAAAGGATTTTGGAATTCAACATGCAAAAAGGTTAAGAATATACAAGTTAAAATAAAAATACATTCATAATATCCATTTTTTTGCCTCCCACATAAGAACCATGTCTAACCCCCAAATAACATCCCATAACTTAACATTAACATCTGTGGTGTCAGGGGATTTAACATTCAACACTGACACCACAGGAGTCAATGCACAATTGGGTCAAGTTACTTCTATTGCATCTTATTTACAGCCCAAACTCTTCAAAAATATATGAGAAAGCCTTAAAGGGGCTGTCCCACCAGATGACGTTGTCCCCTATCTCACACAAATGGAGCGCGATCAAGCACACACTGCCACTCCATTCAGGTCAATGGGACTGATGGAGACGTGTTCAAGCACTTGAACACAAATACCCCCGGCAATCCCATTGAAGTGAATGGAGTGGTAGTGCACATGCTTGACTACCGCTCCATTCATGCAGAGATCCTTTAGGACCCACCCCTCACCCCCACGTTGTCAGGATCGGTGTGGGTCCCATTGGAGAGACTACCAGTAAGCAGATAGTTATGCCCTGTGGATAGAGGATAACTTCACTTGATGGAAAAGCCCCTTTGAGCGTTCACAACTGGAGAGTGGTTGAGCAACAATGTAATAATACAATTAGCACAGATTAACATAGGCTTCACTCCACCTGGTTAAAGGCAAACATGATTTTCCTATAAACCGCCCCCAGTAAAATGATGACACACATTGGTTTTCATGTCTCATGAGATCAGTTTCTGGCCAGCATCCTGTTTTTCTGTTCCCTTGTTGGAACCAAAAAAGGAATGCTTCATACATATGTGGGAAAAAAGCCATACAAATGAAAACTGGACCCCTTTCAAGTGACAACCAATTATTCCATCACTTCTGCAATTTCTGCATTAAGGACTTTTCTTAGGTTGCTGTTACACCTGCGTGTCTCCCCTGCAAAATGCAGACGGAGAAACACTGATTTAATTATATTGAGACGTCCAGGTGCCGGCTGCAATCAGTGAAGCTCCCCCTGTGTTTTGCAGGGGAGAAACGCTGGTATAACAGCACCCTTGCTACCGACATCAATTTTGTTTAACACATTCAGTATTACAAAAATGCTAAAAGCTTAAATTGCAATTCTAGGCACAATCTCAGATTGCCTGGACACCGCCTCCTCTAATCCCTCCTATATACTTACCAACCTCCATATTTGTGGTTTTTTTTGTTTAACTCTGCTACTGCTTTTCTGCCAATTTGAAACCTATTGAAGCGCCACTTGGTAAGACCATGAGTTATTGTATCGAATCACAGCCTACACAACTTTATTAGTACTAAGCATGACGTATAATGCAAGGGCCTACAACATTTGGGTGCCAAGTTGGAGAAAAGGCAGACAGATCTTAATAGCACAGACACAGAGGTTGGTAGAAGTAGTACCAGATGAGCATGGGTCTAGCAAGCGCCCTTTAGTATGAGCTTTGGTCTGAAATTCAACTTTCTATAACGACTTGCTGGACTATATTATACAGTACAGAGCTAAACATTCTCTAGGCTCCCCAAAAAGCTACCAAAAATTGCAATGCTTACTGCGACTTCCAAAGCTGAATCCATCTCTGTCCCGGCGTGGCCCTCGAGCGTGCTCTACAACTACACGCTCTCCACAAAGGTCTTTCCCATTCAGCTCATAGACAGCATCGTCAGCGTCACGCGAGTCTTCAAACTCTACAAAGCCATATCTGAAATAAGGAGGATTATAGTTTTTACCAAACATGCTAAGCAAAGAAATTTGGACATAGATATAGGGGGCAGATTTCAAAACTGGACTCAAGGGGTACAAAGATTTAGCATCTTTTAGACCATAAACACGTTCTGGGCACAACGGCAGCTACACGATGTGTGGGACACCGTACATTACATGTCCTATTCTCACGTGAGACTCGCACAAGAATAGGACACAGCAATTTTTTAAACTCAGATTACCAGTCTGAGGGTCATTCACGCGCATAGACCAACTCTAATTTTTTTTCTATCAGTGTCCATATAGCAATCATACGAAACTTGTGCGGGAATATTGCCCATGTGCATGAGCCATGAACACATTGAAATCCTGACCCGCTAATACGTAATCTTACAGAACACACTGGTTTGCTCCTATTTTCTAGACCAATGCTTCCCATACTGCAGGGGGGCATCATTGGCAAGATGTCCGCAGTGGGTGAGGCAGATTTATAGGACATTTTGACAGAAAAGACCTAGAGGACTGACCATACTGTGACTACATAAACATCTGGTTTCGTAGAAGAATAAGTGACTTTTGTGTTTGTTGCCGATGCTCTGTGTTCAGGGGACAAGAAAAACAAATTGAGAAAGCCTTTTACAAGTTTTGGCATCGACTTGGCATCATGTTCCAATCCTAGTACAGAGAAGTCCTGCTATATATGCGGGGTGCACAATGTTTTCTGGGCCAAGAACTATATTGTCATATTAAACTATTCAAGGACCACAATAAGATGTAAACTGGTATTACTGTACACCATAAATGACTAATCGTTACAGGTCCCACCTTCAGGACTATAATGGCAGACATTGGTGAACTGTAGGGAGATCTTCATACACCTTATCCAACCATCACAAGTTGTGGTGCTTTCACTTAGTATGTACAGCTTAAGGCCGCCGGCAGACGAGCGGGTCGGATCCGGCGGCGGGAATTCTCACCGCGGGACCCGACCCAAGAGCCTGCAGTGACGAGCGCGTACTCACCCGTGCCTGGCGGCCCCGGCTCTTTCATGTGCCGGCTGCCGCGCAGCCGGGTGAGTGCGGGCTCCGCACAAAAATAGGACATGCCGCGCGAGATTTCGCGCGGCCAAACCGCGGCCGTCTGCATAGGAGTGCGTATTGTAATGCACTCCTATGCAGACTTTCAGTGGCGGAAATCCCACGGGAAATACCGCCGCAGGATTTCCGCCCGTCTGCAGGCGGCCTAAGAGGAGTAAATCCCATCCCGGACATTTATGGCTAAAGGCTGGTTTACCGATGATGATCGGTCAAACCACAGTTTGAGTGACAGCTTTGAGCGATCATTTTGCATAAACCTTTAAGTAGCTACTTAACCCCTTAAGGGCCAAGCTGTTTTGTATTTTAAGGACCAGACACTTTTTAGGGATTTTACCCATCTGGCGGTTTTACTGCTCCATTTTTTTTCCTTTAGACACCAAAATTATTTTTGCTGCGTTTTTTTTCCCGTGACATATAGGGTTATTTTTTAAATATCTTTTTCACTGACTTTTTTTCCCGTTTTTTAGTTTTATTGTGGGTAAAAATGCTTAAAAAAAAAATCATTTTTTTAACATTTATACTTTAAAATTATTTTTATATTTACACTAAATAAAGTATGGGAATGGGTTCCTCTATTTATTTCGGCCGTTTTGATATATAGTATGTATGGTTTTGGTTTACAGGGCGCATACAGCGACGGTTTTTGTTGGCGTCTGCTTTGTGTTATTGTCTTTCTTATGTATATATTGTTGTTTTAATCTGTTTTGTTTTACGTTTGTATGTAATTGTGTTTTTTACTATCTATGTTCCCCATGACGTCATATAAGACCTCTGGGGGACATTCACTCATAGGAGCCCTAGTTATAGGGGAAAGCAACCCCTGTGGAGACATTAGTCACCTGCAGAGCTGCCAGGGTCTAGTCTGACCCTCCAGCTCTGCAGTAGCAGGGAATCCCAGGAGGTCACATGACCCCCGAGGCTCCCGTAGTGAAAGTACATGTTACTTTCACTTTGCCCAGACAGTGCTCATTGAGCACTGTATATCGGGGAAGCGGAAGGCAGGAAGGGTTAAAAACCCCTCCTGCCTTCTGCTCTGGGTTATCAGCTGTCACTAACAGGTGATAACCCGTTCCTGCCTCTGACTGATTGCAGAAGCAGGAGACTTAGAGCACCGCCGTATTTTTACTATCGGTGGTCCTCTAAGCCCAGGACCAGCCGCCGTATATATACAGTGGCTGGTCCTAAATGGGTTAAGAGTAATTTAGTGTGCAAGTGAAGCCTTAGCTAAAAGCAGATAATAGCCCAGGGGCTCTTATCTGCATTCAGATCCTTTGTGTATTTTGACCCCACCGTTTTTGAATGAATTTAAGCAAAACAAAAATTACAATTTTCAGTTTTTTGACAATTCTGTCATTTAAAACTTTTTTTTTGTACGGCACACATATGAATGAAGACTTTCACCCCAAAATGAATACCCCTGTTTGTCCCATTTTCAGAAACATAACCACTGTGGCCCTAATCTTATGTCTGGCTGCACAACTGGGGCCAAACCGAAAGGAGCATTCAAGTTAAACTGCTTCTGACTTTTATGTGATCGCCATTATCCGTTGGATAACAGCAATCATGCGACCGGAGACGGCTCACCGCGGCCCTCGGTCAGTGTTCCAGTTGCTCAGTTAGCTTTAATAGCCAGGAGATTTTTAGCAACTGGGTGTGAAAGTCTATAGAGATTCATCTGCATTGTGAAAAAAGGTCATTCACACGGGAAATTGAGTGATAAAAGTCCCGTGTAAATGCAAAAAATGTTGTTTACTATTTATTCACTTCTGTTATCACTGTTTTTCAGTCAGCATAAAAACCATCACTGATCACAGATTCTCCCTGAGTCTAAACACTCCCCGCTCAGAGCTCCAGCAGTAATCTGCCTGTCTGGAGGCCGTGCACGAGTGCCAACAACCTTAGCGGTGATGTCAGCGCTTGTGCAGCCATTCACCTGTCGTCCCGTCTACATGGGAGATCGCAGGTTGGTGGCGTTAGCAGCACCTCAAAGTCAGACTGATTGCGCGCAGGATACAGCAGCTTCACTTAAGGCCCATTTAGACAACGGTTATCGCTCAAAAGCCATCTTTTGAGTGATAATCGCTGTGTAACTGAACTGACATCGTGTAGTTTTCGTTATGCCGTCGCTCATCGTTGCTTTTCAGCATGCTAACGATGAGCCTTATCAGGGATTCACAGTGGGATACAGCTGATACTCTTGTTTCAGCTGTATCCTGCTCCCTGAACACAAGCGGGGTATGAAGAACAGAGCGGTCCAGCTGTGTTCTTCATACTTCACATGGAGCGCTCGGCTGTATAACAGCCGGGTGCTCAGAGCAGAGAACAGTTGGATGCAGAAGACAAGCGGGGACACCACACTTGTCTTCTGCATCCTCCGCTCCGAGCAAGCTGATTGCTCATCTTGAGCGATCTTGCGCTGTAAATGACAACGATTATTGCGCAAAAGACATCTTTTGAGCGATAATCGTTATCTAAGTGGGCATTTAGGCCTTGTGCACACAGGGCAAATTGAGCAGCGGATTTCACTCTTGTCAGCAGGCACGGGCGATCAGCTGCTCAATGTGCCCACTAATGTGTGGGGATTCCTCTCCATGCACACCAGCAGATTTCATTTGCTGCATTCCCTGTTTTTAGAGCGGATACGCAGAGACGGCTTCCATTGAAGTCAATAGAAGTCATCCCTGTCATGGCACTTCTGCAATGATCATTGCAGAAGTGTTGCGGATCCGCGTCATCACCTAGGCGACGGGCGCTGAGAAATCTGTACTACGCATGTGCCGCCGGAGCACCGGTGACACATCCGCATTCAGAGGAAAAGACCATCTGACAGGTACGCAGGGTCGCCGGCAGCGGGCACGGGAGGACTGTGTGGGATTTCCCACACATGTGTGTGCCCGTGTGCATGAGGCTTAAGTGCATAGAATCTACCAAATATTACCTTGTAAGTGACTGCTGGGGATCCCTACAGAGATCAGTCGAGTCGCTACTGCTTTACCGAAATTAAGTAAACTGCAGCAACTTAGAGCTTTTATAAAGGACCTTCAGGCTGGCATCACATGGGCACTAATTTTAATCCAATGTGTCTTTAGCCTTCCACCGCCAAATCACTCTACATACATCACTTCTCTGGTCCTACAGAGCCTCATCTGAGGTTCCTATTACAATATTTGGGCCTAGAGACAAATCTGGCGAACACAAACTGTTTAGAAGGGAATGTCTGACTGCACTCACCGTCATGCATTTACAGGCTCGTCACCACAATGGCAGCAGGCACATCATGGCTGGCAGCTTCTACCCTAAGACTGACCGCTCTGAGCTGCAGGGGACTGAGGACTCTTTCCCCAAACTACTAGACATAGCTGTTGTACTCTATGGTCACAGATATACCCAGAGCCCGTATGTAACTACATTGTACTGTATGGTCACATATATACCCAGAGCCCGTATGTAACTACATTGTACTCTATGGTCACAGATATACCCAGAGCCCGTATGTAACTACATTGTACTGTATGGTCACAGATATACCCAGAGCCCGTATGTAACTACATTGTACTCTATGGGCACAGATCTACCCAGAGCCCGTATGTAACTACATTGTACTCTATGGGCACAGATCTACCCAGAGCCCGTATGTAACTACATTGTACTCTATGGGCACAGATCTACCCAGAGCCCGTATGTAACTACATTGTACTGTATGGGCACAGATCTACCCAGAGCCCGTATGTAACTACATTGTACTGTATGGGCACAGATCTACCCAGAGCCCGTATGTAACTACATTGTACTCTATGGGCACAGATCTACCCAGAGCCCGTATGTAACTACATTGTACTCTATGGGCACAGATCTACCCAGAGCCCGTATGTAACTACATTGTACTCTATGGGCACAGATCTACCCAGAGCCCGTATGTAACTACATTGTACTCTATGGGCACAGATCTACCCAGAGCCCGTATGTAACTACATTGTACTGTATGGGCACAGATCTACCCAGAGCCCGTATGTAACTACATTGTACTGTATGGGCACAGATCTACCCAGAGCCCGTATGTAACTACATTGTACTGTATGGGCACAGATCTACCCAGAGCCCGTATGTAACTACATTGTACTGTATGGGCACAGATCTACCCAGAGCCCGTATGTAACTACATTGTACTGTATGGGCACAGATCTACCCAGAGCCCGTATGTAACTACATTGTACTGTATGGGCACAGATCTACCCAGAGCCCGTATGTAACTACATTGTACTGTATGGGCACAGATCTACCCAGAGCCTGTATATAACTACATTGTACTGTATGGGCACAGACATACCCAGAGCCCGTATGTAACTACATTGTACTGTATGGGCACAGATATACCCAGAGCCCGTATGTAACTACATTGTACTGTATGGGCACAGATATACCCAGAGCCCGTATGTAACTACATTGTACTGTATGGGCACAGATCTACCCAGAGCCCGTATGTAACTACATTGTACTCTATGGGCACAGATCTACCCAGAGCCCGTATGTAACTACATTGTACTCTATGGGCACAGATCTACCCAGAGCCCGTATGTAACTACATTGTACTGTATGGGCACAGATCTACCCAGAGCCCGTATGTAACTACATTGTACTGTATGGGCACAGATCTACCCAGAGCCCGTATGTAACTACATTGTACTCTATGGGCACAGATCTACCCAGAGCCCGTATGTAACTACATTGTACTCTATGGGCACAGATCTACCCAGAGCCCGTATGTAACTACATTGTACTCTATGGGCACAGATCTACCCAGAGCCCGTATGTAACTACATTGTACTCTATGGGCACAGATCTACCCAGAGCCCGTATGTAACTACATTGTACTGTATGGGCACAGATCTACCCAGAGCCCGTATGTAACTACATTGTACTGTATGGGCACAGATCTACCCAGAGCCCGTATGTAACTACATTGTACTGTATGGGCACAGATCTACCCAGAGCCCGTATGTAACTACATTGTACTGTATGGGCACAGATCTACCCAGAGCCCGTATGTAACTACATTGTACTGTATGGGCACAGATCTACCCAGAGCCCGTATGTAACTACATTGTACTGTATGGGCACAGATCTACCCAGAGCCCGTATGTAACTACATTGTACTGTATGGGCACAGATCTACCCAGAGCCTGTATGTAACTACATTGTACTGTATGGGCACAGACATACCCAGAGCCCGTATGTAACTACATTGTACTGTATGGGCACAGACATACCCAGAGCCCGTATGTAACTACATTGTACTGTATGGGCACAGATATACCCAGAGCCCGTATGTAACTACATTGTACTGTATGGGCACAGATATACCCAGAGCCCGTATGTAACTACATTGTACTGTATGGGCACAGATATACCCAGAGCCTGTATGTAACTACATTGTACTGTATGGTCACAGATATACCCAGAGCCCGTATGTAACTACATTGTACTGTATGGGCACAGATATACCCAGAGCCCGTATGTAACTACATTGTACTGTATGGGCACAGATATACCCAGAGCCCGTATGTAACCACATTGTACACATGCATTATGGCTAAGAGACGGCGCAGGAGAGCTACACAAAGGCATTGCGCATGACCGCCGGCGTGAGGCCTGTACAGCTTTGTGGACAGATGGCCACTGCCGTGTGACTCCGGCCTGCCTTCGGGGTCTTGGGCTTGCAGCTATCACTTTGGACCTGCCTGCGATGGCACCAGGTGAGCCCACTTCTAAATCCCTATATTGGTGGCACCTGTGCAGCACCATCACCTCTAGCCCAAGTCCTGCATAGATGTGACTGTGGCCTTACAGAGCAGGGCACACATGTCATGCTAGGTTGTCGCATTCCTCCACAATCCCCTGTAAGTGCCCTGACTACGTCACGCAGCACGCACAGCTCTGACGTCAGCACGCTCCCGTCACGCACTCTAACGGCTCGTCTAATCCCCGCAGACAATGCCGCCTCACCGAACAGACCGGCATTAGAATGGCGGGAACAGACTCTGTCCGGACAGTGAAGCAGCGGCAGCAGAAGCGTGCTACTAACACCCCCACAGGCCCGAAGCCGGGCTGCACAGCGCCGGACGCCCGTAAATCCTTACCCGTTTTTCAAATCCACCTCCAGTAGTTTCCCGTAGCCTCCGAAAAACCTCTGTATGTCTTTGTCCCGGACATGGTAGCTCAGCCTTCCGATGTACACACGCGGCATGGCGCTGCTCGAGAAGATGGCGGCCTCAGCTCCGCAGCAGAGTGACGCGACAAAGGCGGGAGGGAAGCTTTTATAAACTAGGTGGGCGTGGCGACAGAGAGAGGCGGGAGATCGCAGGCGCGAGAGGGGCCAGCGTGTGCTCGGCAGAGCGCATGCGCCGAGGGACAGCGCGTGGTGCGGTTACTATTTACTATGGAGGGTTGTTGTATGGTAACGTGATCCAGTTACCCGGGAGGGGAGGGCTGCGGCTGGGATTAGTGCTGCGGCTGGGATTAGCGCTGCTGCAGCTGATTGCACAGACTGGTTTTGTTGCATTTTTAACTTTTTTTTCTCTGTGCGTGTTATATTGACATCAGGCTTATATATAAAACACTAAATCTGTTGCAATTACCGCAGCGATCAAAACGCCGCGGTAAAAAACGCACACGTGAGAGCGGCCTAAGGCCTCCTTCCCACGAACGGATTTACGCCGCGTAAATTCGCGGCAAAAATCCGCTGCGTTGCACCCTGCTATTAGGTTCTATTGAACCTAATAGCACAATGCTCACGATGCGTAATTCCACCGCGGAATTATGCACCGCGATTTCTCCCGTCCTCACCCTCAGCATGCTCTATTTTCTGCGGGTGAGGACGGGCTGTACGCGCTGACGGCTTCCATTGCAGTCAATGGAAGCCGTCCGTTCACGCTATCTCCCGCTGTAACCAGCGGGAGATAGCGTGAAAAAACGCTTTCCCGCCCACCGCCGCGCGTCATATGACGCCATATGACGCGGCCGGCCGCGTCACGTGACACGGCCGGTGACGCGGTGGGCGGTGACGCGGCGGCGGTGGGCGGGGAAGCGTTTTCACGCTATCTCCCGCAGGTAAGTATAGGGGCTCTGGGGGGCGCCGTGACGGGCTTCACTGCGTAATATTACGCGGCGGAGCCCGTCACGCTCGTGGGAAGGAGGCCTTAGTGCGGCGCTGGCCTCTTTTCTGCGGCCCACTTTGTATCTTCCAGGACTAATTCCATTTAACTAACGACAGTAATGAACAGTTCAGCTATGATAGATATTACAGAAGAGCGTTGCGCATAAGGTTGATGTGCCAATTGCGCAGCGCCTCATAATCACATTTTTGACGAACCAATGATTTGGGACCCCTGCAAAATGGCGCAGTGACATCAGCTATTATGTAGGAGAAGGAAATAACTTTGAAAGACCAATGTTTAATAACCAATCCCTGCGCTTACAGCGCCGCGTCACGCACGGGTGTGTCCGCTAGGGCCATATAGAAGCATTCTACACACATCGGCTGCCATCTACTGGAGTAAACGTATCGGAATTCTGCCACAATTTGTCAAAAATAATAAAAGGGGGTTTACATGTTTGGCGCCACATTTATTACGTGTTTTAGGGCGCGTTCACACGTCACTGATTTTGGTGCAGATCTGCAGATTTCATCCATTCAATTGAAAGAGTAAAACCTGATGCAGGTTTGTAGCAACAATCAGCGACCTGCGAACACCCCCTCGGTGCGCACACACGGGCCATCCTAACGCACACGGTCTGACCTGTAGAAATATGGTCAGATACAGCGTACGTAAATGACTGAGGCCTGTAGGGCTTACTTACACGAGCGTATATCGGCCGGCTTATATATGCTTCCATCTAAACAGTTACCCCCCTTCCCTCCCCCTCGCCGGCTCTCTCCTCCACTCTGGCATTTGCAATGAACGGTGGCAGGATGGGGCGGAGCTAAGCTCCACTCTGCTGTCCCGCCCACTTCCATTACTGGCCACAGACAAAGGGAGGGGGTGGACCACGGGTCATTGTGTGGGAAGGGGGAGCATTTTAGTTATTGTTTTTTTTGTTAGTTTTTACAGTGCTCCCTGTGCAATAAAAATGCCAAGTTATTGCTGCCCATCCTCGGCAAAGCTCTCATCAATATAGATTGGCAGGAGTCCATGACCAGGGACCGCAGTGGCTTAGCTTTGTATTGCAGGCCAAGTTCTCATTGAAATGTATGGGAAGTTGGCCTGCAGTATCAAGCCTGGCCACTGCAGTGGAACAGAGCTGTCTGCGTCCTACAGAAATGATCTCAGTGCCTGAACACACTGACCCGGTGAACAGCTGATCGGTGAGGGTTCCAAGCGACAGACGCCTGCCAGTCTACCATTAATGACTGATAGTGTGGGTAGTCTATCAATGATTTACAACTGGGTAACTCCTTGAAAACTATCCTGAGTGTCAGTAGTGTAAGCAGGTGGTGGTGGACGGAGGCGGGCGCAGCGATTTTTAAAATAAAAAATTAAACTTTACTTAATGGATCTTGTTTTATATCACTCCTACCACTCCCCTGGCAGGTGGAATGCAGCCCATGACGCCACCCTACTCAGTGGTCTCTGCCACTTTATGAGGCTCTTGTGCTGTGGCTGCCCCTGCTGTGTCTCCAGCTGTGACGCAGCTCAAAAAGCTTATATTGGGCAATATGGCCGTGTCCCCATGGGCGGCCGTCACCATGGCTGGTGGAGGAGAGCTTGGACCAGCGTTGGCAAGCTCCCGACAGCTCCTCTCCCCGTCCTCTTCTCTCAGCCACATTGCAAACCCGGAGGGGGTGGGGCTTCACAAGCGGCACTTTGGGCTACTGTGACAGTGGCTGCAAGCCGCTCTTTGTAAGGGGTAAAGCATAAAGTGCCACCCCCTTATAGAGCGACTATAGCTTCTGTTATGATTTACTACTCAGTAGGAATTCTAAGTTGGCAACCCCGTGGACCTGCATTAGGCTCCCAGCTGCCATGATAACCATTTGGCAACCTGCAATTGGGCTGTGCTGGGTTGGAGGGGTGGGGTGGGGGTAGGGTTGTGGCAATCAGTTGGCAGAGAGACATCCCTTTGTCTACTTGCTTAGATGCGTTGGTCCAGTGCCGTAGCTATAGGGGCTGCAACGGTCGTAATTGCGACCAGGTCCTTGAAAAAGGGGGTATAAGGGGACCCTTCACCACAGTATCATCCAGGGCGCTTGTCACTGGACCCCCACTGGACTGAAGATTCACTAATTCAGGGTACCGCCCCCAGCCCAAAGCAACAGCAGGTCAAACTATATTACTCCTTCTCCGCTGTCTTATGCAGCGCAGCAGTGAACGCAGCCCAACTCCTCCCTGATTTCCGGCGTTTAGAGCCCATAGTCCAAGTGCCCGAGATGGGAGTGGGGGCACACTGCGTTCATTGCCATGCTGGGTAATAAAGTTACTACGTTACCACGTCAAAGGCACTCTTTGGAGTGAAGGCTTAATTACTTTACTATTTTGGGGCACAGAGAGGGCACTATTTGGGAGCTGAAATTACCTGCATACATTTGGGGGCTTAATGATTTCGAAGGGGCACTATGACTTTGGGAACACAGAGGCAGAGAGGGAGTTTAGTTAATTTGATGGGGGACTATTATTTTGAGTGCACAGAGGGGGTAATATTTGGGGGTTGTCACATTCAGAGGGCACTATTACCTTACAGGCACTAATTGGAGGCTCACTCACTTTAAGGGCATTATTTGGTGCCTAAATTACCTTAGGGGTACATATAATCAGGGGCTGATTTACTTTGTGAATTGCACTATTACTTTGCTAGCACAGAGGAGCACTATTTGGGGGCTTAGTTACCTTGAAGGACACTGTTACTTTGAGGTCAATACTTGTAGGCTCAATTACCTTGTGGGGGCACAGATGGCATGCAGTTCCCTTGTAAGCGCACACATGGGATGTTTTAGGGGCACAGATTGGTCATTATAACCTTGTGGTAGAAACAAAGGACAGTAGTACTGTGTGAGGGCACAAAGCAGGGCACTACTGCTGAGGGCACAAAGAAGGCATTATTTGTTGCGGTGGGCACAATGGGGGAATTACTGTGTGGGGCACAAAAGGGAACACTGGTATGGATGGGGCCGGAAGAATTCTTCATGGTGGTCTGGGCCCAGATAATGAAGAAACGGGAAAGTTGACTGCAATGAAAGGAAATGTCAGCTGTGATCACCGGAGGTAACTGCCCTGCAATCACTATCACTGTAGAGCTGATATCACTCTGTAATAGGGTGGCTGCAGCATTTAGAGGTGCACTAGAGCTGAGCCGTTGTTTTTTAGCCTGCCATGTTATAACAGTTGTCTTATAGATATGTTGTTTCTGATCTATATATTATGCTGTCTCCAATGTATAGATTTGGTTCAGGGGGAAGGGGGCAAAACATATGTCTTATGGCTTAGGTCCCTAATCCTTTTAGACCCTATCAGTGCTCACACCAATGGGCCATATACAAGACTCAGCAGTGCAGATGTACTGGGATGACCATGGTTGGCAGCCACGAGGAGTAGTCTGTGGGGTTCAAGCTGAACTCTGGCACTAAGGCCCATCAACCTTTAGCTTCAACCCTGCCGGTCACTATCGATGAGGCACTGTATTCTTACCTCCAGGGGCTGTAAAGACATATTTTTGAAGAAAGTAACGTATCTTGATACCGTACCAGCAGCCAAATTAATATTGCTTGCTATGCTTTTATTTGCCCGAATCTGGATGTGATCCAATTTAATAACGTTTTTGAACTGATTGGAATCCCCAGAGAGAGCTGTAGAATCGTAACACATTGGGTGAAAACGTGTGTAATTGGGTAAAGAATTGGCTCAATGATAGAAAGCAGAGGGTGATAATAAATGGTTTGTACTCTGATTGGGCCACCATTGCTAGCGGGGGGCCACAGGGTTCAGTATTGGGCCCCATTCTGTTCAACATATTTATCAATGACCTAATAGAGGGGCTGCACAGTAAAATATCAATATTTGCAGATGACAAATGTATATAATTTAATTAATGCAACGGTGGACAATGTACGGCTACAAACGGACCGAGATAAGCTGGGGGCTTGGGCAGAAAAATGGCAAATGAAGTTCAATGTTGATAAATGTAAGGTTCTGCACATGGGCAGGAGAAACGGACACTAAATGGGGTACTGCTAGGGAAAAGTGAGATGGAAAAAGACCTGGGGGTACTAGTGGATTGTAGACTTAACTGGAGCAATCAATGCCAGTCAGCTGCTGCAAAAGCTAATAAAGTCTTGGGGTGCATTAAAAGAGGTATAGGGGCGAAGGATGAGAACATTATCCTTTCATTATATAAGGCACTTGTCAGGTCTCACATGGAATACTGTGTACAGTTCTTGACACCGGTGCTCAGGAAAGATGTTACAGTGCTGGAGGGGGTTCAAAGACGGGCAACTAAACTAATACATGGAATGATGGGACTGGAATACCCAGAGAGGCATCAAAATTGGGACTATTTACTCTGGAAAAAAGACAGCTAAGGGGCGACCAAATAACCATGTATAAATACATTAGGGGACAATACAAGGATCTCTCCCAGGATCTGTTTATACCCAGGACTGCAACGGTAACAAGAGGACATCCGCTACGTTTAGAGGAAAGCAGGCTTCATCACCAACATAGAAAAGAGTTCTTTACTGTAAGAGCAGTGAGACTGTGGAACTCTCTGCCTGAGGACGTAGTGATGGCAAAATCCATAGAGGAGTTTAAAAGGGGACTAGATGTCTTTCTGGAGAGGAAGGATATTACAGGATATAAATCTTAGGTTAATTGTTAATCCGGGTATACAGGCAGGTAGGAACTATTAGGGGTTGATCCAGGGAACAGTCTGATTGCCATTAGGGAGTCGGAAAGGAATTTCTTCCCCCAAAAGGGTTAATTGGCTTCAGCTCTTGGGGTTTTTTGCCTTCCTCTGGATCAACAGCACAGGAGGATGGACAGGCTGGACTGGATGGACATTGTCTTCATTCGGCCTTACAAACTATGTTACTATGTATAAGATGAGCAACAAGCAAACAAGATGCAGAAAAGGTAACAATAAGGCCCCTCTCACCACAGCATCGGCAAAACGCCATGATTTTGATCGCAGCATTTTGCAGTGATTTTAATGCCATTTTCAGATACAAGTTACTGCGTTCGACAGCGGTTTTTAACGCACCCCATTATTGTGATGAGGTGCATTAACCCTTTGCAATCCAATTTTGGATTCAGGGTTTCCTAGGGCGCTTTCTCTTTGTGCCATTACACAATGGTGCCATCTGCTGACTAGAGCAAGTATTGCAGTATGTGACATGCCAAAAAGGCTGCCGACAACAGAGCGGCCGTCAATATACAGTAAGAATACCCTGCCGGATGTCTTCCGACATCGGAGCTGTACAGGCTTCAATCAGAATGTTGGAAGATGTCAGACAGTGGATTGGAAATGGTTAAACAGCGCGAAAACTCAGCAAAATAGAGCAGACAGCGCTCAAAAATTGCAATGTCAGAACACACCTCATTCAAGCGCAGGTCTGTATGCCCCCATTGAAGTCAATGGGAGCGTTATACTACAATTACCGCAGCATTTTCCATCACTGCCCCTCTCACCTGATTGCCTGTCACACTGTGCAGGTCTCCTCTGTGTATTCCAGCCACTTCCCTGCAGTGCAGCCCCCTGTTTGATGCTAATCAGTCACCATCTTGAGAGTGAGATTTTTTTATTTTCACTTTCAATCAATCCCATGATGCATCAGTTAAAGGGGTTGTCCCGAGGCAGCAAGTGGGTCTGTACACTTCTGCATGGCCATAATAATGCACTTTGTAATGTACATTGTGCATTAATTATGAGCCATGCAGAAGTTATAAAAAGTTTTATACTTACCTGTTCCGTTGCTGGCGTCCTCGTCTCCATGGTGCCGACTAATTTTCGCCCTCCGATGGCCAAATTAGCCGCGCTTGCGCAGTCCGGGTCTTCTGCAGTCTTCTATGGGGCTCCGTGTAGCTCCGTGTAGCTCCGCCCCGTCACGTGCCGATTCCAGCCAATCAGGAGGCTGGAATCGGCAGTGGACCGCACAGAAGAGCTGCGGTCCACGGAGGAAGAGGCCATCTTCAGCGGTGAGTAGAGAAGTCACCGGAGCGCGGGGATTCAGGTAAGCGCTCCGGTGAGCTTTCTTTACCTCCCTGCATCGGGGTTGTCTCGCGCCGAACGGGGGGGGGGTTGAAAAAAAAAAAAACCCGTTTCGGCGCGGGACAACCCCTTTAAGCATTAGTTAAGGTTATACAATTTTTGCTGCAGGGTGTACAGTTTAACTATTATTACCTTCTATATTTTTCTAAGGGCTCCTGTCCACTGGCGATTGTGCACTGTGTTCCCCGAGGCAATAATCTGGCCACGGGGAACGCAGTGAACGCTTTGCATAGCATTGCTATGGAAAGCGCAGCCCCCCTGTCCACAAGCAGAGAATCACAGCGATTCTCTGCTTGCCGGTGGCAAATCGTGGCATGGCACAATCTTCATGCAGATGTTGTCCATAGTCAGCCCTAAACCTAGAACCCCAGTGTTATGAGGTGTGATGGCTTAGTGATTAGCACTGTTGCCTTGCAGTGCTGAAGGTAAAGATTCAAATCTGAGCAAAAGTGATGGCTGTACGGAGTCCAGACGTGTTTCACGCATTCCCCTGTGTACTTGCACACCTCCCATCGACTTCTATGGAGGGCTTTGCTGCACAAAACACAAAGATAGAGCAGGTCCTACTTTGCGCACGCAAAACACGCTGATGAAAATGAACCCATTGAAATCAATAGGGTCTATTCTCTGTTTTGCGCACGTAAATCTGAGCTGGTCAGAATTGAGATCTCAGGAAAAAGAAGAGTAGCCTTTTAACCCCTTAAGGACAGGGCCCTTTTTGGGCTTAAGGACACAACGATTTTTGGAGAATTTTCCTATCCATTTTTCAACAGCTATAACTTTTTTATTTTTCCATTGACGCGACCGTATACTGGCTTGTTTTTTGCGTGGCGAACTGTAGTTTATATTGTTGCCATTTTTGGGGACACAGACTATATTGTAAAACTTTTAGTATTTTTTTTAATGATAGCAGGGAGAGAAAACGCATCAATTCTGCCGTATGTTTTTTGTTTTATTTTTACAGCGTTACTCATGCAGCATAAATGGCGCAATACATTTTTCTGCGGGTCGGTACAGTTACAATGATACCAAAAGTCTTATGTTTCTTTTAGGTTTTTCCACTTTTCGGCAATAAAAGCTCTTTTTTTGGAAACAGTCTTTTTTTCTAAATCGCTGCATTCAAAGTCCCATAACTTTTTTATTTTTCCATCAGCGGAGCTCTGTGAGGGCTTATTTTTTGCGAGACCAGCTGAAGTTTTAATTAGTACATTTTGGGGTACATTCGGCTTTTTTTAACACTGCGTTTTTTGGGAGGCAAAATGCTAAAAAGTTGCATTTTGCCTCCGTTTTTAGGGCTTTTTTAAACGCTTTTTGCTGTGCAGAATAAAAAGCGCGTTCAACTTATTGTACATGTCATTACAGACACGACTATACCAAATATTTTGGATTTTTTTTATGCTAACATGAGAAAAAGCACAAAATGTTAAACTTTTTTTTTTTTCACGTTTTTCTTTTTTGTACATTATTTTTATCGTTTTTTACACATCTGTCCCTGTGGGGGACTTGCACCATACCAGCTCTGATCGCTATGATAAGGCATTGCAGGACTTCTGCAATGTTACAGCTATCATAGGCACTGGCAATACAGGATGCCGGTATCTGGCGTCCTGTTGGCATTGTAACCCGCCGGGCTCTCCGCGATTATATCGCGAAAGTCCAATGACGTCACAGAGGGAGCGTGCTCCCTCTGTGAACCCTTCATATTCAATGCATCCCCACTGTTTCAGGGGGAGCCTGGCTATCAGTTACAGCCAGCTTTCGCTGCCGGATAGCGTGAGATCTCTTATGATCTTACCCTATCCCCAGGAGGTAACTGAACGCCCTGCTGCACTAAGTACCTCCCTGCCAGGACGTACAGTTATGCTCTGTGGCAGGAAGAGGTTAAAGGGCCAACCCAATCCCTCAATCGGTCACCCTCCAATCACCACTGACTCTTGACTATATTAGGCATCCCCCCGCCCCCTGCCTATAGAGGATGCCTAAGCAATTAGTTTCAATCTCATTTGTGACAAAGCCCCTGTTCCCATGTATTCTGGTTCTGACCTTGGCCTGTTTCTTGTCTAGTCTGACTTCTGTACTTCCGCCCTTGGTTACATTCCTGGACTTTGCTATCTGTTTGCCGCCTGCCCTGACCTCTGGTGGATACCATTACTGAAGTTGTGCTGGCAGCCCTGACCAATGCTAGCTGTACGGATAAAACACTGTTTACACCATCAGGTACTGCGCCTCGACCCTGTGTAGTATCAACAGACACACAACAAAGAGAGTCTTTGCGAGTAACAGCTTGGGAACCCAGCAGCGAAGACCACATCATGCTTGGAGGGGTCAAGGGTGAAAACTAGGGTCCACCAAGTGCTACCTCCTTAGATAGCCCAAAGCCAAATCATGGTGTAGCAAGGCAGATCCACGTCCACCTGTCTAGGTGAACCCTAGAGATCGATGGGATCACAGTGGTCAGACCCCGCCAATCAGACAGTTATTCCCTATCCTGTGGATAGGAGATAAATTTAGATCTTTGTAAAACCCCTTTAATCTCCTCCTTTCCTTTTGATCCTATTTTGTCTTATATTTCAATTAAAACCGAGTAACAGATACAGAACTCTTCTTCATGTGTCCCAGGAGATCAGGCAGATCAGTCATTCCCCTCTGCCTCATTATCCTGTGTCTCGCTGTGTGAACAAACTCTGTTTCCACCTATGAGTTCGCTACCATCCTTAACCATTTCTCTGCTAGACAATATTCCCATTTTGGGCAAACATATATAAAATCTAAAGGATAAAAAAAAAATCATAATATACCTTAAACCCATATATTTTCTAAAAGTAAACATCTGCCATATTGTGAAAATGCCACCTAGCACTTTACACTTATGGGTGCCTTCATGCAATTTTGCATCGAAGCGTAATTAAAAAATAGTGGAGCTTTAGGCTGGTTTCACACGGGCAACAAAATTGCACGATTTTCTCGCGATGCATCAGTGCTACAAGTCACATGTATGTGGAGCCCATGCTTTCCAATGGGTTCATTCACATTAGTGATGTTTTGTAGCCGAGTGACATTGCGAGAATACAAAATCGCAGCATGTTCTATACAGCTGCAATTTGCCATGTTTTGTAGCCCATGTTTCCCTATGGAGCCTTCCTTTGTGTTGTATCGCAGGAAGACGTGTAGTAAAAACTTCTACAGAACGCAATGGGTGATCAATAGAGATGAGCGAGTATACTCGCTAAGGTACATTAATCGAGCGAGTAGTGCCTTAGCCGAGTATCTCCCCGCTCGTCTCTAAAGATTCGGGGGGCGGGGAGAGTGGGGAGGAACGGAGGGGAGATCTCTCTCTCCCTCTCTCCCCCCTACTCCCCGCCGCAACTCACCTGTCACCGGCGCCGGCCCCCGAATCTTTAGAGACGAGCGGTGAGATACTCGGCTAAGGCACTACTCGCTTGAGTAATGTGCCTTAGTGAGTATACTCGCTCATCTCTAGTGGTCAATAATGCTTTGGTGTACTTAGCATACTAAAGCCTTATTGCAGTGGTACCTATATGGTATCACTGTAATTGTAATAACCAATATAATTAAATACATTGCTGCAGTTTTACTGCCATTTGTGTGACGACGCACCACAGAGGGGCCTACATAAACTTGGAGTCGGCCCTGGTTCCTCTTTTCAGGATCTAAAAGTTAGGAGGTTTGCTTCTGGATTTAATTGGTGTTTCTAGGAAAAATACTATTGATGACTTATCCTTAGAAGGATCATCAATAGCTGATTGGCCAGGGTTCTCTGCTTGGGACCTGACTGATCAGCTGATCGGGCACCTGCTACAACGCCACAACTACATGGGGTCGGAGCTGAAGCCACTGCTCTGAACCCTATGTAGTGACCGCAGCTTGTAACCGCAGGCGTGACTCTTGTTAAAATCAATGGCCTACAGTTACCAGCGCTGGCCACTACACAGGCGTCGGAGCAGTGGCTTCCACTCCGATCCCAGTGTACAATGGTGCTGACAGCGGGCGCCTGATCAGCTAAGCAGTCAGGGTCCCAAGCGATGGACTCCAGCTGATCAACTATTGAGGGCCTATCCTGAGAATACATCATCTACAGTATTTTCCCTGGAAACCCCATTTGAGGGTGACTACCCACTACAGTTTTTTTTCCCTGCGAAATTCGCGATTTTGCGCGACCGCGATTTTAACATTACAAGTCCCATAGACCCCTGCAGAAAAAAAAAACGCTGCGAATTTTGCAGTGAAAAAAAACTGTAGTGGGTAGTCACCTTAAGGGCGCCCACCCACTGGCGATTTTTTTCCCTGCGAAATTCGCAGCATTTTTTTCTCTGCAGGGGTCTATGGGACTTGCAATGTTAAAATCGCGATCGCGCAAAATCGCGATTTCGCGGTAAATTGCGATTTTGCGCGATCGCGATTTTAACATTACAAGTCCCATAGACCACTGCAGAGAAAAAAATGCTGCGAATTTCGCAGGGAAAAAAATCGCCAGTGGGTGGGCGCCCTAAGAGTAGAATAGGAGTAAAGTTTATCTATGCTAAAAACTTTTGGAGGTAAACTATAACTGGTGGCTTGTGCTTCAGCTATATCTTCCATTAGTGATATTGTAATATTTACAAGTCTTCTGATGAAATCGTTTGCATTAGAATAAATGTAAAATCCTACAATGATGTCTATTAGCTCCCGGTGGATTGATATGCTGCTGACATTTCTGTATAGAGCACATTTCTATAAACATGTATTTCACAGTGCAATTAATACTGATGTATTATATATTAGCCACTTAGCTGTACTGCCCTTTGACTTCCCATTGATTGGAGCCACCAAATCTTGGCTCTTGCACTTTGGAAACTGAGAGTAAAGTTTGGAAAGTATTCATTTTTTGTTTTCAAATGATAAAATTAGAAAATTCCCATGTGTGGAATATTTAGTGCTGAACTCCAGGGAGCTTCTATCAACAGTAAACCTACAGCTGACATTGAAGACGAACGAAAAAAAGTTTGGGAATTTATGTGCAGAGTCATAAAGTAAACACAACATCTTCATAGCTTGTCTTGGGAAGAGGGTTCACATCAGGACATTTATTCTAAGGTTCTGTGATCCACGAAGAAGAATAGAATTAAGCCCTGAATGCAAGTGGCATGCATATTACTCAAGAAACAAGGCTGAAGCGAAGTGTCCCTTGTGGAAAAAGTTTGAGATATACCTATAATCAGGGGCGTAGCTAAAGGTTCAAGGGCCCAGGTGCAAAAGTTTATCTTGCGGGCCCCCAACTTCTCTTAACCCCCTTAACACAGAGGCGTAACTTGAAGCTCCTGGGTACCAATGTAAAACCTGTAACAGGGCCCCCAACTATAATGCTTTATTCACAGCACTGGGCTGCTTATATGGAGAAGAGAGGCTTTATCGGCCCCCTAAGGCTCCTGGGCCCAAGTGCAACCGCATTCCCTATTGTTACGGTAGTGCCTATAATCAAAAGATTTTGGTTTCACAGTTTCATTTGGTCCAGTTAGATGAGAGGCAAGGCATAAGCAGGACTGGAGAAATAGTGCCTGATTCCTACCTTCTCCAACATAATAGCGAGAAGAGAATGATGACAGTATTCCCAGACAGTTATAAACTTTCCTATTTAATCAGTCCAATTTTGTGGCCCCAAATATAAATGGAGTTTCTGAAAATATAATTTACTATGGGACTCAGTTTGTGATTTTGCCAGAATAATGAGATTAGTTCCATCTTCATGTTTGTAAATTATATAGTTGGGGGGTATGCATTGGGGTGAAGTATGATATTATTCACTAATAGAAGGTGTGGCTACTTACATCTGGTACACAAGAACTGTCTTCCAGGCTTCACATACTAGCGTGTTTACTAAAATCAAAAGATGAAAAGTTTAGAGTGACACTGGCTGAAAGAGGGAAATAGAGGAAGAGACTCAGCGAGTCAATGGCAGAATTATGGCCTTTTTATAGCAAACGATTTTTGGAACAAATAGTTCTGTTTAAACACACTTTAAAGGGGTTGTCCCGCGCCAAAACGGGTTTTTTTTTTTTTCAATAGCCCCCCCGTTCGGCGCGAGACAAACCCGATGCAGGAATAAAAAATAAAAAAACGGCCAGTACTTACCCGAATCCCCGCGCTTCGGCGACTTCTTACTTACCTAAGTAAGATGGCCGCCGGGATCTTCACCCACGGTGCACCATGCGCTGCACCGTGCGGTCCATTGCCGATTCCAGCCTCCTGATTGGCTGGAATCGGCACACGTGACGGGGCGGAGCTACGAGGAGCCGCTCTCCGGCACGAGCGGCCCCATTCAGAAAGGAAGAAGACCGGACTGCGCAAGCGCGTCTAATCGGGCGATTAGACGCTGAAAATTAGACGGCACCATGGAGACGAGGACGCTAGCCACATAGCTCTGCTGCATGCACGTCACACACACACAGCTCTGCTACATTGCTTTTGCATATTAGCTGCACTTGATTTATGAACTTCAGCAGCTCACTGAGGAGACATGTTCGCTCGTAGCTTTCGCATATCTGCTGCAGAAGATTTACAAAGTAGCTGCTTGCTGAAATGGTAGCTTGTCACTGTATAATGTAAGCTGCATTAGCTTCAAGGCGGCATTGAACCCTCTGTAGTGACCTGTTTGCATGACAGCGACGGTTTGTTTCAACACTGGACAACGGCTGACGATTAGATGCAGGCTGGTCTGGTATTGGTGGCATTAGCACTTGAGATGACATGATATCACGTTCAGGAGATGTGAAGATAGTGGGGAAGGACTATGCTTCAATGTTGTTGGTCAATATGCACCGACAGCTATGTATGTGGACATTTGTGAGTTGTCATTTAATGGAGTCTCCATACAGGTGTGCAGCTGTCTCACAGCCAGCTACAAACTGCAAAGTGAGTACTGCTGTATGCATAGCAACTGAGGCCGCAGTGGTTTGTGGGGATGTAGTCCAATCATAATCCCTGATCCAGCTCAGAGACCATGTGACTGATCACATGATGGTGACATCATCACAAGTCCTGTAAGTACACGAGCTATGTGTGTGTACATTTGTGAGGTGTCATTTATTGGAGTCTCCACACAGGTGTCCAGCTGTCCCACAAAAAACTACAAACTGCCAGAATAACTACTACTGTATCCATAGCAACTAGGGCTGCAGGGGTTTGTGGGGGATGTAGTCCACCCATAATCCCTCATTCAGTACACAAGGGTAAAGGACCTGTAATGACATCACTGTCATGTGATCAAGGGGCGGAGCTAAGAGCCAGTAACTGACATTCACAGGTGCTGTCAGGCTCTGCATTTAACTCACACTTCACACACAGAAAGATGGACAAGTGGTCGTTAGCACTTTGATCTTGTCAAAGCCGATACTGGCATGGATATCACACAACTGAAAGAAGCAAAGTAAAACCGAAAAACATGGAGGGAGGTCGCCTATAGGCTCACTGAGGGTCGTGAACAACTAAACGACTAACAACAACATATGAACTGACTGTTAAGGAGGACCTACTGGCTCTGCAGTCACAGCCCCACTGACTCTATTGACTCTATCCCTGTTTTATCTTGTGCTTTGCCTAGGAAGGCCAAAGCGATTATGTGCTGTTCTACTGCATCAGAGCGGCGATGCCAGGAGACTGGCACATGACCGCTGAAGGCTCTGATTGGCTTCAGCAGTCAGGTGGTAGCCCATTGTAAACAAAGACCAGGAAGACCTCAGGAGCTGCAGGGCAGGATCACCAGAAGAACAAAGTACTTCTATTGTTGTAACACATTTGGTTTCATTTTTTAAGAATCCTCCGCACTGGATAATCCCTTTAGCTAGTTGGAATTGATGATTAAAGAACCTGACTTTAAAACATACAAACATATTAACCCTTTCCAATCCAATTTGTATCTTGGTTTTTCTAGGCGGGGCTTACTCTTTTTCTGCCATTATACAACGGTGCTATCTGCTGGCTAAAGCCAGTACTGCATGAAGTCACACGTTGGATAGGCTCCAACAGCAGAGAGGCTGGCAATATACAGTAAGAGAACCCCGACGGACGTCTTCCAACATCGGAGCTGTACAGCCTTAAATCATAATGTCTTCAGAGGTCAGACAGTGGATTGGAAAGGGTTAATCTATCCTGTATCAGATCTTATACAGTTGGGGAAATGTATTAAACCAAACAAATGTGATGAGAAAGGGTGCGGGGCTTTGCAGAGGGCCGAGGCCTCCTATAGACCGGCACAATTGTATGCCAGAAATTGGTGGAAATTACAGCTCAATCCTACGCCCGCTCATAGCAGGCAAGGATGCGTGTATAGTAAAGTCACTATACTAAAGTTTAAGAATAGCGTATGACATGCCAGTCTTAGTAAATGCCATCAGTGTCTCTTGTTTAAGTTTCTGAATTAATGGATAAAAAAAGGGGCCACCGAGCACCACTGATCCCATTACACTGCTCATGGCAAAAGAGCCGACATTTCCCGGAGTCCATCCACGGCTGAGGATGTCACATTGGCTGTGTCCAGCTGCCAGACTCGGCATAATCCTGTCAGTTCTATTGTACAAAAACATCATCTCGGATGAGTTTCACCATTCGTTGTTGTCATTTTTGTGTCTTAGACCATTTCCCTTAATTTCATCATTCTGCTCTGCGTAAAGAAAAATTGTCATGTCTCTTAATCATCATCCTCGGTCTTGTTGTGTTTGTTCTTCTCAGTACTCTCTATGCTTAAACTATTTTTATGATTGCTACATAAACGGTGTGGACATTGCACAGCACTGTATGTACAGTGTTTAGGCTAGCACTAGACGTCTACCTCAGCTATATGATGCCCGGCGTAGATGCTTGCCCAATTTAAGTCACACTATGTCAATATTACATTGCCCAGGCTTCATAGAGGAAGATTGCAGGGCAGCACAACTGTGGATTTTGCTGAAAATCCGCAGAAAGCCCACAGGAAAATCTGTATGTGTATCATGCAGATTTCGGTGTGGCTGTACCACAGATTTCACCCAGCTGTATTGATGGGTGAAATCTCTGCAAATCTGCAATTGAAATGAACATGCTACAGGTATAAAAATGGCCACAGCATGGGCACAACTCGCACACTCATCAAGGGTGCGCTCAGCCTTACAGACCCACTTGTAGTCCTCTAAAGCAGGGGTCCCCAGCCGCCAGGCCGTTAGGTGGTTAGCGCCGGTCCACGGCACCGCCGGAAGTTTTCTTCTAAACACAAGGCCCGCGGGCTGAATCCGGCCCGCTGCCGTGTGTTATGTGGTCTGCGGCGTGCCAACGCTGCTCACCACTGAAGCGATTACCAGCTGGGGCGACGCACACTGACGTCAGGGCAAGCAGAGAGAGAGAGAGAGACGCTGACAGCAGGGAGATGGTAAGTATCTGGGTTGGGGGGGCTGTTTATTACTACTAGGGGGGCTGCCTATTACTGAGGGGTGGGGGCTGCCTGTTACTGGGAGGGCTGCTTACTACTGGCAGGGCTGCCTGTTACTGGGGGGGTGCTTATTACTGGGGGGTGGGCTGCCTGTTACTGGGGGGGCTGCTTACTACTGAGGGGGGCTGGTTATTACTGGGGGGCTGCCTATTACTGAGGGGAGGGGGATGCCTATTACGGGAGGGGGATGCCTATTACTGGTGGGGGGGCCTGCTTATTACTGGGGGTGGGGGCTACTTATTACAGGGGGAGGGCTGTCTTACTGGGGGGGAGATAAATTATATGCTGCCCTATGTGTGTGCTGGGGGGGAGATAAATTATATGCTGCCCTATGTGTGTGCTGGGGGGGGGGAATAGATTATATACTGCCCAATGTGTGTGCTGCCAGGCGGCGGGGGGGGGGGGGGGGGGGGATAGATTATATACTGCCCTATGTGTGTACTGCCAGGACATTCTAAATGTCATAATTGAATAAGTATGCACTAAACTCCAACCCCCTTCATAAACCCACTCCATATAACCAAAGCCCCGCCCATGTCCCGCCCAACCCTGCCGGGCCTTGTAAAAATGTTCTTACTTGAAGCCGGTCCCTGGTGCCAAAAAGGTTGGGGACCACTGCTCTAAAGAGATGAAAAAAGGCATTACCTATATGATGTCCTAGTAGGGCATACGGATGTCATAAAGGGTCTTTGCACTGGTGTCCCCCATTATGAGCCAGAGCGGAGGCTCGCTAAGAAACTGTGGACTTGAACCATCCATGTATTACATGGCAGCCCCAGGCAAAATTAGCTGTTTGTCGGGGGTGTTGGCAGCAAAATCCATCTTTTTAACATGTTACACTAAATTGTTTGCTCCCCTTTGAAAAACATATAAACGACCATATAAGAATGACAATTGTTTCCAGCTTTCAAATGACCTTTTATGCTTTCACTTACTTGTAACTGTAGTGTTTTAGCGTTTAATGTTTTATTTTAACCCCTTAATGACGTGGCCCCTTTTTTCCATTTTCATTTTTTTCTCCCCCCTTTTACAAAATTTTAACTCCTTTATTTATCCATCGACGTCGCTGTATGAGGGCTTGTTTTTTGTGGGATGAGGTGTATTTTTCAAGGGTACTGTTTAATGTACCATATAATGTACTGAAAAACATTTACAAAATTCTAAGTGGAGTAAAGTTAAAAACAAAACGACCTTCTGCCATCTCTCGGTGCGTCTTGTTTCTACGGCGCACAAACTGCAACAAAAACGACACAATAACTTTTGTTCTATGGGTCGGTAGGATTGCTACAATACGAAAGTTATATAGTTTGGTTTTTTTTGCTGTACTACTTGTATTTTTTTTCTGCTGCCATCTTCTGCGCGCAATAACTTTTTAATCTTTCCGTGGACATTGTTGTGCGAGGGCTCATTTTTTGCGGGATGTCCTTCAGTTTGCATTGGTAATATTTTGGAATACATGTGACTTTTTGATCACTTTTTACAGCATTTTTTCTTGGAGATGGGGTGACCAAAAAAGCGCATTTCTGGCGTTCTTTTTTTCTTTCGGATGACGTTCATCATGCACGGTCAATAATGCGTTACTTTGATGTATTGGACTTTTATGGATGCAGCGATACCAAATATGTATTTTTGTTTTATAATTTAGATTCTTTGATTGTAACTATGGCAAAAGCATTTTTTTTAACTTTTATTACTATTTTTCATTTTAAATATTTAGTAAAACTTTATTGTTCTAATTTTTCCTTTTTTTTCAGTCCCCACAGGGGACAACAACGTGTGATGCTTTGATTGCTCCTGCTGCTTGATGTAATACTATAGCCACGGAGATGGCTTGATAGGCAGTCCGCTAAGATAGCCATGGGGCCTTTCAGAAGGCCCCCGGCTGCCATGACATCCACACGGCTCCCTGCCCTCATCTCGGATCTCATCGTGGGGGGCTGTACAGGACCCCCGAACATTGTTTTGGAGATTTAAATGCCAATGTCAGAATTGACAGTGGCATATAAAGGGTTAATAATGCAGATCAGCTGCGTGGCTGATTGCAGCTGTGAATAAACAGCCGGCACCCGCGCTGTATGATGAGAGGTCGTCCCGCAATCTTTCTTCATACATACCCGGGCCACACAGGACATTACTGTACGTCCTATAGCGGGAGGGGGTTAAACATTTCCTGTTTAAAAATGGAAGTGCTTATGTTCAAAAGGTTTTTATTGAAGAAAAAACATATAACAAAATACGTCATGAAGATACATTAAAGCAATATATCATGCAAACTCGTCAGAGTGTCTTCTGTTAAATAACATACACTACTTCTAGATAATATAATAAATACTTGTAATATTGCTGCCATCACTCCTTACACGGTCTGCTTCCTTTATATGGGACACTCCTCCATTGTACGAGCCATAATAAGGAGATGTCTGAAACATCCCAATGTGTACCCATAAAGGAAGTAATACCAAGTTCCATCATAAATCAACCATAAACCATATAGCAGAAACCTGAAGATATGTGGACGTAGATAAGAGGAGTAGAAAAGCATAAAGTAGGAGAATAGTGAAAATAAAGAAAAAAGAAGTAGCAGAGGAGAAGAAAAGGGAGGTGATGCTGTACCTGTCGGCAGCGACCCACAAACCACATCTATTTAACATGCTCTATGGACCTGAGCTGGCAGTTTGAAAAAGAGGATGAGTTTCTGAAGTCTGTTCATATCGACCAGATAGAGAGGAATCCTACCAAGTCCTCATCTAGCTTTGAGCTTCTACGTTCTTCCATGTATCTCTACTAGAGATGAGCGGGCATACTCGCTAAGGACAATTACTCAATCGAGCATTCTTCTTAGCGAGTATCTCCCCGCTCGGAAGAAAAGATTCGGCTGCCGGCGCGGGTGACAGGTGAGTTGCGGCCATGAGCTGGGGGAGAAGGGGGGAGAGAGAGATCTCCCCTCCATTCCTTCCCGCTCTCCCCCGGCGCTCCCCGCCCGCCGCCGGCAGCCGAATCTTTGCTCCAGAGCGGGCAGGTACTCACTAAGGGCAATGCTCGATTGAGCAATTGCCCTTAGTGAGTATGCTCGCTCATCTCTAATCTCCACCCATACTATTCTTAGGATGCCAATGTTTTGTTTCCAAAACATTGCCATTATAAAATGTTGTAAAGGGCCTTTATTTAAATTTGGAGACCAAACCCGGATACATGGATAAAAGTGCGAATTCCGGGGTATTATCAATCTGGGATCTACACACTAAAAACTAATTTTATTGGGGTGTTATAGGAATAAATCATATTCCAGAAGATTTCACTGGTTTGCTCCAAATTGGTTATAATGAGAAGCTTCATGCATGAATATATGTATTTGAACTCACGGATGCTATCCGTCAGCACTCAATACACTTATGGTTTATTGAAAGGAAGTACAATACAGATATACTGAATATGACACACCAATTACATGCATGCCCCTCTCAACATCATAACTCATGATTGGCCTTGTATGTAATGACACTGATGATTAAGATATGTTTACGCCCCAGGTGTATGTTGCTATGTGAACACGTAATTTCTATATACCCAAGTAGCATAGACTTAATTAATATTCCAATCTGGACCAAAAGTATGCAGTCAGAAATAAGAAGTTCCTCCCCTTGCTAGCGAGCTATAGGAACCGTCCATGGGACCTTCAACTTCTACTTGTACATACCAGACTATAATATTGAGCTTGTTAACCATTTAACTGCTAGCTCTTTTCTATGAAGGTGGATATATGAATATATATGTTTGCATAGGCTGATTTAAGAAATACATTTATATTATTAATACTACAACAGGGGTTTGGAGGAAAATAGAGAAGAAAATCAAAGCTCCATTTTTCTCCAAGTCCACCCTATAGGGAATCCAGAATACTTCCTGAATCTGGAGGGGGTTGATGGCCTGTTTTTTTCCCCCCACAGTTTAGATATGGCATGGTAGAAAAAGTCTAAAATGCAATTACACATAGTTGCCCTGTAGTACAAGTCTAGGTTTGGCAGGCCCGTTCCTTCTTGACTTTTCAAGATGTTTTCCACAGAAATCTAATGAACCGTTTTCTAAGCTTCTGAAAGTGTTGTTTGGGTATATTCCATGTGATCGTTTGAAAGATATATAGTATTCTAGGGAGGATATCCATTTTCAATGCAGAAAATGTGCTTTAACGGATCGTCGGAGAAGTTAATCCTGTGAATGTGGGAAAAATGTCATGTTTAATAGGTCTAGTTAGGTAGGAAGCATAGAATGTTAGCTGCTGATAGGAAAATGTGATGATAATTCCAGTGTTTGTTCAAGTAAAAGCTAGTAATGCTGCTAATTACTGGGTTAACGTTACAGATGCTAGAATGTATACCCAGGAAACTGTTAGCTATATGGAAAGCTGGCAAGGAGCAGAGAATAAAGTACAGATGTACGCTAGGAAGGGTGTTAACGTAATTTAGTCAAGTATAGATATACAGGGTTATTACAAATGATCTTCCTGATGTGAACCCCTCATGACTCCCATTTAATGACACTCAGATACATAAATTTGATATCAATGGAAACAGAAACTCAAAATGCTTGCACATCAACCATGTTTTCCACATCAGAGGTGATCAGTGTGGCCCCCTCTGTCACTCGACATACATCAAGTCTCTAGTCAAGTTCCTGCCATACACGTTGTAGCGTATCATCATTGACTGATGCAATTGGTTTCTGTGATATTGTTTGAAAATGATGTTGCAGATTAATGATAGAGTGGTATACATATAAAATAATGGCAGTCATTTTGTCTCATATACCCGTAGTGGCGACTACGGAAGAATAAAACTCAGCAAAATTGTCTAACAGTAAGGCTGCACTGCAGGGCTACAAAACCTTGCTACAACGTGAAGTCCATGGTTTCCAATGGGTTCTTTCACATGAGCAATCTTTTGTAGATACCAAGCCTGACTACTGCTAAAAATGTGCCGACTTGTTGAAAAGATGACTAGCAGTGGTTCTGGGCAACAGAACCCAGCCAATGTACTATTAATGTGTTATCTTAAGGATAGGCCACCAATAGATCATAACTGGACAACCTTTTTAAAGTAGGGTGCATATTGTTTCTGCTTAACTATATGATGTTGGATGTTTGTAACAGTCTTTGTCGTGGCCCGTACAGATGTGTGTGTGGTCTGGAACCAAGACACAGTGATCACTGGAGAATGCTCTGCCTCGGGGCTTGTGTGTGAGTGAATGGGATAGACATATTGTGCCCCACAGGGTGTTGCTGGATGAGGTTTAAGGGTTGTAGTTGTGTTGCTGTGGTGGTGAGGAACACAGGGAAGCATAAGTGGCCGGTTGGGTGTAGCCTAGGGATTAGCCACAAGAGAAGCCCTGAAACCCTGTACTAAACGTATGGTGCAGCCAAGCCATGGGAGTTAGGAGATTCCAGAGATTTTCTCTCATCTGGAAGATTGTGCCCAGACAGCAGAACTGGTCATTTTCCACTGTGCTGCAGAAAGCGAGAGAGACATCCACTACAAGGACTATGAATGTTAAAACCACCAGTGCTCACAATGTCACAAGAGCTCTGCCTAAGGGCTCCTTCAGATGACCGTATTCGTGCGTGCAAAATTTTGCCTGTGCATTATGCAGAGAATAAAACCCATTGATATCAATAGGTTTGTTCTCATTAATGGTTTTTGTGCGCATATTTTCCTGAATATTTGCGCACCAAGGGCCCCATAGAAGTCTATGGGAGGTGTGCAAATACATGCGCAAAACCCAAAACCGTGGGTGAAAGAACACATCTGGACCTTATTAGGCTAAATGGCCTTTTAAATCAATGCGGGGGTGTTTTGAGCATGCATATGATCTGTCCCTGCATGCGCAAAAGGTACAGTACTATGCACAGACACGCACGCAAATCAAAGTCATTCACTACACAAATACGTTGCACTGAGGCGTGCGCAATTGTGCATACGGTTGTCTCAAACCGCCTGAAAGTTGAAGTGTAATAATTTGCAATGAGCCTGTGTTTGTGCTAAAGACTGTAAGTTGTTCTTGCGAATCACGGTGAGTACTGCTAATTCCCATTAATTGAGTGCATCACTAATTAAGGCTGGCTGAACTTGGATGGATTTGAATTGCGGAATCCAGGGCGGGCATTCGTCCCAGGGTTTCGCAGCAAATAGCGTCCATAACATGCTATGGAAAAGTGCTTTTTTCTGTACACGAGTGGAAATCAATTGTTTTCGAGGAAACAAAAAAAAAAAAAATCGCAGAATGCTCTATTTTTTTGCAGGCTCCACATGGACGGCTTCCATTGAGGTCAATGGAAGCCGTCCAACCCACAGCCCTTCCGGAATTAACATTGCGGAAAGGTTGCAGGAACTGCGTCATTGCCTAGTGACGATGCGGGAAAATCTGTACTGCACGCTTTTCCGATGGCGAACCGTCTGGACCATCCGCGGTACACATGAAGAAAAGAAATGACAGGTACGCGGGGTCACTGGCTAGGCACAGGGTCTGATTCCGGAGCGGGATCTCGCATCCTGAATCCGACCTGGTCGTGTGAAGCCGGCCTTAAGTAAAGCCTATTGTTGATTATAGACTTCCATGCTCTGTCTCTTACTCCACCTGCATGTGCGGATCCCCCACACAGTGTATAGTGTAGGAACTCACCTGAGTGATGTCGCCTTGTCACGGCAGGTGGGCTCACACAATTTCATCAAAATGTTTGCTAAGAACCTCGAATTTATCAGTAAAGCACATATAGCATAAATATGATTTAAAATATAATGTCTGCACATGTCTTAGCACATAGGATTGCTGCTGCGCACTCATGTTTGTTTGCCGTTCCACTGCAGCTGCAGCAGATTTGTACGTGTGGCCCTTTTATTTACTGTTATAGGACGTTCCGACTAACTTTGCTTTTTTATATATTTTGGTGTATATGCATAAATACTGGTTTAGCCATTTCAGCCACACCCACTGCTATCAGGCACAAGACATCAGACATACAGCCATACACTGTCCATAGGCCGGATTCACATCTGCGTTGGAACCTCCGGCTCAAAATTCCGGAAGAAAAAGTGCTGCATGCCATGGTTTTTCTTCCCTCCAAAAGCCAGCCAACTCGGAGTAAACCGAACAGACCCCATTATAGTCAATGAGGTCCATTCGGCGCTGTTCAATCTGTCCTGAAATACCTGCTCTATCAATGCATCAAGAAAGTTGGATGCTGGACGCAGGTGTGAAGCCACCCTAGTAAGGGTTTATATTGAGAAGGCTAATGACATGACTTTTAAGTCAAAAGATGCCACCTTTCCAACAAGTCTGTTTGTTAAAGGGGTTGTCGAGTCATGTAAAAGGCATCTGAAGAGCCCTTCATGATATAATATAACAAAGTAGCTGATACTTACTGCTCCCCACTTGTCCCTCACCAGTGGCTCAGGGTTTCCACTGTGGTGCTTGTTTACAGGCTGCAGTCAGCTTCTGACATCCCGTAAACCTGCTGCAGCCAATGACAGCGCTCAGCAATTATCACTGAGCTCTGTCATTGGCTGCAGTAGCTTGCCTGTAGATGGCTCAGGCTGACTGTAGTCTGTAAAGACGTCGTCATCAGGGAGATCCGGAGCCGCCGGCGTAGGGGGAGCGGGGAGCGGTATCAGATGCTTTGCTATTTTGAGATGGCCTTTACATAACTCGGTCAACCCCTTTAAAGTTGTGCCTTGCTAGTGCCGACCCAGTCAACTATAACTGCTGTTACTGTAAAAATTTCTTGGAGCAGCAAGTTCCCATCTGTTAATCAGCATCACTGAAGCTCATAGAATGGGACCATCAAAACACATAGTGCATCATAAATATTGTCTGCCCTTACTGGCAAGTCCTCAACTGTATTTGGAAGCAACTTCATCAAAAGATGAAGATTTGTAAGAAGCTTCATGGATTGGATTTCAGTGCACTATGCCAACTGCTGGCTGATTTGGTATAAAGGACACTAACATTTAAACCTCTAGTCGTGGAAATCCATTTTCTGACTTGATTAATCACCATCCGGCAGGTTAATGAATGCCAGGAAAATACATGAAGTGCGAATGTGTAGCACCAACTAGAAATTTATTTGGAGAGATAATAAGGTTCTGGGGAGGCTGCCTGCGAGGTGAGTAATTTTTTTTTCATAAAGTGATACTAAGGGCGAGCACCCACTGGCGTTTGCGTTTTCCGCGGGGAAAAAACGCTGCGTTTTCCGCGGCGTTTTCGCGGCGTTTTTCGCTGCGTTTTCGCGGCTTTTCCATTAATTTCCATGGAGAAAAATAAGGACACATATGCAACTGACAGTTCCTATGTTAAAAACGCAAACGCAACGCAAAAAAAACGCCAGTGGACAGGAACACATGTTATCTCTATGCCTGTGCAGGAAAAACGCAAAACGCAAAACGCAGGTAAAAAAACGCCAGTGGGTGCTCGCCCTTAGGCTTATTTTTGGGGGAGGGCTTATATTTCTAGCCCTACCCTCCACCCCCCAAAAAGAAAAAAAACTGGAATGTCATGAACAAATTCATTGGATTTACATTGATTCCTATGAAAATAATTGCATGTAGTTTCATTGGTTTCAAGTTTGGCTTACGGCTTTCAGACGGATTTTAACGAAACTAAAGGTTTGACTGTATATCATTGTAGCATTTTCCACTTACAAAGGAAGACACCTAGTTAATATTAAATTGGTTGTGCTAAGTTATTCTGCCTCCACAGGATAGGGGATACCTTTTTAATTCATGGGAGACTGGCTACTTAGAAACCCATCGTTCCTGAGAAGGATATGAGGGTGGGAGGGGTCCAGTCAGTTCCTGAGGGAATGAAGCGGATGTTGCTCAGATGTGTCTTAGCTCCATTCACTTCAATGAGAATGCAGTCCTAAGCTCTCACTCACAATCTGAAGATTGCAGGTTCAATCGCCGCTTGGTTCAGGTAGCCAGCTCAAGGTTGACTCAGCCTTCCATCACTCTGAGGTTGGTAAAATGAGTATCCAGCTTGCTGTAGGTAAATAAACAAATTACCTGAAAGTGCTCTAGAATAAGTTGGCGCTATACAAATAACAAGTCCCAACAGTGCAGGAGATTACCGAGTTCAAGCACTTCAGCAATCTCTGGCGCGGTCATTGAAGTGAGTGGAGCAGCAAAACCTCCGTTCCAATCGTTTGGAGACCAACCGGGCACCCCTTCGCAGAATCGGTGGGAGTCCAACCTTTGGGACCCCCACCAATCATAAAGTCATCCCCTATGCTGTAGATAGGGCATAACTTTATAACTTGGCATAAACAATATAATGTACCAATATTCTTCCCAGGGTAAGATCACTGGTGATAGTAAAAGTGTTTACAAGCTTTGGAAAAATATTCTGCTGTGTATTCATTCATATGAACAGCTTATAAATATCTAGAATCAAAGATCCCTCTTTTTCTAATTCTGGACAACCCCTTTAGAACTTCTGGTCTGAGGTCCTGCTGTGCCATGGATCTATTTAACAATGGTAGCAATGTTATAGAAGAGAGGTGTTGTGACTCGCCATTTGCGTCGGACCAGGACCAGGGTGATGTTTAGGCATCAGCCTTGGCCTATGTGATCCACATGCCGGCACATGCTCAATGACATTTCAGCAGTGAATGACGACATAAGCCCTTTTTTACGGGTGTGTGGATGGATTGGTCGGCTGGGAGGTGGGTGCCCCAGTCAGCCAATCAGTGCCTGTCTGTACACATCTATTCCGGAGCCTCCTCATGGAGGACGCCAGTTATACTTTTAGTCTGCTGGTGTTTTTGGTCATGTTGGCAGTCCCTCTCATGCTTCATTGTTAGGTAAATCTGTTTGGCGTGACATCCAACTCCTAACTATATTGCTATTGTATTTCATCTGAATGACACAGCACATGTGCCACTTAACACATCTCATGGTCCGGAGTGACTTCTGACATCACCCCGGAGTTGAGGAGAATAATGATATCGCAGCGCAATTGGTGCCATGACAGGTGGCCACGAATGCGTGCCGCCACTCCATTCATTTCAATGGGAGCTCCGCAGATAGCCAAGCATTCATACTCAGCAGTTTTCGTCACTCCCATTAAAATGAATGAAGCTGCAATACGCATGCACGGCCACCAGTGCATGCTCCGGACCCTTGTTCTTGAGATGGATGAGGGTCCCAACGGTTGCACCCCACTGGTCACCAAGTTATCCTGTGGATAGTTGCGACTTCGGGAATACCCTTTACGGAGACCATAAGCCATTGCACTGTAGATAAAGTCGTCATTATCAGGGCTGTATATGAAACTTGATCTGTTTGCTTCTTCTCTTTGCAAATGGTGAACCTAATGAACTCGATAAATCCAAAAACACATTTGTTCCATATAACTTGACAGTCTAAATAAATAATGATGAATGCTATGAAAACCTTTCAGTGGTTTCTCTTACTATCTAGTAGATATAATACCGAGAAAACAAGCTGTGCGGAGGGTGTGGCTGGCGGTCCCCGGAGGGAGAAGCGTTCAGTGCAGGAGTAGATTAAGGAAGAGCTGTATTACTTGTACAACACATTACAACCACATAGCAGGATTGTGGCGAGCAGTTTGTCAAAACTGAAGAAGTTGCATTTATATACAGTAATTTGTGGGAAGATGGGAAGAATATAATTATGCAGTGTACAAGGTAAGTAGTTAAAAATAACACTATCTTATTAAACTCTCCTAAACATAGGCCTCATGCCCACGGCTGAGTCGGATTTTGATTGCGATATCCAGGGATTAGTCTGATTGCCATTAGGGAGTCGGGAAGTTATTTTTCCCCCAAAAGGGCTAATTGGCTTCTGCTCTTGGTTTTTTTTTTGCCTTCCTCTGGATCAACAACACAGGAGGATAAACAGGCTGGACCAGATGGACATTGTCTTCATTCGGCCTTACGAACTATGTTACTATGTAGAATCAGACCTGGCGCCCCCCTGAGACACATACTCACCTGCCCGGATCTGCCGCAAGTGTCTCAGCTGGCAAACCGGCCCACATGCACAGTGCAGTTCATGACGCACTGGCGGGGAGCAGTGACGCGGATTCCAGCAATACTGCCGCAGTGCTCACAGTGGAAGTATCACGGGACGGCCGGCTTCCATTGACTGCAATGGAAGCCGTCCGTGTGATTTTCTGCACAAAATAGAACATGCTGCGATTCTCCCCCGCGAGCAGTTCATTTCCACTCATGGGCAGGGGAGAATCGATTACCATGGCATGTCTATGAACGGTCATTGCTGCAAAATTTGCGGCAGGTGTCTGACCACGAATTCCACAGCGATAATCCGTCCATGGGCATTCGACCATACAAAGATATAAAATATTGTATTTTAACTCTTTTTATTACAATTTTTTTCATATTCAAAACAAGTAAATCTCACCAACATACATCACAATACAAAAGGTTTACGGACCCATGTTACATATATATCTCAAAGTCATGACTTGATTCTTACTGAGATATTATAAAAACCCTTGTCTGAGAAGCTGCTTTTTAACGCTTGTCTGAGAAGCCCCATTGAAATGAATGGTAGAGATTGACAGCGTTTAGTTGACATAGAGTGGTGTACATGTGTGCAGGCGGTTCTCCTCATTGTAGTTTATGGGAGTAATGAAGCACATAAACTACACGAGGGAGAGTCGCATCCATGGTCTTTTCAATGTGAACAGGAAAGAAAGGCATCCCAATTTTTCAGATAGGTGGGAGTCCTGGAAGTGAAGCCAGCATCTATCAGACTTTTATGACATATACTTTTCATCTGCCATAAATGTCTCCAATGGTAAAACCCTTTTAAGTGTTATTGTGGGCTTTGGGATTAGTTCAGTCTGACAAGGTAACCCTTGGATCAGAAAAGGTTGTACATCCCTGCTCTAGATTCATGCAAAATGCTGCATTTTAGCACTTCTGGCATAGATAATTCTCAGCATGTCATGCAATTCACATTGATTTGTGAATATAGATGACAATATGCTTAAATAGTTAAGCAAAGCACGTCCTTCAGCTTTAGGTATATCAGTAGGAGCTGTCATCAACAGCTGTGCCAACTGCTGCCAGTTGCTAATCATTGGCCAAAAATGTCTGCACAAGGGTGTCTGTAAAAATGAGAAATGAAAACCTCCAAACAAAAACAAGGGAATGCAAGTCGTTACAAATGCAAATTTAAAAGTAGCAAACCTGCAAAGCTGAAAAGAAATAAAAAGTCAGATATGGAAATCAAGAGATCCAGACTACTTTATTTTTCATTTATATTTTACATTTACTTAACTGTTAAAGTTGATCTATCTCATATATATAACTACGAATGACCACTTGTCAGTTAGTATGTGAGTGCTTCTCATGCTCCGCCCCTGGTGATGTCATTAAAGGTCCTACAACATATATAAACCACAGAGCCTGTCCGACAGAAGAACAACAGTTAGGGCTCTTGAAAAGGGGAGGACAAAGATAACAAAATGAGAATACAACTAAGCCATTATTATCTCAGACACAACTCAGCGGTCCTGACAGAAGACACTGACCTACCACCACAACAGAGATCCGGTGGGCTGAAGGACCTGCGGTGAAGTCACTGCTGGGAGGGGGGGATGTGGCAGTTTGGTAAAAGAGATCTGGTGGGCTGAAGGACCTGTGATGATGTCACTGCTGTGGGAGGAGCCATTGTGCAATTTGGTAGAAAGTACTGTATACTGGATAAACAGACAGCAGCTACTACCAGGACCTGTGATGATGTCACCATCATATAACCTGTGTGGGTGGAGTCAGGAATCACATGACCAAGGGTGAATACTGTATCCAGGAGTCTGGAGATGTGTGGAATAGCAGAGCTGTGTGTGTGTGTGAATCAGGATGTAGCAGAGCTGTGTGTGTCATGTGTGGGGTCAGGATGAATGTAAATGGATGTACAATGTAGCAGAACTGTGTGTGTAATGTGCTGATCATAATGCATGTACCATGTAGCACAGCTGTGTGGCGCATTTCACCACCAGAAACACTGGTACTATAATTTCCTAATAATTACTAAAATATATATTAGTAATTATTAGGAAATTATAGTACCAGTGTTTCTGGTGGCGCTCTGCTATATGCATGTCATACACACAGCACTGCTACATGTACATCACATACAGCTCTGCTACATACACTACCGTTCAAAAGTTTGGGGTCACATTGAAATGTCCCTATTTTTGAAGGAAAAGCACTGTACTTTTCAATGAAGATAACTTTAAACTAGTCCTAACTTTAAACAAATGCACTCTATACTTTGCTAATGTGGTAAATGACTATTCTAGCTGCAAATGTCTGTTTTTTTGTGCAATATCTACAAAGGTGTACAGAGGCCCATTTCCAGCAACTATCACTCCAGTGTTCTAATGGTACAATGTGTTTGCTCATTGGCTCAGAAGGCTAATTGATGATTAGAAAACCCTTGTGCAATCATGTTCACACATCTGAAAACAGTCTAGCTCGTTACAGAAGCTACAAAACTGACCTTCCTGTGAGCAGATTGAGTTTCTGGAGCATCACATTTGTGGGGTCAATTAAACGCTCAAAATGGCCAGAAAAAGAGAACTTTCATCTGAAACTCGACAGTCTATTCTTGTTCTTAGAAATGAAGGCTATTCCATGCGAGAAATTGCTAAGAAATTGAAGATTTCCTACAACAGTGTGTACTACTCCATTCAGAGGACAGCACAAACAGGCTCTAACCAGAGTAGAAAAAGAAGTGGGAGGCCGCGTTGCACAACTAAGCAAGAAGATAAGCACATTAGAGTCTCTAGTTTGAGAAACAGACGCCTCACAGGTACCCAACTGGCATCTTCATTAAATAGTACCCGCAAAACACCAGTGTCAACATCTACAGTGAAGAGGCGGCTGCGGGATTTTGGGCTTCAGGGCAGAGTGGCAAAGAAAAAGCCATATCTGAGACTGGCCAATAAAAGAAAAAGATTAAGATGGGCAAAAGAACACAGACATTGGACAGAGGAAGACTGGAAAAAAGTGTTGTGGACGGATGAATCCAAGTTTGAGGTGTTTGGATCACAAAGAAGAACGTTTGTGAGACGCAGAACAAATGAAAAGATGCTGGAAGAATGCCTGACGCCATCTGTTAAGCATGGTGGAGGTAATGTGATGGTCTGGGGTTGCTTTGGTGCTGGTAAGGTGGGAGATTTGTACAGGGTAAAAGGGATTCTGAATAAGGAAGGCTATCACTCCATTTTGCAACGCCATGCCATACCCAGTGGACAGCGCTTGATTGGAACCAATTTCATCCTACAACAGGACAATGACCCTAAACACACCTCCAAATTGTGCAAGAACTATTTACAGCAGAAGCAGGCAGCTGGTATTCTATCGGTAATGGAGTGGCCAGCGCAGTCACCAGATCTGAACCCCATTGAGCTGTTGTGGGAGCAGCTTGACCGTATGGTACGCCAGAAGTGCCCATCCAACCAATCCAACTTGTGGGAGATGCTTCTAAAAGCGTGGGGTGCAATTTCACAAGCTTACCTCAACAAATTAACAGCTAGAATGTCAAAGGTGTGCAATGCTGTAATTGCTGCAAAAGGAGGATTCTTTGACGAAAGCAAAGTTTGATGTAAAAACAATGTTATTTCAAATGCAAATCATTATGTCTAACCTTGTCAATGTCTTGACTCTATTTTCTATTCATTTCACAACGCATGGTGGTGAATAAGTGTGACTTTTCATGGAAAATACAAAATTGTTTGGGTGACCCCAAACTTTTGAACGGTAGTGTATATTCTTCATCAACATACAACAGGGATCATAAGCAGCATAGCACTCGGGATGAAGAACCACCTGTAATCTGCACAGGGATGAAGGACCTGTGATGACATCACTGTCGTGATCGAGGCGGAGAATGTAACTCACTCGGGATGAAGGACCTGTGATGACATCACTGTCGTGATCGAGGCAAAGAATGTAACTCCCTCGGGATGAAGGACATGTGAACAGGGGTGGAGCATGTAACTCACTCACAGATGAACAGGTAGTCGTTAGTATTTTGAGATTATATATTCATACATGCACATTATATATAATATATATATACCGTATTTTTTGCTTTATAAAATGCACTTTTTCCCCCTCCAAAGCAAGGGGGGGGGGAAGTTGCTGCGTCTTATAGAGCGAATGTGCCAAAAATTTGTTCCGACCGCCATTTTTAGCGCGATCGCGAATTTAACATGCGCACGCGATTTAGTTAAACTCACGATCGCACGAACAAATGTGTGAAAAGTCAGAAGATTTCTCTCCTCCCCACTGCCGCCCATACATACCTCTGATTGGTCGTGAACACCGGCGGGTACTACTGCTGCTCCCTGCCTCCACCAAACGGCTTCCTTCCTTCCTCCTGCTGCACACAAGTGCTGCTGTGGCATGGAGTGATGGTTTTTCAGACCTCTGCTACTTCTTCGGCTCCGTCACCCGGCACTAACCCTGCGCTGTCCCTGGGTGAGTTCAAATTTTTTTCCCCCTATTTTCCCGCTCTAAAACAGGGGGGGGTCCTGAAGACCGGTGCGTCTAATAGAACGAAAAATACGGTATATATATTGACAGTGCAGTAGCAAGAGTGGCCTGTAGAGGGCCTCTGAGCACAGTCACTGTGTTTGATTTAGTTAACCTGCACCTGCAGGTGTGTGGCTACACCTGGAAGGTCCGCTGAAGGAAGCGGTTTGCGTTGCTGTGTGCACTGTGACAGACAACAGTGTGAAGTTGTATATGACATGCTGGACTGTATGTATGCTGAAAACGCTGCTATGCTTAAATAAACGCTGGAGGAACCAGCATTTGGACTTTACCTTGTGTTTCTGGACATCATTGCGGTGCTGCCACCCCTGGGCAGGGGAAAGTAAGCAGGAGATCCCGGGCAAGAAACCCCAACTACACATATGGTGTTTGGATGCAGGCAGTGAATTTTTACACCAGTGATGGCCATCAAACGTAAAGTCCTGTGTGTGCAGCTAAAGAGCCAGCAGGCTGAGGTTTAAAGGGCCAGGAGACTGAAAACTCTGGTTGTTGAGGAGCAACACAAGCTGCAAAAAAGGGCCAGGAGGCCGAAGTCTGTGGTCGCCATAGGCAAAAGACGTCAACAACGGGAGGCAATTGCCAGGAAGTGCAACCATATGAATGGTGGTGCACCAGAGAATCCAGTGGGCAGGAGGCCAGTGCAAGTGCAGGTGAGAACTTGCCAGCTAGTAGTGGGTGGGATCCCACTGTTGGTGGAATTGGATCCACAGCAGGACAGGTCAGCAGTTATGTCAGAAATCTTGCTATTCCTTCATTGTGGTCCAGAGATTGACAAAGTGGTGAGTCTAACCTTTGAGACTCCATATGGTACTGTGATGTGGGACTTGACTAAATGTGAGAGTCTGCAAGTGGAGTTTGTGTTGGGCACGGACTTTCCCCATTGGGCACGGATGAGTTTAAATTCCTTTTTTTTTCATGCGGGAGATCAATTGAGCTATGAGCTCTACGAGCTCCAGCACACATGATCCGCACTTAAATGGAGCATGTCGCGTTTTTTTTCACGTGCATGAAATTTTAAAATCACTTTAAAATACCATCCGCGGCTATTTATCTACCCGCGGGTGGTCAGTGCATTCCAAAGGGAAATTTTAGGTGCGGATCACGCACGCGGGTGATCCGCTGCAGATTTTAGATTTTATTTTCCCTGTGGACATGAGGCCTAAGAGAGACCTTTAAGAGTAGACTGCAACACTTCAGGCGGAGGTATCGGTTCTGGAAAAGAAAATGGAGAAGAGTGCCGTGTGCTTGGATTCTGTTGAAGAGCAAAAGAAGAAAGTTCAAAAGGAGTTAGAACCTGCAAATCAACGGTATGAAGAAAAAGCAGCTGCTCTCTCATGACAAACTAGAGAAGGCTAACACTGGACTTCAGCAAGAATTAGAAGTGGATCTGGATCACCAACATCAGATTGTGTCCAACTTGAAGAAGAAACAGAAGAAGTTTGATCAGTTGCTTAGTAAGGAGAAAACCATCTGTTAAATATACAGAATAATGTGATCGTGCGGAAGCAAGGGTTCGTGAGAAAGAAACCAAAGTGATCTAGATAGCAGCAAACGTATAGGGAAGATGCTGATGACTGGGGGGGGGGAGAGGGGGAGGAGAGAGAGAGAGAGGAAGCGACCACAGGAAAGGGAGGGGTTAACTGGGAGTAAAGAAGAAGGAAGTGAGGGATTTCAGTCGGGACCAGGAGAAAGAAGAGTGAAGACGTGGACCCAGACGAGCTGCAGCATGGAAGATCTGATGGAGCGGATAAAAGATGTGGTGGCCAGCCAGGGCACTAGCTGGCTCGTGAAGATGGCCGAAGAATTATCGAGACCGCCTGCAGAGGAGGCCGGGGAAAGCAGTAATCAACCCGTGTTGCCCAGCAGCGAGGAGCCCAGGGGAAGACATGCCCGAAGACGTCCCGTTTTGCCCAGCAGCGAGGAGCCCAGGGGAGGACAAGCCCGAAGCCAACCCGTTCTGCCCAGCAGCGATGAGCCCAGAGGAAGACCCGTCCGGAGGAGGAATCCACCCGCCCGTTTGAGCCCCAGCCCGGTGGTGAAGAGAGCAGTGCCAGTGAGGAGCCCCAGATCAGAAGGAGCGAGGAGGAGCGGTGCCGCGCGGTCGCAGCGCGACAGGGAGGAAGAAGAGCCGATAGGACGCATCCGGGTCAGCGACGGTGAGGTAGAGGGGAGAGACGGACTAACCTTCGGTGTGTCGGCGAGGCCAGGATCGGGTAAGTCCGGCGCGGGAGGAGGTGTTCCCGCGGCTGCCAGCAGAGCGAGAATGTCGGTAATGGAGCGCTCCCCACGTGGCGCGGCAGGCGCGCGTAGGGATACGCCGGACAGATGTAGTCCCGGCCGCGGAGCGGCGGCAGCCGTTAGGGGGGAGATGCTGGTAAGTGCATCTCCCTCATCGTGTTCCAGCAGCAGCGGGGGGGAATGCAGGGGGAGGGAGGGTGCGAGCGTTGCACAGTGGGGGAGCAGGGGGGGGCCGAAGTCACAGCGCCACACGTTCGGGGCGCGGGAGGGGGAGGGGGGGGCCCAGCAGCAGCAGCAGCCGCCATTATGAGGCGGCAAACTGCCGCTCCGGAGCGCCAGCAGCCCTAAGCTACCAGGCAACCCCCTATTATAGGCACGATAGGCGCATGCACGCCGCCGGCAGTAGTCATGAGCCGGCGGCCAGACACAGGCCCATAGCGCATGCCACCAGTCAGCGCGAGCGCTACGCTCCTGGCAGGAGGCAGGAGCATAGCAGGCAGCAGGTTGCAACGGAAGAGAGTCAATCGGCGAGTGAGATGGAGGAGTGTAGCAGCGCGTCATCACCGGTAGCAGGAGCAAGGAGGAGGAGGAGCAGAGTCACGCAGGCGGTGGCGCAGTTCAGTCGCTCAGAAGCGGTGTCGCAGAAAGTCAGACATGGCGGCCGAGGGGCGGCCGCCCATCCTGCACAATACCCCTGCTTACGCTCACCGGCTTTTTCCGCAGGTAGTGGCGAAGGAGCGAGATTGAGCAGATCGGGAGATGGAGTTTCGGCCTACGGGGCTGCAAAAATAAGGAGTCCGAGTGGCCGGGGTGTTACCAGCGGAGAACGACACGCGGCGCACCGACCTTACAGCCAATCAGCACTGCCCGCACCCAGCTTTCCCTTGGCGATGCCGGAGGACAACGAGGCGGGTGAGTCGGTGCAATTAAATAAAGTTTGGGATAATGTGCCCGGCGCAGGCCGGAAGGATGAGTTTATGTCAGCTTTGAGAGCTCTGTGTGATAATTATGAGAAGGAGAAGGGACTACCAGTGTCCCACAAGCAACCGGGGAGGTCGGCCTTGCCCGAGGTTGGTGGTCCTTTACAAGGACGGAAGAGTCTGCCTACGGGGGCAGGAGTGAGTGATGGTTTTAAATTAGCGGATTCGCTTTTTTGTGGTGTAGCCCCGCTGGATGCCGGGCTGGAGGACGAAGTGGTGACTAAAATAATAAATGGCTGTTACGTGGACATTTGGTCTCTGTTGTCGGTTGAACATGTGTCAGTCGACAAGGAACGCTTTTCAGAACGTGGAGGCGAGAAAAAACCCAAGGTTGCTAAAACTTTTGGGAACTGGCTACAGGCCTTTTTGATGCTGGCGCACGTCGTGTGCCGCCAGTGTCCTCAGAAAGGGCCCGAGATGCTTGTATACATCAATACGATCCACAGTGCATATAAGTTGCACGGGGGGTCGGCTTGGTGGAGATACGACGAAGATTTTCGTCGCAGGATATCGGGCTCTGACAATATCAGCTGGGCAACGAAGGCGACAGACGTGTGGATCCAGCTGATACTGGCGCAGAAACCGACGAGACCTAGCTTTCATGGAACGGCCACAGGCGCCGGCGGACAGCAGACTCCTGTGGCCCCTAAGCCATCTGGATCATGCTGGGCCTTCAACGAGGGCCACTGCCGTTTCCAGGCATCGTGCAAATTTAGACACGAATGCTCTATTTGCGGCGGGTCGCATACAGCGATGCGATGTTTTCGGCGTCAACGAGCGGCGGGAGTTCCCGGCGCAGGGGCGAACGCCGGTGAGCGTTCAGTACCTGGAGCCGTGGCTCGACCGGTACCCACGGAGGCCGGAAGCAAGCCTGCTTAGGGCGGGTTTTGCTGAAGGTTTCTTCATCCCACATTCCAACGTTTCTGCAGCGTCATTTTGCCAAAATTTAAAATCCGCCCGCGATAACAAGGAGTTAGTGCTTGAAAAGTTGTTAAAGGAAGTAGAGTTGGGACGAATGGCGGGGCCATTTCTGGAGCCGCCTTTCAGCAACTTGCGGGTTTCTCCGTTGGGCCTTGTACCAAAGAAAGAAACTGGCAAGTTTAGACTCATACACCATTTATCATACCCGTCCGGGGAATCCGTTAACGACGGGATAGCAAAGGAGCAGGCGGCGGTGTCATATGCATCATTTGATGGGGCAGTTGAGTTGGTTAGAAAGGCGGGCAGAGGTGCATGGTTAGCGAAAGCCGATATAGAATCGGCTTTCCGCCTCTTGCCGGTGCACCCACAGTGCTTCCATCTGCTGGGGTGCAAAATTGAGGATCAGTTTTTTGTGGATATGTGCTTGCCAATGGGCTGCTCGATCTCTTGTTATTATTTCGAGGTTTTCAGCTCCTTTTTGGAGTGGATGTTAAAGGTTGAGACGGGCAGCGCATCAGTTTTGCACTATCTAGACGATTTTCTTTTTGTTGGACAAGCAAATTCGACGGTTTGCGAGTTTTTACTTTCGTCTTTTCGTTGTTTAATGCGTAAGGCAGGTGTGCCTCTATCGGTGGAGAAAACGGTGGGCCCAGTGTCAAGGCTAAGTTTTTTAGGTATTGAAATTGACACGGTGGAGATGATTTTCCGCTTGCCCGATGATAAGGTGGCCCGTTTGCGGCAAGCAGTGGATTTGGTGGGCAGTTCGCGGAAAGTTACACTGCACCAGCTGCAAGTTCTGTTAGGCTTAATTAATTTTGCGTGCAAGGTCATTCCGATGGGACGGGCTTTCTCTCGGCGGTTGTCATTGGCAACAAGGGGGGCAAGAGAGCCCCATCATTTTATCAGAGTGTCGAAAGGAATGAAGTTGGACTTGCATGTATGGAGAGTGTTCCTCGGTTCTTTCAACGGCCAGGTTATATGCCCGGAGGATGAGAGGCAAAACGAGGAGATCGGTTTGGTGTCGGATGCAGCTGGATCACATGGTTTTGGAGTTCTATTTGGTAACCGGTGGTGTTGCGCTGCTTGGCCAAGTTCTTGGAAGCAGAAGCAATGGGTAAAAAATGTGGCACTCTTGGAGATATTCCCGTTAATGGTGGCAATGGAGATTTGGGGCCTAAGGTTGGCCAATAAGAATATCTGTTTTTGGTCCGATAACCAGTCGGTGGTACAGGTGGTAAACAGGCAATCGTCGTCATCGACGTTGGTGCTGGCGGCATTACGCCATTTGGTTCTACGGTGTTTACAGCACAACGTAAGATTTAAAGCACGATATGTACCAGGTTATTTAAATGCTACTGCTGATGCTCTTTCTCGCTTTCAGATGTCAACATTCAGGGAGCTGCACCCGACGGCGGAGGTCGAGGGGGTATGTTGCCCTGTTTTCTTGTGGGACATGATAGAAGAGAGCTATTAGCTCTCGTAAAGATGTCAGTTTCAACTACCACATGGAGACGTTATAATAATGTATGGAAAGAGTGGATAGCGGCAGCGGGTGGAAATTTTCCTTCGGATGAAGGAGCGAAGGCGGTAACTTTAGACACATTAGCGGCAATGCGTAAAAAGGGGGCGTCGGCGGACGCGGCCAAAAAACAGTTGACGGCGGTGGCCTTTTTACTGCGGTTACACGGGTCGAGGGATGTGACAAAAGATTTCGTTTTTGGACAGATTATTAAAGGGTGGAAGAAGGACAAAGTAATGAAGGACGGAAGGAGACCGATCACGTTTGAATTGCTAAATGCTATATTGGAAGTACTGGGAGAGGTTTGCGAGGAGGGCTCCGAGGTGGAGCTTTTCCGCGTGGCCTTTGTAATTGCCTTTTTCGCAGCATTGCGGATTGGGGAATTAGTGTCAGCGAGTAAAATTAGACCTGGGGGACTGATGTACGGAGACGTGTTAGTTGACGGAGACTGCATTAAAATTGGCGTTCGGAGATCAAAAACAGATGTTTACGGGATTGGTGAATGGATCAGGATAGGCAAATTGGGAACAAAATGGTGCCCGGTAATTTTGATATCGGGGTTTTTGGAACGACACTGCGGAACGGGCCCGTTTTTGAAGCATGCGTCGGGCCTCCCGTTAACCAAATACCAGTTCACGGCGGTCATGCGCGGTAGTCTGAACAAATTGGGCCTCAACCCAAAGGATTTCGGGTCACACTCGTTTAGGATAGGGGCTGCGACGTCCGCTTTTTCGTGCGGCATGGGTATCGAGGGCATAAAAAGAGTGGGTCGCTGGAGATCAGACGCGTATAGGTCTTATGTGCGACCGGACCTTAGAGTTTTCATATAGTTATACATTGGTTGTGATGTTTTTCTTTTCGGTGTTTGTTTTCTTTATTTATTTACAGTTACGGATTGGTCGGTATGGGTGATAGGCCACTCATATATATACTGGGCCGAGAGGAGAGCCAGAAATAGGCCTATCGGAGGCAATTTAGGCCTCAATATTCCAGTACACTGGAGAGGGATTAGAGGTTTGCAATGGCCCAGGCTGCTCCAGGAGGTATTGAGAATCAGCAGTTGGGAGAATGATAAAGTAATATTAGTCATTCACGCAGGAGGAAATGACCTCGGAAAAATAAAAGTAGCGGAGCTCATTTCCCTGATGAAAGAGGACATTTATCGTTTTAAACAGTTCTTTAAGCGGATGATAATTGTCTGGTCAGATATAGTGGCCAGAAGAATATGGAGGGAAGCAAGAGATAACGAGGCGATTGAGCGAGTACGGAGAACTGTTAACTTCAGGATATCGAAGCACGTGCAAGCCTTGGGCGGAATAGCCATCCGTCATTGGGAGCTGGAGAGAAGAGAGCGCGGGATGATGCGGGGTGACGGGGTTCACCTTAGTGAGATAGGGTTAGATATTTTCCTGTCTAGATTGCAGGATGGGGTGGAGTCTGCATTATTGCTGGCATGTGGGGGGCGGAGTGCAGCATAGAAATATGCTGCATCCTTCGTGGCGGTAGTTAGGACTTCCATGCCAGCTAGGAAGGGTAGGGCTTTACAGGCCGTTAAGGGCCTTCTTATGCCGCAGTATACAAGAACAAGTTTAAGTGAAAAATGGACATTTAATTTGGCATGGAAGGTAAAGAGAAAGTTATTACGTTTGAAATAAAGTTTATATGGTTAAATAAAGGCTGTGGCCTACCCACAACAAGCCAGCAGATGTTGTACGTATTCTTTGTTTATTGGGAGCTAAAGTAAGCGTTAAGTCCCCCCAGTCTAGATAGCAGCAAACGTATAGGGAAGATGCTGATGACTGGGGGGGGGAGAGGGGGAGGAGAGAGAGAGAGAGGAAGCGACCACAGGAAAGGGAGGGGTTAACTGGGAGTAAAGAAGAAGGAAGTGAGGGATTTCAGTCGGGACCAGGAGAAAGAAGAGTGAAGACGCCCGCCCGCCCGCCCTTTGAGCTAAGGGGGGGGGGGGGTGAAGGAAAAAAAGTGGATTATTGTTAAAGTAGCTAGGAAGTTGTCACAGCCGGTTGGCGGTAGTTAGGACTTCCATGCCAGCTAGGAAGGGTAGGGCTTTACAGGCCGTTAAGGGCCTTCTTATGCCGCAGTATACAAGAACAAGTTTAAGTGAAAAATGGACATTTAATTTGGCATGGAAGGTAAAGAGAAAGTTATTACGTTTGAAATAAAGTTTATATGGTTAAATAAAGGCTGTGGCCTACCCACAACAAGCCAGCAGATGTTGTACGTATTCTTTGTTTATTGGGAGCTAAAGTAAGCGTTAAGTCCCCCCAGTCTCCTTGCAGCACACCCTGGAAGAGGCCTTTGAGGTGAAGGTTGTGTTAGAAAGACTTAACAAACAGTTGTGTTCAAGTCTGAACATGGAGGAACAGTGAAGCAAGAGAGGCTTCAGGATGAGCTTGAGAGAAAGTCAGAGGACTTAAAGGGACAACATGCGATCGTCCAAGCATTGCAAGAAGACCTAGCTCAGGTGATGCTCCAGCTGTCAAAGGTACAAGCAGAGATAGAGAATGTCAAAGCTCTGGCGGCAGTGTCTGAGAACGCTAGGCAGGAAGCCGAAGATAAAGTGAGAAAGCAATGGCAGGATGAGGCATCCCAGCTACAAAAGAGCTTATATGAGGAAGCTAAAATACATGAAACTAAAGTCCAGGAGCTTAAACAGAAACAGATGAAACAAATGGTGAATTTGTAGCAGGACATACATGTTCTACAACAAGAAAATGAAGGCCTTAAGGGGTCTGTTGTTGACTTGCAAGGCAAATTAAATCAAAATCTAGAAAGGCTTGCAGCCTTTACTCAGAGTATGTGTTCTCTCCAAAAGGATTGAGACTGTACTGTAGAAGAATCTAAAAGATTGAGTGAGACATTCACAGATGCAGTGCAGAAAAAAGAAATGGAGATCGGGGTATTGAAGGGGAAACTTTCTGACACTGAAGAGCTAAAGAGAGAGTTAAAGAGAGTTACATGAAGTATGTCGTCTTCTGGAGCAGGAGAGGCGGCAGCAGAGTCAGTTGAAAGAGACCTGGTAAGAGGCAAGTGAACGGTTTGCAGAGTCTCAAGGTTTGATGGAGTGTTAAGAGGCTGAAAACCAGAGGTTGCACAGAAAACTAACAGACCTGATGGTGGCCAACCAGCAGATGGAAGTAGAGATGACCTATATGCAGGAAGAGCTTCCAGTAGCAGAATGTGCCAGAAGATGAGCTTAACAGGAGAGAGATGAACTCGCTGGTGAGACTGCAAGTGGCAGCAGTAAAGATGCTCTAGTTGTGGAGAAAAGGGGATGGTTGGAGTCCAGGACGGCACAACTAGAGGAAGATGAAGTAACTGGGAGAGTGTTAGCGGTTCTCCCTATCTCATATGTGGAGACCATTCAGAGGGGAACAGTTCACTGTATAGCAAACACAGAAGCTGTGCAAGACGTGCTCTCAATGAAGGAGTGTGAACATGGCCTGAAGACACAGCAAGAGTTCCTGAACATACACAGGGAAGGTGAGAAAGAGGCCATTGAAGGGTTCTCGGGCTGTTCATCAACAAATCAGAAATATCAACAGCGGCTGAAGGAACTGATTGAGAATGAAATGAATGTATCATCTGCAGAGAGTGAAAAGACTTCAAAAAAGTTGTGCAGAATAGTTCTTCAAGAGCTAAATGTGACTATAGAAAGTCGCATGTTGGAGGAAACGTGTTCCATGCCTGGACAACGCCAGAAGTACCTAAGCTTCCATTCCGTTAACCTTCCCACTTATCATATGAGGTCACAAAAAGGTGTAAAAGCTCCTGAAGGAATACAGAGATGCTGAAACTGTCATCATGCAAGCAGGTGAGGCCCTACCTGAGCAAAAGGAAGAGACTAGGGAGCAAAATAACAGAGAGGGCTGGCAACTTGTGAGTGATGGCGGTCAGATGATGAAGAAGAAAGCCATGTCTGCAGAAGATGCAGAAGAGTCTGACGTGCTGGAGTAGATGGAGAGAGAAATGGCTGACCAGTATGGTGCTGGAGCAGAGGCTCCTGGAAACATAAGCAAAGCACTTGTCTTTAATGTACAAGAAGGAAAAGTGAAGATGCAGTTTTAAGGATGAGTTGCCAATCCCAGGAAATGCCGAGTGGCACAGGGAACTTAACCCACAAGCTGTGAGGGCGCAGTTTGAGAGAGATGTGCAGAGACGTGATAAGGCTGGAGACAAGAAGAGACAGCTTATCAGACAAATAAAAGAAAATGTTGAGGGACAACATAGGCCCCTTGTTAGAGTTCAGCAAGTATTTGATCCTGGTGGGTCTAAGTTGCTTATGAAAAGACTGATAGTCTTTGTCATGGGGAGGGGGATATGTGACAGTGCAGTAGCAAGAGTGACCTGTAGAGGGCCTCTGAGCACAGTCACTGTGTTTGATTTAGTTAACCTGCACCTGCAAGGGTGTGGCTACACCGTTTACATTTCCCCTCCCTCACAAACTAGGGGTCCTTGAAGCCTGTAAAGTTTACGTCCATTGAGGCCTGTGGGGCGTGAGGTCTATGTAGACCTGGTGCTGGTCTGTGAGGGACACGTAAGCACAGAGCGGACAAGGGGTAGTCGGCCTGTTGGGGCGAAGTCCCCTTCCTGGAAGGTCCGCTGAAGGAAGTGGTTTGCGTTGCTGTGTGCACTGTGACAGACTACAGTGTGAAGTTGTATATGACATGCTGGACTGTATGTATGCTGAAAACGCTGCTATGCTTAAATAAACGCTGGAGGATATTTGGACTTTACCTTGTGTTTCTGGACATCATTGCGGTGCTGCCACCCCTGGGCAGGGGAAAGTAAGCAGGAGATCCCGGGCAAGAAACCTCAACTTGCCACATATGGTGTTTGGATGCGGGCAGTGAATTTTTACACCAGTGATGGCCATCAAACGTAAAGTCCTGTGTGTGCAGCTAAAGAGCCAGCAGGCTGAGTTTTAACCCCTTGAGTGGAGGGTTTCCTACCCCTCTGTCGTGCCCACCAGGGCAGGTTTTTTAAATGGTCTAATCATTGAATTTCAACTAATTTTGTAGTTGCGTTCCAAGAGCCATAACTTTTTCATTTTTCCATTGACCAGGCCAAATGAGGGCTTGTTTTTTGCGGGACAAGTTGTACTTTTTGATGGCATCATTTTTGGGTATATATAATGTATTGCATAACTTTTGTAAAAACATTTGTAGGGAGATTGGGGGGGGAAAAAAAGAAATTCTGCCATTTGTTTTTTTGGATTTCATTTTTACGGCGTTCAACATGCAGAATAAATAATGTGATATAATTATTCTCTGAGTCAGCACCATTCTGGCGATAGCAAGTTTATACAGTTTTTGTATGTTTCAGGGAGGAAAAAAGAAATGGGGAAAAAAGAAAAAAAGGGGCCATGTCATTAAGGGGTTAAATAATGTACCTACTTCCTTCTCTGGGTCATTATGACGCACGGATACCACATGTGTGATTTTATTTTAAATTTTTTACAACGTAAAGGGAGAAAAGTGTTTTTATTTTTTTTATAATTTTTTAACTTTTGTTTTTTTTAAATTTTTTGTCCCTTTAGGGGACTTCCACAGGGACCCATCAGGACCCCCTGATCACTTTCCAGAGGTCTGATGGTGACAGCCATTTACATGCTGCAGTGACAGCCCTTTACATGCTGCAGTCACATAGACTGCAGCATGTAAAGGGTTAACACAGCAGAGATCAGAGGTTTTCTCTGATCTCTGCTGTAAGAGCTGGTGCCTGCTTGTCCTCTGACAGCCAAGCACTAGCTCTCCCTGTCACAGAGACAGTCGGCTTGCTTCTGACAGGCCGATGGTCTCTGTAGCAACCTGTAAACAAAGCAGGACATTAGAAGCAGGAGATTGCCAGCATATCGGCAATATCTTCCTGCTTCTCAATGTCCTGCTTTGTTCTCTGTGGGACAGTGCAGGCAGAGCACAATGTCACAGCTTGTGCGGGGTGGCATTTCAGGAAATGGAGTTGGGGATTTGGAGAGAATTAATGGGGTCCTCAATGGTGAAAAATACAGGCAGATAGTTATCCATCATGCAGTACCATTAGAGAGGCAACCAATTCTGCAGCAGGGCAACAACCCCAAACATTTTGTTAATTGACAAAAAAATAAACTATTCACACTTCTATTATTGAAAGCATTCTTACTTTGCAGCATTTCTTCAACACCTGCCTATTACTTGGGTTCCACTCAACCTTTTCCAGAGGCAAAATGGTCAACCCATTATCGTCCGTGGCTATCCATGTGGCCTCCAGAAAAAATAATGAGCAAGAGACAAAGTTATCGCTGACATGAGAGAACTCCTTTAAATCCTGAATGTTAATCTGCTGATGGGAATGTAAATGTCAGGGTAATTAATATTTTAATTTGTTCCTTCTCACAAAATATTGATGCATTAGAGGACGACTGCAACTGCGTGTTGAAAAAAACTTGTATACCCTCCCATTTTGTCTTTTGTACTTTATTTTTATGTGGTCTCAAGGCACCCTTTTGACACATTCCTTTCAAATGTCCCCCACTATGTCTGCCAAATCACCATAGCAACACGGGGTTTGTCATGAAGGCAAGATAAGTGGGACATAATGATGCAATTTGTCATATTATGACTACCAATGAGGTACTGAATTGTTTTCACGCTTGTCAAATAAATTCAGGACATTTTTTCAATAAGATTTAGGAAACTTCTGCTGCAAACAACAAGCTTTATAATTTATCACAATTAGAGTGTGGGACGGGCACTGGGGGTGAAAAACCAAATGTAAGATACGTTCTGGTTAGCAAATGACTGCACTAAACTGCAATAGCAAATTGGCCAGTTAACATCAGTGAACTACAGAAGGTCATAGCAGGTACTCTTCTGACACAATAACCAGAGTGCAATAAGGGAAGGCATACCATAGATGCAATACTCTGAGGTTGCTTATGAAGAAGGGTCCTTAAGTCATGTTACCCTCTAAGATGCCTTATAGGACTGTTTGTTAAGTTAGAAGAACAGAGACTAGATACCCAGCCAATCAAGATGTAGAAACTATTATTTAAATAACTTCATAGGGGTTGTGGCATGGTGGATGACGGGGTAAGACGCTACTTACCCTAGCTCCCGTGAAAACTTTGGCATCTTTAATCACTGGCAGCAAAGACCGACTGAGTTGGAAAGAAATCCTCGGTTTCAGCAGTGATGGAAACTCCATTCAATGCTTCTTCGGTGCTTAAACTCAGTGGTGTAAGTAGCTGCGAGGATCCAAGAAGACGCCACCACTCATGGATAGTGACTCATGTGCAGCGTAGTAGCAGCAGGAGGACACCAGTGCCTCACCACCTGGGCTGAGCATGACTCAGAGCGGTACTCTGGGGGGAATCCCTAGTCTTCCTCTTTCTCAGCCCAGGTGGCATGATCAGGAGTTAAGTCCCGAGAGAGCGATGCAGGACTCTACCAGTGAGACCCTGGCAGCAAGATAGGCGATGAATACCGAGGCCTCTTCTCCAAAACTGAGTGAGGGCCAGGATGGCCTGGAGGATGACAGCTCTGAACTAATTCACCTGATGGCGGTAAGCAGGCATCAGCCTGACTGCTTTCACTTGCCTTCCCCCCACGACATATCGAGCAAGCAGTGGTCTCCCTCATCATCTGGCTTTTCCTCACCGCAAGCTCAGGTAGAGGGAGTTGGGGGCAATCACTCATATATCTCATGCCCAGCAGATAGTGATGATTGGGACTGGAAGGCTCATCTTAGAGCCATCCCTACTAAAGTGGAACTGTGTGACCTTTTTAACATTTAGCAACCTCTCACAAAGAAGATATGGGATCCCTACAAAAAGGGATAAAGCATATAGGCCATAGACTAATGGAGTTCGAGGAAACTCAAGATCAAATATTCACACACATTAATAGCCACCATTCTGTTTTACAAGCACATTCAAACCAGATCTCTGATATTTTAATTCATCTGGACAATATCGAAAAATGCAATAACTGTATCAATATCCGTATCAGACGATTAAGTCAGGAGGTGGATGGAGCCTGTATGCCTGGAGACCTGGGCACAAAAATGGCTGTCAGAGAAACCTGTGAAAATTGACAGGATACACAGATCCCTGGCACCCAAATCCTCAGATCCCTCTCGCCCACATGATGTGATCTGTAAGATTAATGTTTATAAAGAGAAGGACATCCTGAAAATGATCAAAGAAAAGGGGCTTAGTAAATTTAAAGACATGAAACTTACTGTTTGTTCTACCTGATCTCACCAGGAGGATTCTCCAACTCTGTAGAGCTCTTCGCCCTTTACTCACAGCTTTAATAATAATCTTTATTTGTATAGCGCCAACTTATTCCACAGAGCTTTCAGACATGGGAGAACACAGACAATACAACAATAATATGTGATATACAATCAGTTTGACGTCAACGGGGTGGGGGTGATACAGGAGTTACAAGTGGGGGGGAGATAAGGCATAAGCGAACACAGGCAGTACGGGAGTTATATGTGGCAATTAATTATTAGGAAGCAAACAGGGTGGGGCGGTAAGGAGGTGCAGGGGTAGAGGTCGTATGCGATAGGCAGGGTGGAAGGTGTGGGGAGCCATAGGGAGGGGCAGGGGGACTAGGTCAGGAGATTTGGTATGTCTCCCTTTAAGGTGCGTCTGAAATTGTGTGCATCAGGAATTGTTTGTATGTCTTGGGGTAGAGCATTCAAGAGGATGGGTGCTGCTCTGGTGAAGTTCTGGAGGCGGGCATGTGAAATTCGTGTTAGAGGGGTGTTTCGTCTGAGTATGCTAGCAGATCGGATAGTGCAGTCTGGGTGGTGTACCGACAGGAGGGAAGTGATGTATGCTGGCGCGGTGCCATAGAGAGCTTTGTGGGTGAGGGTGAGGAGTTTAAATTTAGCTCTACAGTGGATGGGCAGCCAATGCAATGACTGACATAGTGCAGAGGTGTCTGAGAAATAGCTGGATAGAAAATGAACCTAGCCTCCGCGTTTAGTATGGATTGGAGAGGGGAGAGTCTAGTGGGGGTAAAGCCAATGAATAGCGAGTTGCAGTAGTCGAGTCAGGAGTGGACGAGGCGACAATGAGTGTTTTTAGCGTGTCTGTGGTGAGGAACGGCTGGATTGTAGCAATATTCCTGAGCTGCAGGTAGCATGTTTGGGCCAGAGATTGATGTGGGGAGTAAAGGAGAAGTCAGAGTCCAGTGTGACGCCAGACAGCGGGTGTGCTGTCTGGGGGTTATGATGGTGCCAGACACTGGAATGGAGATGTTGCAGGGAGGTTGGTTGGAAGGCAGAAAGATGAGAAGATCAGTTTTAGAGAGGTTAAGTTTGAGAAAAAGGGAGGACATAATATTAGAGACAGCAGACAGATAGTCAGTGATATTTTGGAGGAATGGTTCAGAGATGTCACGGGAGGAGGTGTATAGTTTGGTGTTATCAGCGTAGAGATGGTGTTGGAGGTCGAATTTGTGGATAGTTTGTCCAATTGGGGCTGTGAAGATAGAAAAGAAAAGGGGACCAAGGACCGAGGCCTGGGGGACCCCGACAGCGAGAGGAAATGAAGAGGAGAAGGAGATGCTGAAAGAGTGGCTAGAGAGAACCAGGAGAGAGCAGTGCCCTTTAGGCCGAAAGAGTGGAGCATAGTGAGAAGGAGGTCATGGTCGACAGTGTCAAATGCAATGGAGAGGTCAAGGAGGATTTAGTAGGGAGTAGTCACCCCCAACTTTGCTGTCATCGGGTCATTTGATACTTTTGTGAGGGCAGTTTCGGTCGAGTATAGAGGGCGGAAACCAGACTGGAGGGAGTTGAGGAGAGAGTTGTCAGAGAGAAAGCATGTGAGGCGGGAGTAGACTAAGTGTTCTAGTAATTTGGAGATGAAGGGGAGGTTTGAGATAGGTCGGTAGTTGGCAGCATCGGTCGGGTCAAGCAGAGGGGAAATGATGGAGTGTTTGAATGAGAAGGGGAAAGTTTCAGAGGTTAGGGAGAGGTTGCAAATGGTGGTGAGGTGGGTAATGACAGCTAGGAAAGGGACCGGAGGAGGTGATAGAGGAGAGGGTTGCTAGCACAGGTGGTGGGGCGAGCAGCGGAGAGCAACCTGGATACTTCTTACTCTGTCATTGGTTCTAACATAGAAAGTGAATAGGTGATGGATGCAGTGCTGATGAGACTGGGATCAGGCTAGCCATGCAGTTTTCAGAGATTTCTTTTCAGATGTTGTCGATTTTGTCTTTGAAATAGGTGGCTAATTGTCCAGCACTCAGATCCATCATGGGGGCCTGTTCATTTGGATACAGACGGAGGCAGACTGGAAAATCGTGGCTGATAACAGTGAGGGCTAGCAGACAAGCCCACAGAAGCAGGATAAAAACAAAGGCAGACTCACTAGCACACTGAGGGAATGGCACAAGGTACCAGGACCAGATTACCAGCAGGTCAGAGCAGCTGGACTACTCAGCAAACTGGCTAGCAAACTGAAAACTAAACACAAAGTAGCAGGGCCAGACTACCAGCAGGTCAGAGTAGCTGGACTACTCAGAGGACACTGCAAACTGAACACTGAACAATAATCGGCAACTTCCAGGCAGGAAGAGCTGGATCTTATAGGGAGGTGGGAGGAGCCGATAGGTAGATAGACCTGCCAATCACCAGCACACTACTCAGACACATAGCTGGGTAATTAACCTGACTGGAAGGCACAGGAGCTGATAACCCTGGCTCCTCTGGACAGAACAAGGTGTGCTCTCAAAATTAACTATGAGCTGACAGGCATAACACTTAGCCAGAAAAGATGGTAAATCAGCCATTTTTAGAGGCTTGGGAGACCTTCCTAAATTCCTGGCGACCCTTGAGCTGCTAGTGATATCCCTCCCAGAGTGGCTTAGGCCGTCTGTCCCTCTTTCCCCACCGTCTAAATTGGGATGGCACACTATCATGTTACATAAAAGAACAAGCGGACCTCTTCCTTATGTACTTAAAGGGGTTGTCCCGCGGCCAAAACGAAAAATTTTTCACACCCCAGTCCCCCATGTTAAGCAAGCATCACAAACTACCCATGTAAATCGGTTTTTTAGAGCGTTTCTACTCACCATGAAGCTGTTTCATGAAGTTATAAAAATCTTCTTCCAAGATGGCCGCCGTCATTTTCCAAGGTGCACCGCTGGTCTTCTCCCATGGTGCACTGTGGGTCTTCTCCCATGGTGCACCATGGATGTTCTTCTCCAGTCTGAGCTCCACTGCCGATTACAGCCACCTCATTGGCTGATCGGCACCACGTGACGGGAGCGGAGCTACATGATGACGCTGAGAAGGGGGAGAAGCCAGGACGCAGCTCGTGAGCCCAGACCCTCCAGAAGAGGATTCTTCTCTGCGCAAGCGCGACTGTTGCCGCGACCAGAGGAGAAGTTTAGTCGTCGCCATGGAGACGGGGATGCCAGCACCGGAAGGGGTAAGTGTATAACTTCTGTATGGCTCATATTTAATGCACGATGTATATTACAAAGTGCATTAATATGGCCATACAGAAGTGCATAACTGCACTTGCTTCTGCGGGACAACCCCTTTAAGGGACCTACTCAGGGGCTGAGTTGTGGCTCTCTCTCCTAAAGGGCCGTCGCGTGCTCCAGAAGGACACTGTTCCTGCTGATGAAGAAAATGCTTAATTTCTTGTTAGACGTTACGTTTAGTTTTTATACGTTAAAGGACAGACACATTGCTCCCTATCTATATTGAATAACTTTAAAGACAAATGGGTTGTGTCTTCCCTAGGCCTTCTCCTTCTGGGAGGTTCCTGTGAGGGGCCTCGGGTCGATCCATTCCATAAGGAGCCACATGTTTATCACTATTAGTCATTACTACGCTTTACAGATACCTAAATTTATTTCTTATTATTAAAAGATGTATTTTTAATTGCTGGTGTTAGGAAGGAACTGGGGACCTGGCTATCGCTTCTTTTCCCCAACCTAGGGACTGCATCACTGGGTGGTGTGAAAGACATGAGTCAAACAATAGCTTCAGTTTTGGTTCTCCTCTCTGTGATTCCAGTTTTAGTTACGTTTAGGATTATTAGCATCTTTCTCACTACTGTCCTCCTTGTTTTGCTCCTACTTTTATCTCTTGGTCTGACACTTAATAGAGAGGCAACGACATCCTTGACTTTTGGTATATATAATGCTAGAGGGTCTCAATAAACCAGAAAAGCACAGACAAATTCTTTACAGATTTCATAAAAAGAAAATAATGATCGTCATGTTTCAGGAGACCCATTTTGAGGCCTCTGGGACCCCTTGATGTATAAATAAGTATTACGTGACTTGGTACCATGTCCCTTACCCGACTCGTTAAGCATGTGGAGTCTCAGTTGCCTTCCACAAATCACTTTGTTGTAGATCATCAATCTGACCCTACTCCAGGTACTATTAAATGGGAGACTTTAAAATGCATCCTCAGAGGCGTATTTATCTCACACGGCACAAGGCTAAAAAAAGATAAATCTCATAAACTCTTCCAATTATTATAGACTTTGGATACCCGTGAGATAGCCAATAAAGCACATTCCTCAGACATCTTGAAGGCGTAGATTTCCTTCCTTCGTCATGAAATTTTAACGCTTCTTGATCAAAAATCTTGGTGCTTCAGAGATAGAATGCAAGCAGGTTATTACAAATACGGAGATAAGAGGGCAGATGGTTGGGCAGAGTGTTACACTCCCACTTGACCCCCTCCTATATTCTCTCGATTAATTCCCACACTGGCTGTAGGTCTGGTCGATTTTCCCCCATGAGATCCTGGAGGAGTTCCGCTCCTATTAGGCTAAGTTATATAATATCGCAATATCACCCAATTCTCTAGAAGATCAATTACCTTTTAATATTACTCGTTATTTGGAGCTTAACTCCCTTGGGTCTTCCTCTGAGGGGGATGCCTCAGCTCTTGATCAGGACTTTAGTAATGATGAGCTTAACCAGGTTCTGGGAGCTCTAAAACTGGGAAAAGTCCAAGATCTGATAGTTTCACTCCCAGATTTTACAAACCTTCCAGGGAACAGATCTCTGATATATTGCTTTTAACACTGTCTTTCAGGGTTATCCCTTCCCCTTTCAAGGCCCTCCAGGCCCATATAGTAGTAATCCCCAAACATGGGAAGCATCCCACAATTTCTAGCAATTACCAACTAAATGACATTAAATTATCTTTTAAAATGTTAGCTCTAAAGGCCCTTTTACATGCAACGATTATCGCTCAAAATTTGTTCAAACGGCCGAAAATGAGCGATAATCGTTACATGTAAATGCGAGCATCATGCACTTTTCATTTGATTTCACTTCACATAAAGTCCATTGTTCAACAGCTGAAAGACTGAGCAAACACATTCCATTTGAATACATTTTGATCATCTTTTAAAAGACTGCAGGATGTTCTCCCGCGGCATGTTTACACTTGCCTCGAGGAGAACAAAGAAATGTGCTGGCAGATTTTTGCACAGCTGGGCATGTTTAGACTCATGCCCAGGTCAGCAAACAACTTGAGGTCCTTTTACATGCAAATAAGGATGATAAAGTGTTAATGGCCATTAAAACTGTAAGGACTGGCGATTCGCGGGTCCGTCGTGCCCGCACCACCGGTCCTGTCACACGTGCGACTGCTGTGCGGCGCAGGGGCCCCCGGTTCTCGTCACCTCCCCTGGCCGCCGAGCTCCTCCTCGCCACCGGGTTGCTAGGGACGCGGTGGGTGTTGCCCCGCGTCGTGTCCTCGGTATTATGGCAACCAGGTATGTGTCTCCTTTCCTGCCTCCTGCAGGGCTGGGGGCAGGTTCCCCAGTGCTGCTGGGTGCACTCAGCTGCTGTCAGACTCGCCGCCCCAATCAGCTGCTGGGGCGGGAGCTCTGACGGCATTTAAACCTGCTTGTGTCTACAGACCAGTGCCAGTGTTAGTTTGGTCTTCCTGCTACACCAGCGTACTCCGTGTTTTGACTCCTGATATTGACTCTCTGCTTTTGACCTGACGTTGCCTTTGCCTGACCCTCTTGTACCGCGTTCCCTTTCGTTGCCGACCTGGATTGTCCGACTCTCCTTGTTGTTGTTTGTTCCAGTGTCTGTCCATTTGTTAGTCCCAGTGTTCCCCTTCCTTAGTGAGTGTAGGGACCGTTGCCCAGTTGTCGCTCTGGGGCTTAGCCCAAGGGGGCAAGTAGGTAGGGACAGGGGTTGCGGGTATTTTCAAGGACTTCCAGCTTCCCGGACCCCGAGTCCTGACAAAAACCATTAGCACTTTATGAAATACATCGCTAAATCTTTCAATTTTTCGGCTGTTTGAAAGATTATCTTTGCATGTAAAAGGGTCTTTAGATTCCACCCCCACCCCCACACACATCTTATCCACATCTTATCATTAATTGCATAAGCTCGCAAGTCTGATATTCCATTATGCATACTGTCCATGGATGTGGAGAAGGCTTTTGATAGTGTCACCTCTAAGAACCTCAAACTAACCCTAACTAAAATAGGGTTGGGCCGAAGAATTTTATCATGGATCATGTCTCTTTCTCTTAATCCCACAGCCCAGATACAAATTAATGGAAGCCTATTGACTTCCTTCCTGATATGAAATGGGACAAGACAAGGCTGTCCCTTCTTATACATCTTGGTCATGGAGTGCCTGGGTAAAGCTCTTAGAAACAATGCTTGGATAAAAGTGGTGAATATAGGGGAGCAGGAGCATAAGTGATCCCTCTTTGTGGATGACTTGTCTCCTAGAGTGGGCCTACCTGTCATTTTAAAGGAATTTGCCAGTTACAGTAGACTCAGTCATTTTAAAGTAAATATCAAATATCAGAGATATTAAATATGAACATCTCTCAAGACGAGGCCAAACACCTCCAGGAGATATTCCCTTTCCGCTGAAGAAATCATTCTATAAAATATCTGGAAACTAATCTACCAGCCAACCCTATACTAACCTTTGAACTTAATTATAATAAGCCTTTCATTCTTGAAACAGAATTAAAGTATTGGATCAAATGACCACTTTTCTGGTTTGGTAGTGTTAATGCCCTAAAAATGGACGTCCTTCCCAGAATTTTTTATTTATTTCAAATTGTCCCCTGGAACCTACCTAAATATTACTTTGGAACACTTCAAAAAATAATTACCAGGTTTGTCTGGCAAAACACCTTCCTGTGCCTTAGCTGTAAGACTTTAACATGACGCAAAACTCTGAGAGGGGCAGAGCTATCTAACCTGGACTTATACCAGAAAGCAAAAATTTGCAATTGCATGCTAGATTTTTTTCATCATCACACATCCAAATCATTGGTCGCCATTGAACAGGATTTAAACTCTTTCCAGACCACTGGAGCCTTTTGGATCCATGGAGGGCTGGACTGGGAAAAACTAGGAGCCTCAATATTAGTTTTAAACCTACTATGTGTTTGGAAAAAGCCAATTAAAGGCGGTTGTCTAATTTTGACACCTAGCCCCTCACCTCTCTGGTGGGAAACCCTGAGATTCTGTCCACTTTGTTACACTCTAAACTTTTGTTTCTTCCATCAGTGTCTGCTCCATGAGTGGGAGATATGATAGGACTCTTGGGAACCCTTTCCAATCTGATAGGAGAATTTAGGTCACCACCAAGTTTCTGGCTACCTACTTTCAAATACGGAGCTATATTAACTCCCTCGTGCCCCTTTTTAACCTAATTGCGGAGCTTATTCTCTTAGAAAAACTATGCCTCTCACCTGAAGCCTTTACACATGTAATTGCCTCGGTATATGGGTTGTTACTGGGGGAGCGGTTAGGAGACTTTGAACGCAGTTGGGTAGGGACCTGGGATAAGGCACTGGAAAGACCGTTCTCTGGACCAAATCATACATAATGCCATATAAAATGTCTATATCCTGCAGATTACAGGAGCTTAATTTCAAAATAGTGTCACAGCGATACCGAACAACTAAGAAACTACACAAAATGTTTCCCTCACTCTCAGGTCAATACTGGAGATGCCTCTCAGATATAGGCTCAATGATACAGATATGGTGGGAGTGTTGGCTTATAGCATCCCTTTGGCAAGATATCTCTAGACTTTATAAAGCCGTAAGTCAAACTACACTTCACATAACACCAGAAATTGCACTTATGTCCATGTTCCCAAGCTCAATTTCAAAATATTAAAAAAGACTTAGACACTTCATAATGGCAATGGCAATGCATTAAATTATCCATAGATACTGGAAGCCAAACACAACTATCCCTAAAATAGCCTTGGTTGAAGCTAAGGACTCTTTAAAACATATGGAAGAACTTAAATACTCTGACCTTGACGCTGAACTCATGAACTTCTATTCCACCTGGTAGGTGTGGTTGGACTTCTGTGACTCACCCTTCTTTTCCTGATGGATGCTAAATGGGTCTACGATGTGGGAGACGGTATTAGTGTATCTTGACGCCACCAGGAAGTCCTGGTGGAGACAAGTGTGGCAGGGGGGTGATGCCCCCTGAAGCTCATTTGTTTTAAAAAATTGGTTGGGTGCAGGTCCTGCGAGTGCAGATTAAGTATTCTGTGGCGGCTCCCAGGCCGTTTAGCCTGTAGGCCACTCCTCTGCTCCCACTTCCACTACCTAGGTCCCCGATGCTGTGTTTGAGGGTAGTGCTGGACCCTTGGCGGCCCTGTTTCAATTTACTGAATGTTACTTCCCCGGGCTGTGCTCACCCCTTCTTGTGGAACTTCCCTGGCGCGATGCTCGCATGTGTAGTTTTTAGTTTCACCCCGGTGTGCTCCCCACTCCTGGACTTGCCTTTCTGGCCCTCATCTCCGAGGTGGTGTCGCATACTGGCCGCCGCTGCTTTTGCTCCCTGTTCCTGCTGGAAGGTGTCCCTCCCCCTGGCAAAATACTCCCGGCTCCTGGTGTGTACTCACCTGAAGTTCCAGGCTCTAGCTCTTCATCTCCACTGCCAGGCAAGTTGACCAATCGGTTCCCCGGGTCCTCTCCCCACGTTACTGTGCTGCACTGTGTACGCCTGCACTCGCTGCTTCTGAAACACACTGTCCCCTCTGCCATGAGCGGCGCCGGCAGCAGCTCCATCCCACTGCTACATCTCAGGCTGCTTACTCTGCTTACAGTGTTGGCTGCCGTGGACGCTTCAGGTTAGGGATGATTCCCCTGTTTGGCTTACATTGTTAACTAATAAATGCTTCCATGTTACACATTTAACATGGAAGCATTTACAACGAACAATGTCAGGCAAACAGGGGAAACATCACAAACCCGAAGCGTCCACGCCAGCCAACTGTCTAAAAACAGCGTCCTGCTAGGACCTTGGAGTAGTCAGCCAATCTGTCAAACCCCTAGCTTCATGGTGGCATCAAGATACACTAATACCGTAGGTGACATACGTTACATTAATAACGAGCAAGTCATGCAGGATACCATATTTTTTCCCCTCTTTTCTGATTCGTAGCTTTCCTGAAATTCCCTTCACTCACTTACAACTACTTTACCTACTAACTAACCGGTTACCAACTACTACCTACTAACTTTGCTGGTGGGGTGTCACAGAATGGGATTTGTTATACTAATTGGTCACCGGTTAGTGAAATCTCCTCAGGGCATAATTTTAATTTATGAAAGGAGCAAATTTGTACAGTTTTTTTTTTGTGAATCTCAGGCCTTTTTCACACGGGCGACAGCGATATCGCCGCTACAAAATTGTTGCGATATCGTAGCTATGTTCCAGCGATTTTTGTAGCATCAGCAATGTGTTTTCTTGTGAAAATTTGAGCAATGCATCACTGCTGCTGTGATTAAATTTTATCGCGAGAAGGTTAAGCCCTACCCCAAAACTAAACCCTAGCTGCATTTCGAAAAAAAGGAATACTTACCTAAAAGGCTCAGCCGGTCTTTCAGCTGCTCTCCGAAGCTCTACCATGCATCCTGAAGTTCTCATTTGCCCACAGAAGATCACTTCCTGGTTGCAGGGTTCATAAATCCCACCTCCAGGAAGCGATGGCTCCACAGCTGCTTAGCCAATCAATGCAGTATTGGATGAACCAATGCGATCGCTCTGATTGGTTCATGCAGTGCTGCATTGATAGGGACCTAATTCGCTCTAGATGGAAAACAATTCACAGCAGGACAGAATGCTACCCACACCAACATGACAGGGATTTGCACCCAAGACAGAACAGGACTGTTCATATACCTTGTCTAACCACCTACACAGACCCAATGAACACATGTCTGTTCACACATAACACAGAACAGGACTGTTCATACACCTGGTCTGGCCACCTGCACAGACCCAATGAACACGTCACTGTTTACACACAACACAGAACAAGACTGTTCACACCTCATGTCCGGCCACCTGCACAGACATACAGAACAGGACACTGATCCCACAAATACACACAAACACCATGCATAGAGCAAACACCAGGGTGTTGGGAATCCAGTATCCTCTAGCAGAGGGGTTGGTATATATGAGCAGCAGACCAGGGGGTTTGGCGGGCTGGAGAAACTCCACACCCAGACAGTTCAATTATCCCACACCAATGAAGCTGTGCTGCTGGAAACCAATATAGAACAACTAATCCCAGTAGCACAACCTAACAGTACCTCCTCTTTAAAAAAAAGGGGCCCCTGGACCCTTAAGGCATAAAAAAAAAAATTGCCCCTCCTTCAACAGACACACAGCACAGGACTTATCCTGCGAACCTGTCACCAAGGCATGAATAACATACAAAAGGGAGTAAATTATTGTGTACCTCTAAGCAGGTTCACTGTTCCTTATATCAAAAGGCCACCGGACAGTAGCCTGCATAGAGAGTGCACAAATCCAGAGGGGATAAGGATAAAAACCACTCCTACTGAGACATCGCGCAGGACTTATCTGCCTGGGCCTGATGCAGACGCAGACATATCAGGTAGGTGAGGAGAATAAAACACAGGTACAAAAACAGGGGTCTAGAGCAAAAGGTAAAGCTGGTCATTATGTTATGTCTGCAGGGTGCCCCATACCTTACCACAGATGCAAGGATAATCACACAAATACACACAAACACCATGCATGGAGCAAACACCAGGGTGTTGGGAAACCAGCATCCTCTAGCAGAGGAGCTGGTATATATGAGCAGCAGAGCAGGGGGGTTGGCTGGCTAGAGAAACTCCACACCCAGCCAACTGTGTTGCTGGAAACTCATATAAAAAACAGATCCCAGCAGCACAACCTAATAGGTGCCCTTGATGACCCAACAATGCCTCACATGGTCCCAGGAAAAATATCAATGGACCTTGAACACGTGGGAGACAGTCGTCTGGAGTGATGAGTTCCATTTTCTGCTGAACAATACAGATGGCCAGGACCAGATCTGGTGTATACAGTACAAAGCTGTATCCCACAGGTGCACCATTGGGGTTTAACGGGTTGGATGGGGTTGTGTCATCATCTGAAACCAATTTTCTGGGATGGTCCATGACTGTTGGTTGTGATACCACAATCTTTGAATAGTGAATGCTACAGGAACCTGTTATAAAACATCTGCAACCATATCTTCAATAAGTCTTCCTCAACCACAGTGCCTTCTTTTAACAGGGTAATAATCTGTGTCATCAAGCTTGGATCACTAGGAAGTGGTTGGAGGAAAACGACAATGAATTCTCCATGTTGCCTTGGCCCTCAATCTCACAGGACTATAACCCCATTTAACATGTTTGGGATATGTTGGAAAGGACCGAGGTCTGCTTTCAATTAACAGAGGTGCTGCAGTGGGCATGGGTTGAGTTGAGTATGCATGCTTCCCAATGTCTGAAAGCCATGCTGGCTAAAAAGGTGGACCGATTCATCAATGAGTAGATGTTCCTAATGCAGAGAATGTATATAACCACATATTAGATGTATACTTTTAGTTCCTAAATCAAGTAAAGATCTCCTTTAGCAGAACTAAATCTGAGCTGACCAATCTCACTTTTGATTGTACACCTCAAAATTGTCACAAAAATGATGACCAACAGGTTGTAGTTCATACTTCCCAACTTTATTATTAGTATTATTCACACTCATCAAGAGAAACTGAAGGATTGCATGACCAGAGGCGGAGCTAAAGGCTTGAGGACCTGGATGCAAAAGTTCATCATGCAGACCCTCCCACAACTCCCGGGCCCTCTAAATCGTTAGGTCTCTTAGGAAGCCTATTGATGCATCATAAAAGAGTAGGCAGAAGATATAAGTGCCATTTATAATACTGGTGTTTTCTTATACGACAGAGGGGCCTTTGGGCCCCCTAAGGCTCCAGGGCCCAGTAGCGATAGATACCTCTGCACCCCCTATAGATACACCCCTGATTGCATCTTTGTCTGTGTTGATACAAAAAGGTTTATAACCCCATAAAGACATGGCCTATTTTGGGCATAAGGATGAAACGATTTTTGGCGGATTTTCATCTCCATTTTTCAAAAACCATATCTTTTTTATTTTTCCGTCGACGTGGCCGTATAGGGGCTTGTTTTTTACGTGACGAACTGTAGTTTTTATTGGTGCTTTTTTGGGTACATAGACTATAGCTCCCTGTTCATGGCCGTGACGATATACCGCTAGCAATATTCCGCCGCGGGGGAGCAGAAGGTAGAGCTGTCAGGTCGCCGCGCTGAGCCTATCTAACAGATAGGCTCACCTAGGAAAATCGCGGCATGCCACGATTTGAATCCAGTGGGCGAAGAATCGATATGATTCTCCGCTTGTGGACTTTGGGGTCGTGCTTTCCATAGCAACACTATGGAAGGCATTCACTGCGTTACCGGCGGCTGGATTATCACCACGGATAACGCAATGAACTATCACCCATTGACAGGAGCCCTGTATTGAAAAACTTTCATTATTATTTTTATGATAGCAGGGAGAGAAAACACATCAATTCTGTCATAGATTTTTTTTTTTTACAGCGTTAATCATGCCGCTCAAATGACACAATATATATATTTTTGCACTCATTACGATTACAACGATACCAAAATTCTTCTTTTTTTTAGGTTTTTCCACTTTTCCGCAATAAAAACCCTTTTTTTGGAAATTATTTTTTTTTTATATCACTGCATTCAAAGTCCTATAACCTTCTTATTTTACCATGGACAAAGCTCTGTGGGGGCTTATTTTTTGCGAAACGAGCTGTAGTTTTCATCGGTGCCATTTTTAGGTAATATGGCTTTTTTGATCACTTTTATTGCATTTTTTGTGAGGGAAAATGAAAAAAATAAGCATTTTGCCTCTGTTTTTAGGGAGGTTTTTTTACGCTTTTTGCCGTGCAGGATAAAAAGCATTTTCAATTTATTGTATGCATCGTTACGAATAAGACAATACCAAATATGTGGGATTTTAATTAAAAAAAAAAAATTATGCTAATATGAGAAAAAGCATAAAAAAGGGTTTTTTTAAACAGTTTTTTAACATCTTTCTTTTTTTTAACATTATTTTGATCTTTTTTTTTTACACTATCTGTGTCGCTCTGGGGGACTTGCACCATAGCTCCTATGATCGCTATGATAAAGCATTGTAGGGCTTAGTGATCACAGGCCCCGGCAGTACAGGACACCTCTAGCTGGCGTCCTGTTGCCATGGCAACCTGCCCGGCTCTCTGCGATTACATCGCGAGAGCCTGATGATGTCACAGAGGGAGTGCGCTCTCTCTGTGAACCCAGCAGGGAAGGGGTTAACAGTGGGGGGGGTCGCTGTCCCGGTGCACCCCCACCTGTTGCAGCAGGAGGTCGGCTATCTGTGTCAGTCAATTCCCACTGCAAGATAGCGTGGGATCTCTTCTGATTTTGCGCTATCCACAGGACATAAATGTACATCCTGGTGCATTAAGTACCCCTCTGCCATTATGTACATTTACGTCCTGTAACGGGAAGGGGCTAAACGAGTATTATGGTCTCACTTGATCCAAATTTTAAAATTAGGCCCTATATTCTTAAACTTTGTTTGCATGATTTATGCTGATTCATGGTCCATAATTTTGGATTCATGAAGCAAAGTCAGAATAATGAATTGTATGTAGAGGAACGAGACAGGGCTGCCTGTTTTCACCCTTTTTATATATCATTTTACTCCCTATAAAGTGCAAAAGAGTTGTTACCAACATTTCAAGGTATTCAGTTAGGATAAACATTCCCCCATATGATGATATCTTACTTATCTTATCATTTGTATAAAGCCAACTTATTACGCAGCGCTTTCAGGTAATTTTTATTTATTACCCCCCACCAAGATGCGCATTTTACTGACCTCGGAAGGATGGAAGGCTGAGTCGACCTTGAGCCGGCTACCTGAACCATTTGGGGTTTGAACTTGCAACCTTCAGGTTGTGAGCGAGAGCTTACACTCTGCACCACATGAGGCTCAAGGCTTACTTCTAATTAAAAACCCAAAACAGAGGGAACCCCTGCCCCTAGATGCCCTGAAATATGCCTCTTCGGCTGAGGGCATTTGGCAGTACCATAATAGAATGTTTTTGAGTCCTTTTCTTGGCTAGGAAAGTAACCTCATTATGCTGGATGGATCATAAAAAATTTCTTGGTGTCATTGTGGTGGAAAATAGTCAATTCCACTATTCTATATAATTATATAGTTTATAAGGGACTCATATGCCCCTGAAAATTTGACAAGGTATTGGGTCTGTGGTGCGGTTCCCCACTCAGGGCCTATCCTCCGCGATTACTCTCTTCCTCCATTTCAGTGTTCCAGAGACGTCCTCATTAACAAGCACAGCCTCGGGCTGGAACCGGAAAACTATTGGCACGATGTCTAAACCCGTTTTATCCACCTCTATTTAAACATTTATGTTACTGGGGTAATTTGCCCTCTTTGCAAATCTTATCAGCTGTACGTTAATTTTGTCATGCTTTTGGAGTACCACAATGCTACAAAAATGGTGTAATTTTATTTACTTTTCAGGGAATTTACCCATGTGGCGGTTTTACTGGCCTATTTTGTTTCCTTTAGCTACCAAAATTATTTTTACTGCGTCTTTTTTTCCCGTGACATACAGGGCGATTTTTAAAAATATCTTTTTCACTGACTTTTTTACCTTTCTTTAGTTTTATTGGGGGTAAAATGCTAAAAAAAATAATATTTTTTAACATTTATGTAGTATATTTATGCTAAAATAAAGTATGGGACGGGTTCCTCATTTTGTTTCGGACGTTTTGATATATAATATATATGATTTTGGTTTACAGGGCGCATACGGCGATGGTTTTGGTTGGCGTTGGCTTTGTATTATTTTCTTTCTTATGTATATATTGTTGTTGTATTCTGTCATTTTTATTTACTTATGTATGTAATCATGTTTTATTACTATGTCCCCCATGACGTCATATAAGACCTCTGGGGGACATTCATTTTTTTTAATTTTTTTTTATTTGACAGGGAAAACAACCCCTGTAGTGACATTAGTCACTGGCAGAGCTGGCCAGGGTCTAGTATGACCCTCCAGCTCTTCAGTAGCAGGGAAACCTGGCGGTCACATGACCCCCGACTCCCGGAATGGAAGAAACCCTTCCACTTTCACTCTCTAGTACACAGTGCTCAATGAGCACTATGTACTCTGCAAAGGAAAAGGCAGAAAGGGTTAAAAACTAGAGATGAGCGAGCATACTCGCTAAGGGCAATTACTCGATCGAGCATTGCCCTTAGCGAGTACCTGCCCACTCGGAAGAAAAGGTTGGGCTGCTGGCGGCGGGCGGGGGAGAGTGGGGAGGAACGGAGGGGAGATCTCTCTCTCCCCCCCGCTCCCCCCTACTCACTGCCGCAACTCACCTCTCACCCGCGCCGGCAGCCGAACCTTTTCTTCCATGCGGGCAGGTACTCACTAAGGACAATGCTCGATTGAGTAATTGTCCCTAGTGAGTATGCTCGCTCATCTCTATTAAAAACCCCTCCTGCCTTCTCCTCCAGGTTATCAGCTGTTACTAACTATCTCTAGCTTTTTTTTTATAGTTTTAACCCATTAAGGACCAGGTGCTTGGTCCTGGGCTTAAAAGCACCGCTGATAGTAAAATCATGGCGGCGCTTTAAGCCTCCTGGCTCTGCAATCAATCAGAGGCAGGATGGGTTATCAGCTGTTACGAAGACAGGACTGCATAAAATATCATTAAAAAATTATTTATTGAAAATTACATATAATAAAAACATTTAAAAACAGAACATGAAGGAAATGCAGCATCAGTAGATAGAGAAATACATCACCAAGGTCACACATATAAGAAGTTCCTAAAGAAAATCATGCTCATATCAACCTATAATAGGCGCAACCAAGCTCATTGTCATACACATAATAGTGTTATCACGTAACCGAGAATCTGAAAATCCCTGTGCCCCATATTAAGAATATAGCCACTCTTTTTCACTTAGTTAAGGCCCATTTAGGCCTCCCACACACCTGCGGTTTTTTAACGCTGCGTTAACGTTGTGTTTTTTTAACGCTAATCTTAATGGGACTTTCTGTTAAAAATGCATTGCACAAAAATCGCAAAGCACAAACTTGAGATGTGTTTTTAATATTAGAAAGCCCCATTGACATTCGCATTAAAAAAAGCAGCATTAACGCAGCATTAAAAAATGCAAGTGTGTGAGAGCCCTTACATTGGATGAATGTTGGGCAAACGATGCCTGTGTGTACTTACTCCCGTGCTGCTGCACAGGAGTATCGCTGGCTCGCTCAGCAGGGGGCCAGGGTGGCTGGAGGAGATTTCGCTCCTCGCTCTCCCCGCCCATCTCCCTTCACTTTAGCAGCAGCCGTTCAGTACTGAAAGGCCGCTGCTAAAGTGCATGGAGTGGGGCAGGGGAGAGCGAGGAGTGAAATCTCCTCCAGCCACCCAGGCCCCGTGCTGGCCACTCTGTGAACAATCCAGCGATACTCGCTTCTGTTCAGCAGCACAGTAGTGAGTACACACAGGGACGAGTGCCGGCATCGTTTCATCCAATGTGAATGGGACTTAAATCAGGAGGTAAACTCTTTAATAGTAATGATCAATTACTGGAATAATTGGTTCATGTTGCTATTAAAGGCAATGGGAGTAAAAGACAGGAATTAGGTCCTACCTGTTAATTCCTTTTCTTGAAGTCATCCTGACAGCATACACATGGAGGTTGCCTGCTGGACACCTGTTGGGACAGGAAGCGGAAACTACAAAAGGCAACTCCCACCACCGGCTCACCAGTGTGTACCAAATAACTACAGTGACCCGGCTTTGCTTAACCAATCATTTCTAATATGGAAATCATAGTACAATACGTTACTTCATGTAAAATATAACCGAAGGGGAGGGAAAAGCCCCTATGCTGTCAGGATGACTTCAAGAAAAGGAATTAACAGGTAGGACCTAATTCCTCTCTTCCCCTCGTCATCCTGACAGCATACACATGGAGGAATACCAACGACCAAGGGCTTTAGGGAGGGACCACTGCCTGTAGCACCTTCCGCCCAAAGGCCATATCCCGGTTGGCCCCCAAATCCAGACGATAGTGTTTAACGAAAGTATGTGTGCTCGACCCGTGGCGGCTCTGCAGATCTGGTCGGTTGTCGCCTGGGCTCTCTCCGCCCAGGAACAGGCGACCGCCCTAGTGGAATGGGCTCTAACGTCACCCGGGAGTGGGATCCCCTGGGATCTGTACGCCTCTTCTATGGCCCTCCTGACCCAACGCGCTAAGGAGTCCTTAGTAGCGGCCCCTCCCTGCATGGACCCTGAAATTGAATGAAGAGGTTGTTAGACTTCCTGAAGGAATGTGTGACCTCCAAATACTTCAGGACTGCTCGTCTAACATCTAAATTATGGAACCTCTGTTCCGTGGTATTACGGGGTTCCTGGCAGAAGGAGGGAAGTACTATACACTGTTCTCTGTGAAAGTCTGTGAGAACTTTTGGTTGAAAGAAGGGGTCAGGCCTGAACTCTATTTTATCTGGGAAGGTGGTCATGTATGGGGTCCTAATCGAGAGGGATTGGATCTCCCCGATCCGTCTGGCGGATGTGATGGCCACTAAAAAGGCAACTTTGTGGGGGAGGATCTTTACTGATAGATCTTCCAGGGGCTCAAAGGAGTGTGCGCAGAGGGCCTGCAAAACAAGGTTCAGGTCCAATGGGGGCATGGTTTCTCTTATAAAGGGATGGAGTCTGACTGCCCCTTTCAGATATTTCTTAATTAGCCTATGGTCGCCTAAGGGGAAGTCGAAGAAGGCCCCAAGGGCGGCCACCTGGACCTTAAGGGTACCAGGTCTTAGCCCCATGTCCAAACCATCCTGTAGGAACTCCAATATTTTGTTAATGTCGGGCTGTTGGAGGTCATGTATATTATTCCCCAACCACCTAGAGAAGGTATCCCACACCCTGGAGTATATTTTTCAGGTGGATTTTTTGAGGCTCTCACATAACGTAGTGGTCACCCCCTCTGATAGGCCCCGGCTCAGGTATTTTACCCGCTCAACTTCCAGGCCGCCAGTCTGAACTGTCGGACCTTTGGGCCTATCAGGGGACCCTGCTGAAGGAGGTCGTCTCTCTGCGGCAGATGTAGAGGCGATCCTGTGTCGAGAGAGCGGCTAGGAGCGGGAACCAGGGTCTCTTGGGCCAGAATGGGGCCACCAGGATAACGGAGCCTGGGGACTCCTGAATTTTCCTTAGGACCCGAGGAATCAGGGGGATAGGCGGGAAGGCTTATGCAAGGTCCCAATCCCAGGCCTGGGATAGTGCATCTATTCCCAGGGAGCCCCCGTCTGCTCCCATGGAGAAAAACCGGGGACACTTGGTGTTCTCCCGAGAGGTGAACAAGTCCACCTTGGGTGTCCCCCATCTCTCTAAATTTAGCTGGAACGCGTGTGGATGTAGAGTCCACTCCCCGGGGTCTATCTTCCTGCGGCTGAGATGGTCCGCCATGGAGTTCTCTGGGCCCCTTACGTGGTACGCTGTGACGGAAGGCGTCCGCTGCTCTATCTACCCGAGAACTTTCGCCGCCAGGTCTTGGAGTCGGGGGTTCCGCGTGGATCCCTGGTGGCGGATGAGGGACACAGTTGTTATGTTATCCGAAAGGATCTTAATGTGTCTACCCCTGATCTCTGTCTCGAGGCCCCGAATGGCCTTCCAGACAGTGCAAAGTTCTTTGTAGTTGGAGGATTGAGCAGCTTTCTCCCGGTTCCAGCCCCCTTGGACGTAATGACGGCCTAAGTGGGCCCCCCAACCAGTTGCACTTGCGTCAGTAAAGATGGATACTGGGGATGCGGGGTACCAAGCCGTGGCTCTGGCAAGGTTAGAGATAGACATCCACCATTCCAAGGAGGATTTTATCTTGTAGGTAAGGACGACTTTCCGATCCAGGGAGGCGGGGGATTTATCTCAGTTGTTTAGGATAAAGTCTTGGAGGGTTCTACAATGTAACTGGGCCCAAGGGACTACCCGATGCAAGAGGTCATGAGGCCGAGGACCCTCATGCCTCTCCTAAGGGAGACTTTAGTGGTTAGAGAAAGTGCCCGACACTCATCCTGGATGTTTTTTTTTTTTTTGTTTTTTTTGCCTTTCTAGGGGAAGGGATGAGCAGCACTGATGGTGTGAGTCCAGAATCACTCCCAGAATTTTTTTTTTTTTTTTTTCTTTCTGCTCGGGCAGAAGACTGGATTTAGAGGAGTTGATGATCCAGCCTAATGACTCGAACAGACGGAGTGTGAGGTTGACCTGGAACTGGAGTTCTGAAGCCGATCCTGTTATGATCAGGAAATCGTCGAGGTATGGGACAATCAACACCTTGTCAGTGCCGCCACCATCTCTAACACCAGTTTGGAGAACACCCGGGGTGCGGAGGAAATCCCGAACGGCAGGCACGTAAATTGAAAGTGAGAGACAGAGCCATCTATCACCAGGGCAAACCTCAGAAACCGCTGGGAATCTATGTGTATACGGACATGGTAATATGTGTCCTTTAAGTCCACGGTGGCCATGACACTATCCGGCGCAATTAAGGGGATTGCTGACCGCACCGATTCCATTTTAAATCTTTGATACGTGATAGATTTATTCAGGAATTTCAGATTAATTATAATTCTATAGGATCCATTGTTTTTTTGTTTTTTTTTGTTGTTTTGTTTTTTTGATTAGGAACAAGGGGGGTAGCACCCCTTGAATAGTCCTTCTGCGGGAACCCGAGTGATGGCCCCTAGGGACAACAGCTCTTGCACCCCCAACTGGAGGGCCTGAGCAGACGCAGGTGACTGGCAGGGGGTGACTATGAACCTCCGGGGAGGAAATTTCAATTTTGTAGCCATCCGAGACTAGGCGTAAGGCCCAGGGATTGGAGGTCGCCTCGTTCCATCTAAGGGCGAACCCTTTCAGTCTACCCCCTACTTGTAGGATCCGGGAAGGCAGATTCTCACCCTTTCCGCCTTTGGGATAGGACCAGCGTCCGGTTTTCCCTTTCCCCTTGTATGCTCTAGAGGGAACAAAAGGAGAAGGGTAGGAGGAGGAAGCCGCTTAAACGATTTCTCCGATGGTAGTCCCTGGCTCTTATCCGATGCCTTCTCTAGGAGAGTATCCAAGGAAGGCCCGAAGATTCTGTGTCCTTGGGAGGGCAGGGAACAGAGTCTATTCTTGGAGGCGTTATCTCCTGTCCAGGCCTTAACCCAGACAGCCCTCCTGCTGTGTTCGAGAGGGCTGCTGAACGGGCCCTGAACCTCACCTACTCCATAGAGGCGTCTGCCAGGAAGCCGGTTGCCCCTGGAGGAGGGGAAGGCAGCTGGAGATGTCCTCCCTAGAGCCCCTCTGAGAAATCAGCATCTGGAGTTGGTCTAACCAGACCGACATAGATCTCGCCACAGATGTGGCCGTGATGTTGGCTTTGACGGTCAGGGCCGCGGTCTCCCAGGCCTTTTCCATCGCAGAATCCACTCTGGTATCTAGTGGATCCCGCAGTTGGGAAATGTCCTCAAAGGGGAGGGCTGCTTTTTGAGACCCTGGCGACCGCCAGATCCACCTTAGGGACGGTTTCTAGGAACTCGATATCTTCTGGTGTGAAGACCATCCGATCCTTGAATTCCTTGGACAGGAAGAATTTCTGATCTGCCTGTTTCCACTCTGTCAGGATCAGCTGTTTTAAAGTGTCATTAACTGGAAATGACGGTTTTGGCTGTGGTAGGAGTCCCCGGAACAGGCAATCCTGAAAGGATGGCTGCTGCGGCACTCTTCCGCCACCTGCATGGTGCGCCGGACTGCAGTTAACAGCTGACCCAAGTCCGCCGATGAAAAGAAATACTTCCTTGTATCCCTCATGGGCGGCATGGATTCTGAAGGAGAATCTTCTAGGACCTCCTCAGAGTCTGACTCTTCCATTCGTGCCCGCCTTACCCTTTCCGTGGGGGGTGGCAGAAAAAGAGAGGAGAGCGAGGCTTCAATCTCCTCGCGGATCATGGATCGGATGTCCGACATGCCCGAGGAGCCCTCTTTGCGGATCACCTTCTCCGTAGGGTCCGCGCATAGTGGCTTGGTGTGGCCCTCTTCTAGCCGCCGCAAGCCAACTGGACATTTGCGCACTCGCTTTTTGGCCTCTCTAACCTTTTGTGCATCTCTGTCTTAAGAGACGGAGACAGCAAAAAGGACTTCCAGCACCAGATCCTGATGTCTCAATCCTCCCTCCCCGGTACTCCCAAAGCAGTCTACTCACCAGCAGGCTGCTTTCAGTGTCCTCTCTGGCTGACATCTTCAGTAAGGTGCAGCCAGGAGAGATGCAGAGGAATCCAGTCCTTTTAAATTTTCAAATTTGGCGCCGACACGCCCCCTTTAAGTGAGGCCCCGCCCCCCGTGATGCGGCCGCGCTGACGTCGCGCCGGACCCGGGGCATACACCCACGTGGGGACGCCGCCAGACCCGCCGCCTAGGAGACACACATGGCGCTATATGGAACGCTTCACGAATTTGCATGTCATCCTTGCGCAGGGGCCATGCTAATCTTCTCTGTATCGTTCCAATTTTAGTATATGTGCTGCCGAAGCGAGCACTTTTCGAGTAAAGCTGGCACTTGAGGGGACTTGATTTGAATCAGGGACCTGCCCCCCTGGCCCGCCCCGAGCGCTGCTGGCATACCTCTCTAGACGTGGATCCCTGGAGACACCGGCGTCGAGCCTGCAGGTACCGGGGCTGCTTCCTACCGGTACGACAACCCCACTGGGCAGCGTACCGGGGGCGGATTTTCCCACTGGGGGAACATTGCTGGGTAGATCCTGCGGGTGAGGGTCCCCTCGTAGGGTCTCACCCGCGCAAGCCCTGCCAGCCCGAACAGAGAGTCGTCCCCCCACGGGCGGACAGGCTGCATGGGAGTCTTCTTTCTTCATTCACCTCCAGGATACACCTGGAGGCCCGCTTGGACTGTCCTGTAGGGACAGGAAGACACTGGTGAGCCGGTGGTGGGAGTTGCCTTTTGTAGTTTCCGCTTCCTGTCCCAACAGGTGTCCAGCAGGCAACCTCCATGTGTATGCTGTCAGGATGACGAGGGGAAATCGGGTTTACCAATTTGTTCTCCAGAAGGTCCCCAATGCAACCAACCCCCCCCCCCCAAGTTGTATTGCAATATAGCCACACATCTGGGGAACACTCCCAAATATTGGTCAAAATAGTGTACAGTGGTGTGGGGGGTCAATCATAGCACAGGGATGTCATTGAAAACAAAAGAAAGCCCACATGGCGTCCCCTAGATCAAAAATTGTGCCAAGGAAGACAGCAGATATGTTGCTTGTTTTAAAAGCAATTTTATAATTTTTACAAGGAGAAATTCTGCTAGGTGAAGACAACACTCAAGCACGGGCCTGCTCCAAGGAACAGCTGTAGAGCTAATATTTAAGATTTCACCCTTGAACCGTCCAAGTGGGATATGGTCTTTCCTGTGGGGCCGCCAAGCCATTACTCACACAGATAGTCCATGTAGTGTGGCTGCTGGTGTTGCACTGGGCTGATGTGTGATACCTGAAGGTCTAAACAGGAGTTAAGTAGGAATTGCCTTTTGGGCAATTTTGGTGGTAACATGTGCCTGCCTAACATATTAATTTAGTCCACCGTACAAGGCTATGGAGCATCTAGAATACTTTCTAATTTAAACCCTATTGCCACAGTATGTCTTCCATTCAGGGTAAATACCAACTTCTTAGAGAGAAAACCGTTCCTTTTATTAAAAAATCCTTATTTATTTTAATTTTAAAAATTTACAAAATTATTTATATACAAAGATTTACATTACTATCTCCCACCCTCCTTACTGTCCACACTGGAGACAAAAAGAAAGAACAGTTCAGTTTGATCCACCGCTTTTTTAACCAAGATTCCATACTCCCAGGAACCTTTCATTTTAATCTATTTTATGTTTTTTGAAACCTTTTATACCCAATGCAACAATTATTGAATCCGCTCTGCTAGGTTAGGCCTAAATTCTGCAAATTCTGATATCCACTTTCTCACAACTGTTTCCCTAACAAAGTATAATACCTCTGCTATTGCTTGTCTACGCAACTTTAGTTATCTTTTTCTTCACATTAGACCCCAGGATGAATATAATCGTGTGCTAGTGACACCTTATATTTCTTTTTTATTATCATTACGACCTCCTCCCAAAAGGTCAGTATTACCCCACAGGTGCAAAACATGTGAAGAAACTTACCTTTTTCCATTTGGGGAAAGAAGAAATATATTGACTATATGAGTGCTGGCAGAGGTGTAACTTGAAGCTTCTCGGCCCCAATGCAATATCTGTAACGAGGCCCCCAACTATAATGCTTTATTCATAGTACTGGCCTCCCTATATGGAGAAGAGCGGCCTTATGGGCCCCCTAAGAGTCCTGGGCCCAGGTGCAACCGCATCCTCTGCAGTTACGCCCCTGAGTGCTGGTATATATATATTTTTGGTATCGGTTGACTGGGACACAGCTGCAGATCTTGCACCATTAGATAGGTCAGCTGATCTTCGTTTTGCTTGAAGACATCGAGGACCAATCTTCTGGAAAATGTAGCTTTCCTCTCCAGTGTATAATTAAGCCTATCTCAGCATAAACATTCTTAGATATTCTATGGGTTGGATTGTTTGACATTTTTGGTATGTTAGTATAAATTCTATTCCATTGTTTTTCTCTAATAGCACTTATTTTACCATTCGATTTCTTAATTACTGTAACATGACAGTCCCTGAGGGTTTCTTTAAAGGAACAGACTGTCAACTGCCAAGACTAGATAGGCGCTATCCTTATATGCAGAATTCTATTTGATTTTTCCCTGAAAGTGTAGTCATCAGGGAGATATCGGTTTATACACGTGCCGTGCACTGTATGTAAATGAAATGCACACCATCCGATGGGCTGTTAGGATGTTTCTGCTTAGTCCATCATAGCCGCTCCTCTTGCTGAATGACTGACATCTACAAGGCAACCACTGGGACCCCCACTAATCCCAAGAAAGGGATTCCCTAAGGTCCCCACCTAAATGAAATGTTGAGCTTCTGTGGATGGGGAATAATTTTAAATGTTGGAACAGCCCCTTTAAGAATATACTCCTTGTATAGCTGACTAAATTATATATTCCTCCATTTGTCCAATATGCATATTCAATATCTATAGTCATTTGAAAAAATGAATTTTTAATATTTGTAATATCCACAGTTCTGATCTCACTGCATTTCCTTAAATGTTTTACGCACTAGAAGCATTTGACTGTGTTTGATTTTGGAGTTTTGATGGGTAGTTTTATACCTCTCACTTACAAAGAGGCTTTTTCAAATATCATCCACTAGTAGGGATCACATTGAGATATTTACAAGATGCCCAACCGATTTGAGAATGTGGGGATCAGGCTGATCAGCTGATTGCCCCGAGTTTTGCTCTCGGCACCCGTGGCAAACAGCTGATTTTTCCAAGGAAAGCCACGTCCAGCCTGACAGGGAAAATGTAGTATTACAGGGCAAGAATACCCATGATGTTAACCTAATTCTTCAAGTTCTGCATTTTCTTTGGCCAATATCACCAAGGATTGTACAGCTGAATTTCAATATGCACGATCCTTTTGTTCACAGGGCAGACAAACTGTGATCAGAGCAGTCTGGCAGCAGCCTATTCCATTCTCCCTATTGACAACACATGCATACTCTGCTGAACCAAGCATGCACGTGTGTGAGGGATTGGGAGGGAAAGCTATTGGCCAAATGCTCAACTTATATGTATGGCCAACTTTAGTGTTGTGGATTAGTGTTGTGCGAACCATTAAAATGTTTCTTCTCCTTTTTCCTTGTTCTTCACATTTTTCCTTCTTTTCCCCTCTTTTTAAAAGATGAAACAAGGAGAGATAATATTTTTTCCTTCTTTTCCTTCTTTCTTCATTAAAGGGGTTGTCCCGCGCCAAAACGGGTTTTTTTTTTTCAACCTCCCCCCCCCGTTCGGCGTGAGACAACCCCGATGCAGGGGTTGAAAAAGAAAACCGCACAGCGCTTACCTTAATCCCCGCGCTCCGGTGACTTCTTACTTACCGGTTGAAGATGGCCGCCGGGATCTTCTCCCTCGGTGGACCGCAGGGCTTCTGTGCGGTCCATTGCCGATTCCAGCCTCCTGATTGGCTGGAATCGGCACGTGACGGGGCGGAGCTACAAGGAGCCACTCTCCGGCACGAGCGGCCCCATTGAGAAAAGAAGAAGACCGGACTGCGCAAGCGCGTCTAATCTGGCGGACAAAGCCAAACTTTTTTTTACCCAAATTCAGTTAACTGGCAGAACAGAACTTTTCAAAACTTCACTGATCACTATTACTGTTAGGTTGTACTACTGGCTCCTGTTGTTCTATGGGTTTCCAGGAGCACACCTTCACAGGTGTGGTATAATGGAACTAGCTGGGCGTGGAGTTTCTCCAGCCAGCCAATCCCCACCAGTCTGTTACATATAAATAACAGCCTCCCTGGCTAGAGGGAGCCAGCGTCCTCATTCCCCCTGGTGTTTGCATTCATGCATGTAGTTCTATTGGTGTGAACAGTGATGTGTGGTGTGTATCTGCACAGGGTGTGGGACATGTGGT